>NW_026871237.1:0-351250 GCF_028564815.1 Eubalaena glacialis
CTGAGCTAATTTCAAACCCTTGTTTTATGCATCACCCCACCTCACCTTTCCGGTTAAGCAGCCATAGTGTGTCTTCTAAAGGTGTGACTCTGTTCTGTTTTGTAATTCAGTTCAAGTGTAGCGATTTTGACATTCCCTCTATAAGCGATATCTTAGGATAAGTGCCTTTTTCTGTGTGACTTATTTCACTTAGACTCATCGTACCTAAATCCACTCATCATGCTGCTAACTAGCCTTATGACATTGATTTCATGGCTGAGTTATATTCCATTGTGCCAAGTACCACCATTTCTTTATCCATTTTTCTCTTTCCTGGGATATTGAAGGTGTACCGAAGTGGAGGTTCTTGGAAACAGAGCAGCCGTAAACTTTAGGGTGCCTGTGTCTTGTTGATTTTTAGTTTTCCCAATTTATACGCCCTTGAGTGGAAGTGCCCTATGCTCTCTACGCTGTGTTTATTACTTGTTTCAGGACACACCGTACTCTTCTCCAGAGTGCCTGTTGGCAATTTACATCCCGCCCATCAGCGTAGCAAGGCTCCCATGTCTCCATGGCCTGTCCTGCTTTTCTGGTTTTTACTGTTTGTTCAGCATGGCCCTTTTGACCGAGGGCAAGCGAGACTTCTTTGTAGCGCTGATTTGCCCTTCCGGCTTGCTTGGTTGGCCAAAAAGGGCGTATGCGTTTTTTCCTGAATATATTCAGGAAAAAACGCATACGCCCTTTTTGGCCAAGGGCATCATTTTCAACGTTTTGCCGCTTTTCATGTGCTTTAAAGGCGAGTCGAATCTACCTCCTGAAATCTGTTTCCTGCAAATCTGCCTTGCTTTCAAATCCTCTTCGTTGCCTTCCCTCAATATATTTGTGGACGAGAGTTCTCATTTATAACTCTGCACGTTTGTGAATTGCAGTGCCCCTGAGCTCCATTTGTCTCCTCGCTTTTTTGGGAGCTGGCCGCAAAAGCGCAGGATTGCTTCAGGCCCTATTTTGGTTCTGGGGGGCAGGCTGAGCCTGTGGTTCATTCTTCTTCCTGATGGGAAAATGGAGTGACCTATGCCTGTCCCAACACCTAGGGCTCGTCTCTCGTTGGTTCCGCGTCTTCCCGTTCATCCTCAGGACAAATTGCAACCTGTACAATCAGGAGGTTAAAGGTGCTGATTCTCCAAGTAGGGAGATGGTTAGTCAAGCGGCTGGAATGGCGAACCCGAGCACAAGGAGAGGAGAAATGAGGTGCGTTTTAGAAACCTTTCCCGATCTCATGGCATAGCATCTTCTGGGTTTCCCATGCATGTTTTGATGTAGGAAGATTCCCTTGTACCTGGAGATTTGAGACCCATGGGGTGTGTTCCCCGCAGTGTTACTTTAAAGTATCTGCATTTGCTCACCCAACCTCACCAACCCTCTCAGCCCCAAGAGTGTCCAGCCTTATGTCTCATCCAGCTGTGGGTCTTGATATGGTCAATCCAGGTTGCATCATAGACCCTGAACGGATTTTGTAAGAATTTCTCTCTCTTTCACTGTCTTTGTTTTGTGGGTTTTTTAAAGTAATTTATGTTTAGAATCGGGCTTGGCTGCTTTTCCCTGCTGTGTTGATGCCGCTTTACACCCTCTTGATTCACTTGCAGAGAGATATCGATACATAGGTTTTCAGATTCTTACTAGTCAGATATATTCTTGTGTGTTGACTAGGGTGTGTTGAGTCCAGTTCACTGAGCAGGGAGTAGGCCTTGTCTATTACATATTTTGCTTATGGAGCGGTGTCTGAGCTAATTTCAAACCCTTGTTTTATGCATCACCCCACCTCACCTTTCCCGTTAAGCAGCCATAGTGTGTCTTCTAAAGGTGTGACTCTGTTCTGTTTTGTAATTCAGTTCAAGTGTAGCGATTTTGACATTCCCTCTATAAGCGATATCTTAGGATAAGTGTCTTTTTCTGTGTGACTTATTTCACTTAGAATCATCGTATCTAAATCCACTCATCATGCTGCTAACTAGCCTTATGACATTGATTTCATGGCTGAGTGATATTCCACTGTGCCAAGTACCACCATTTCTTTATCCATTTTTCTCTTTCCTGGGATATTGAAGGTGTACCGAAGTGGAGGTTCTTGGAAACAGAGCAGCCGTAAACTTTAGGGTGCCTGTGTCTTGTTGACTTTTAGTTTTCCCAATTTATACGCCCATGAGTGGAAGTGCCCTATGCTCTCTACGCTGTGTTTATTACTTGTTTCAGGACACACCGTACTCTTCTCCAGAGTGCCTGTTGGCAATTTACATCCCGCCCATCAGCGTAGCAAGGCTCCCATGTCTCCATGGCCTGTCCTGCTTTTCTGGTTTTTACTGTTTGTTCAGCATGGCCCTTTTGACCGAGGGCAAGCGAGACTTCTTTGTAGCGCTGATTTGCCCTTCCGGCTTGCTTGGTTGGCCAAAAAGGGCGTATGCGTTTTTTCCTGAATATATTCAGGAAAAAACGCATACGCCCTTTTTGGCCAAGGGCATCATTGTCAACGTTTTGCCGCTTTTCATGTGCTTTAAAGGCGAGTCGAATCTACCTCCTGAAATCTGTTTCCTGCAAATCTGCCTTGCTTTCAAATCCTCTTCGTTGCCTTCCCTCAATATATTTGTGGACGAGAGTTCTCATTTATAACTCTGCACGTTTGTGAATTGCAGTGCCCCTGAGCTCCATTTGTCTCCTCGCTTTTTTGGGAGCTGGCCGCAAAAGCGCAGGATTGCTTCAGGCCCTATTTTGGTTCTGGGGGGCAGGCTGAGCCTGTGGTTCATTCTTCTTCCTGATGAGAAAATGGAGTGACCTATGCCTGTCCCAACACCTAGGGCTCGTCTCTCGTTGGTTCCGCGTCTTCCCGTTCATCCTCTGGACAAATTGCAACCTGTACAATCAGGAGGTTAAAGGTGCTGATTCTCCAAGTAGGGAGATGGTTAGTCAAGCAGCTGGAATGGTGAACCCTAGCACAAGGAGAGGAGAAATGAGGTGCAGTTTAGAAACCTTTCCCGATCTCATGGCATACCATCTTCTGGGTTTCCCATGCATGTTTTGATGTAGGAAGATGCCCTTGTACCTGGAGATTTGAGACCCATGGGGTGTGTTCCCCGCAGTGTTACTTTAAAGTATCTGCATTTGCTCACCCAACCTCACCAATCCTCTCAGCCCCAAGAGTGTCCAGCCTTATGTCTCATCCAGCTGTGGGTCTAGATATGGTCAATCCAGGTTGCATCATAGACCCTGAACGGATTTTGTAAGAATTTATCTCTCTTTCACTGTCTTTGTTTTGTGGGTTTTTTAAAGTAATTTATGTTTAGAATCGGGCTTGGCTGCTTTTCCCTGCTGTGTTGATGCCGCTTTACACCCTCTTGATTCACTTGCAGAGAGATATCGATACATAGGTTTTCAGATTCTTACTAGTCAGATATATTCTTGTGTGGTGACTACGGTGTGTTGAGTCCAGTTCACTGAGCAGGGAGTAGGCCTTGTCTATTACATATTTTGCTTATGGAGCGGTGTCTGAGCTAATTTCAAACCCTTGTTTTATGCATCACCCCACCTCACCTTTCCCGTTAAGCAGCCATAGTGTGTCTTCTAAAGGTGTGACTCTGTTCTGTTTTGTAATTCAGTTCAAGTGTAGCGATTTTGACATTCCCTCTATAAGCGATATCTTAGGATAAGTGTCTTTTTCTGTGTGACTTATTTCACTTAGAATCATCGTATCTAAATCCACTCATCATGCTGCTAACTAGCCTTATGACATTGATTTCATGGCTGAGTGATATTCCACTGTGCCAAGTACCACCATTTCTTTATCCATTTTTCTCTTTCCTGGGATATTGAAGGTGTACCGAAGTGGAGGTTCTTGGAAACAGAGCAGCCGTAAACTTTAGGGTGCCTGTGTCTTGTTGACTTTTAGTTTTCCCAATTTATACGCCCATGAGTGGAAGTGCCCTATGCTCTCTACGCTGTGTTTATTACTTGTTTCAGGACACACCGTACTCTTCTCCAGAGTGCCTGTTGGCAATTTACATCCCGCCCATCAGCGTAGCAAGGCTCCCATGTCTCCATGGCCTGTCCTGCTTTTCTGGTTTTTACACTTTGTTCAGCATGGCCCTTTTGACCGAGGGCAAGCGAGACTTCTTTGTAGCGCTGATTTGCCCTTCCGGCTTGCTTGGTTGGCCAAAAAGGGCGTATGCGTTTTTTCCTGAATATATTCAGGAAAAAACGCATACGCCCTTTTTGGCCAAGGGCATCATTGTCAACGTTTTGCCGCTTTTCATGTGCTTTAAAGGCGAGTCGAATCTACCTCCTGAAATCTGTTTCCTGCAAATCTGCCTTGCTTTCAAATCCTCTTCGTTGCCTTCCCTCAATATATTTGTGGACGAGAGTTCTCATTTATAACTCTGCACGTTTGTGAATTGCAGTGCCCCTGAGCTCCATTTGTCTCCTCGCTTTTTTGGGAGCTGGCCGCAAAAGCGCAGGATTGCTTCAGGCCCTATTTTGGTTCTGGGGGGCAGGCTGAGCCTGTGGTTCATTCTTCTTCCTGATGAGAAAATGGAGTGACCTATGCCTGTCCCAACACCTAGGGCTCGTCTCTCGTTGGTTCCGCGTCTTCCCGTTCATCCTCTGGACAAATTGCAACCTGTACAATCAGGAGGTTAAAGGTGCTGATTCTCCAAGTAGGGAGATGGTTAGTCAAGCAGCTGGAATGGTGAACCCTAGCACAAGGAGAGGAGAAATGAGGTGCAGTTTAGAAACCTTTCCCGATCTCATGGCATACCATCTTCTGGGTTTCCCATGCATGTTTTGATGTAGGAAGATGCCCTTGTACCTGGAGATTTGAGACCCATGGGGTGTGTTCCCCGCAGTGTTACTTTAAAGTATCTGCATTTGCTCACCCAACCTCACCAATCCTCTCAGCCCCAAGACTGTCCAGCCTTATGTCTCATCCAGCTGTGGGTCTAGATATGGTCAATCCAGGTTGCATCATAGACCCTGAACGGATTTTGTAAGAATTTCTCTCTCTTTCACTGTCTTTGTTTTGTGGGTTTTTTAAAGTAATTTATGTTTAGAATCGGGCTTGGCTGCTTTTCCCTGCTGTGTTGATGCCGCTTTACACCCTCTTGATTCACTTGCAGAGAGATATCGATACATAGGTTTTCAGATTCTTACTAGTCAGATATATTCTTGTGTGGTGACTACGGTGTGTTGAGTCCAGTTCACTGAGCAGGGAATAGGCCTTGTCTATTACATATTTGGCTTATGGAGAGGTCTCTGAGCTAATTTGAAACCCTTGTTTTATGCATCACCCCACCTCACCTTTCCGGTTAAGCAGCCATAGTGTGTCTTCTAAAGGTGTGCCTCTGTTCTGTTTTGTAATTCAGTTCAAGTGTAGCGATTTTGACATTCCCTCTATAAGCGATATCTTAGGATAAGTGCCTTTTTCTGTGTGACTTATTTCACTTAGAATCATCGTACCTAAATCCACTCATCATGCTGCTAACTAGCCTTATGACATTGATTTCATGGCTGAGTGATATTGCATTGTGCCAAGTACCACCATTTCTTTATCCATTTTTCTATTTCCTGGGATATTGAAGGTGTACCGAAGCGGAGGTTCTTGTAAACAGAGCAGCCGTAAAGTTTGGGGTGCCTGTGTCTTGTTGATTTTAGTTTTCCCAATTTATACGCCCATGAGTGGAAGTGCCCTATGCTCTCAACGCTGTGTTTATTACTTGTTTCAGGACACACCGTACTCATCTCCAGAGTGCCTGTTGGCAATTTACATCCCGCCCATTAGCGTAGCAAGGCTCCCATGTCTCCATGGCCTGTCCTGCTTTTCTGGTTTTTACACTTTGTTCAGCATGGCCCTTTTGACCGAGGGCAAGCGAGACTTCTTTGTAGCGCTGATTTGCCCTTCCGGCTTGCTTGGTTGGCCAAAAAGGGCGTATGCGTTTTTTCCTGAATATATTCAGGAAAAAACGCATACGCCCTTTTTGGCCAAGGGCATCACTGTCAACGTTTTGCCGCTTTTCATGTGCTTTAAAGGCGAGTCGAATCTACCTCCTGAAATCTGTTTCCTGCAAATCTGCCTTGCTTTCAAATCCTCTTCGTTGCCTTCCCTCAATATATTTGTGGACGAGAGTTCTCATTTATAACTCTGCACGTTTGTGAATTGCAGTGCCCCTGAGCTCCATTTGTCTCCTCGCTTTTTTGGGAGCTGGCCGCAAAAGCGCAGGATTGCTTCAGGCCCTATTTTGGTTCTGGGGTGAAGGCTGAGCCTGTGGTTCATTCTTCTTCCTGATGAGAAAATGGAGTGACCTATGCCTGTCCCAACACCTAGGGCTCGTCTCTCGTTCGTTCCGCGTCTTCCCGTTCATCCTCTGGACAAATTGCAACCTGTACAATCAGGAGGTTAAAGGTGCTGATTCTCCAAGTAGGGAGATGGTTAGTCAAGCAGCTGGAATGGTGAACCCTAGCACAAGGAGAGGAGAAATGAGGTGCAGTTTAGAAACCTTTCCCGATCTCATGGCATACCATCTTCTGGGTTTCCCATGCATGTTTTGATGTAGGAAGATGCCCTTGTACCTGGAGATTTGAGACCCATGGGGTGTGTTCCCCGCAGTGTTACTTTAAAGTATCTGCATTTGCTCACCCAACCTCACCAATCCTCTCAGCCCCAAGAGTGTCCAGCCTTATGTCTCATCCAGCTGTGGGTCTAGATATGGTCAATCCAGGTTGCATCATAGACCCTGAACGGATTTTGTAAGAATTTCTCTCTCTTTCACTGTCTTTGTTTTGTGGGTTTTTTAAAGTAATTTATGTTTAGAATCGGGCTTGGCTGCTTTTCCCTGCTGTGTTGATGCCGCTTTACACCCTCTTGATTCACTTGCAGAGAGATATCGATACATAGGTTTTCAGATTCTTACTAGTCAGATATATTCTTGTGTGGTGACTACGGTGTGTTGAGTCCAGTTCACTGAGCAGGGAATAGGCCTTGTCTATTACATATTTGGCTTATGGAGAGGTCTCTGAGCTAATTTGAAATCCTTGTTTTATGCATCACCCCACCTCACCTTTCCGGTTAAGCAGCCATAGTGTGTCTTCTAAAGGTGTGACTCTGTTCTGTTTTGTAATTCAGTTCAAGTGTAGCGATTTTGACATTCCCTCTATAAGCGATATCTTAGGATAAGTGCCTTTTTCTGTGTGACTTATTTCACTTAGAATCATCGTACCTAAATCCACTCATCATGCTGCTAACTAGCCTTATGACATTGATTTCATGGCTGAGTGATATTGCATTGTGCCAAGTACCACCATCTCTTTATCCATTTTTCTATTTCCTGGGATATTGAAGGTGTACCGAAGCGGAGGTTCTTGTAAACAGAGCAGCCGTAAAGTTTGGGGTGCCTGTGTCTTGTTGATTTTAGTTTTCCCAATTTATACGCCCATGAGTGGAAGTGCCCTATGTTCTCAACGCTGTGTTTATTACTTGTTTCAGGACACACCGTACTCATCTCCAGATTGCCTGTTGGCAATTTACATCCCGCCCATTAGCGTAGCAAGGCTCCCATGTCTCCATGGCCTGTCCTGCTTTTCTGGTTTTTACACTTTGTTCAGCATGGCCCTTTTGACCGAGGGCAAGCGAGACTTCTTTTTAGCGCTGATTTGCCCTTCCGGCTTGCTTGGTTGGCCAAAAAGGGCGTATGCGTTTTTTCCTGAATATATTCAGGAAAAAACGCATACGCCCTTTTTGGCCAAGGGCATCATTGTCAACGTTTTGCCGCTTTTCATGTGCTTTAAAGGCGAGTCGAATCTACCTCCTGAAATCTGTTTCCTGCAAATCTGCCTTGCTTTCAAATCCTCTTCGTTGCCTTCCCTCAATATATTTGTGGACGAGAGTTCTCATTTATAACTCTGCACGTTTGTGAATTGCAGTGCCCCTGAGCTCCATTTGTCTCCTCGCTTTTTTGGGAGCTGGCCGCAAAAGCGCAGGATTGCTTCAGGCCCTATTTTGGTTCTGGGGGGCAGGCTGAGCCTTTGGTTCATTCTTCTTCCTGATGGGAAAATGGAGTGACCTGTGCCTGTCCCAACACCTAGGGCTAGTCTCTCGTTGGTTCCCCGTCTTCCCGTTCATCCTCAGGACAAATTGCAACCTGTACGAAACAGGAGGTTAAAGGTGCTGATTCTCCAAGTAGGGAGATGATTAGTCAAGCGGCGGGAATGGCGAACCCGAGCACAAGGAGAGGAGAAATGAGGTGCGTTTTAGAAACCATTCCCGATATCATGGCATACCATCTTCTGGGTTTCCCATGCATGTTTTGATGTAGGAAGATGCCCTTGTACCTGGAGATTTGAGACCCATGGGGTGGGTACCCCGCGGTATTACTTTAAAGTATCTGCATTTGCTCACCCAACCTCACCAATCCTCTCAGCCCCAAGAGTGTCCAGCCTTATGTCTCATCCAGCTGTGGGTCTAGATATGGTCAATCCAGGTTGCATCAGAGACCCTGAACGGATTTTGTAAGAATTTCTCTCTCTTTCACTGTCTTTGCTTTGTGGGTTTTTTAAAGTAATGTATGTTTAGAATGGGGTTTGGCTGCTTTTCCCTGCTGTGTTGATGCCGCTTTACACCCTCTTGATTCACTTGCAGAGAGATATCGATACATAGGTTTTCAGATTCTTACTAGTCAGATATATTCTTGTGTGGTGACTAGGGTGTGTTGAGTCCAGTTCACTGAGCAGGGAATAGGCCTTGTCTATTACATATTTGGCTTATGGAGAGGTCTCTGAGCTAATTTGAAACCCTTGTTTTATGCATCACCCCACCTCACCTTTCCGGTTAAGCAGCCATAGTGTGTCTTCTAAAGGTGTGCCTCTGTTCTGTTTTGTAATTCAGTTCAAGTGTAGCGATTTTGACATTCCCTCTATAAGCGATATCTTAGGATAAGTGCCTTTTTCTGTGTGACTTATTTCACTTAGAATCATCGTACCTAAATCCACTCATCATGCTGCTAACTAGCCTTATGACATTGATTTCATGGCTGAGTGATATTGCATTGTGCCAAGTACCACCATTTCTTTATCCATTTTTCTATTTCCTGGGATATTGAAGGTGTACCGAAGCGGAGGTTCTTGTAAACAGAGCAGCCGTAAAGTTTGGGGTGCCTGTGTCTTGTTGATTTTAGTTTTCCCAATTTATACGCCCATGAGTGGAAGTGCCCTATGCTCTCTACGCTGTGTTTATTACTTGTTTCAGGACACACCGTACTCTTCTCCAGAGTGCCTGTTGGCAATTTACATCCCGCCCATCAGCGTAGCAAGGCTCCCATGTCTCCATGGCCTGTCCTGATTTTCTAGTTTTTACACTTTGTTCAGTATGGCCCTTTTGACCGAGGGCAAGCGAGACTTCTTTGTAGCGCTGATTTGCCCTTCCGGCTTGCTTGGTTGGCCAAAAAGGGCATCATTGTCAACGTTTTGCCGCTTTTCATGTGCTTTAAAGGCGAGTCGAATCTACCTCCTGAAATCTGTTTCCTGCAAATCTGCCTTGCTTTCAAATCCTCTTCGTTGCCTTCCCTCAATATATTTGTGGACGAGAGTTCTCATTTATAACTCTGCACGTTTGTGAATTGCAGTGCCCCTGAGCTCCATTTGGCTCCTCGCTTTTTTGGGAGCTGGCCGCAAAAGCGCAGGATTGCTTCAGGCCCTATTTTGGTTCTGGGGGGCAGGCTGAGCCTGTGGTTCATTCTTCTTCCTGATGGGAAAATGGAGTGACCTGTGCCTATCCCAACACCTAGGGCTAGTCTTTCGTTGGTTCCCCGTCTTCCCGTTCATCCTCAGGACAAATTGCAACCTGGACGAAACAGTAGGTTAAAGGTGCTGATTCTCCAAGTAGGGAGATGGTTAGTCAAGCGGCTGGAATGGCGAACCCGAGCACAAGGAGAGGAGAAATGAGGTGCGTTTTAGAAACCTTTCCCGATCTCACGGCATACCATCTTCTGGGTTTCCCATGCATGTTTTGATGTAGGAAGATTCCCTTGTACCTGGAGATTTGAGACCCATTGGGTGGGTACCCCGCGGTATTACTTTAAAGTATCTGCATTTGCTCACCCAACCTCACCAATCCTCTCAGCCCCAAGAGTGTCCAGCCTTATGTCTCATCCAGCTGTGGGTCTAGATATGGTCAATCCAGGTTGCATCAGAGACCCTGAACGGATTTTGTAAGAATTTCTCTCTCTTTCACTGTCTTTGCTTTGTGGGTTTTTTAAAGTAATGTATGTTTAGAATGGGGTTTGGCTGCTTTTCCCTGCTGTGTTTATGCCGCTTTACACCCTCTTGATTCACTTGCAGAGAGATATCAATACATAGGTTTTCAGATTCATACTAGTCAGATATATTCTTGTGCGGTGACTAGGGGGTGTTGAGTCCAGTTCACTGAACAGGGAGTAGGCCTTGTCTATTACATATTTGGCTTATGGAGCGGTGTCTGAGCTAATTTCAAACCCTTGTTTTATGCATCACCCCACCTCACCTTTCCGGTTAAGCAGCCATAGTGTGTCTTCTAAAGGTGTGACTCTGTTCTGTTTTGTAATTCAGTTCAAGTGTAGCGATTTTGACATTCCCTCTATAAGCGATATCTTAGGATAAGTGCCTTTTTCTGTGTGACTTATTTCACTTAGACTCATCGTACCTAAATCCACTCATCATGCTGCTAACTAGCCTTATGACATTGATTTCATGGCTGAGTTATATTCCATTGTGCCAAGTACCACCATTTCTTTATCCATTTTTCTCTTTCCTGGGATATTGAAGGTGTACCGAAGTGGAGGTTCTTGGAAACAGAGCAGCCGTAAACTTTAGGGTGCCTGTGTCTTGTTGATTTTTAGTTTTCCCAATTTATACGCCCTTGAGTGGAAGTGCCCTATGCTCTCTACGCTGTGTTTATTACTTGTTTCAGGACACACCGTACTCTTCTCCAGAGTGCCTGTTGGCAATTTACATCCCGCCCATCAGCGTAGCAAGGCTCCCATGTCTCCATGGCCTGTCCTGCTTTTCTGGTTTTTACTGTTTGTTCAGCATGGCCCTTTTGACCGAGGGCAAGCGAGACTTCTTTGTAGCGCTGATTTGCCCTTCCGGCTTGCTTGGTTGGCCAAAAAGGGCGTATGCGTTTTTTCCTGAATATATTCAGGAAAAAACGCATACGCCCTTTTTGGCCAAGGGCATCATTTTCAACGTTTTGCCGCTTTTCATGTGCTTTAAAGGCGAGTCGAATCTACCTCCTGAAATCTGTTTCCTGCAAATCTGCCTTGCTTTCAAATCCTCTTCGTTGCCTTCCCTCAATATATTTGTGGACGAGAGTTCTCATTTATAACTCTGCACGTTTGTGAATTGCAGTGCCCCTGAGCTCCATTTGTCTCCTCGCTTTTTTGGGAGCTGGCCGCAAAAGCGCAGGATTGCTTCAGGCCCTATTTTGGTTCTGGGGGGCAGGCTGAGCCTGTGGTTCATTCTTCTTCCTGATGGGAAAATGGAGTGACCTATGCCTGTCCCAACACCTAGGGCTCGTCTCTCGTTGGTTCCGCGTCTTCCCGTTCATCCTCAGGACAAATTGCAACCTGTACAATCAGGAGGTTAAAGGTGCTGATTCTCCAAGTAGGGAGATGGTTAGTCAAGCGGCTGGAATGGCGAACCCGAGCACAAGGAGAGGAGAAATGAGGTGCGTTTTAGAAACCTTTCCCGATCTCATGGCATAGCATCTTCTGGGTTTCCCATGCATGTTTTGATGTAGGAAGATTCCCTTGTACCTGGAGATTTGAGACCCATGGGGTGTGTTCCCCGCAGTGTTACTTTAAAGTATCTGCATTTGCTCACCCAACCTCACCAACCCTCTCAGCCCCAAGAGTGTCCAGCCTTATGTCTCATCCAGCTGTGGGTCTTGATATGGTCAATCCAGGTTGCATCATAGACCCTGAACGGATTTTGTAAGAATTTCTCTCTCTTTCACTGTCTTTGTTTTGTGGGTTTTTTAAAGTAATTTATGTTTAGAATCGGGCTTGGCTGCTTTTCCCTGCTGTGTTGATGCCGCTTTACACCCTCTTGATTCACTTGCAGAGAGATATCGATACATAGGTTTTCAGATTCTTACTAGTCAGATATATTCTTGTGTGTTGACTAGGGTGTGTTGAGTCCAGTTCACTGAGCAGGGAGTAGGCCTTGTCTATTACATATTTTGCTTATGGAGCGGTGTCTGAGCTAATTTCAAACCCTTGTTTTATGCATCACCCCACCTCACCTTTCCCGTTAAGCAGCCATAGTGTGTCTTCTAAAGGTGTGACTCTGTTCTGTTTTGTAATTCAGTTCAAGTGTAGCGATTTTGACATTCCCTCTATAAGCGATATCTTAGGATAAGTGTCTTTTTCTGTGTGACTTATTTCACTTAGAATCATCGTATCTAAATCCACTCATCATGCTGCTAACTAGCCTTATGACATTGATTTCATGGCTGAGTGATATTCCACTGTGCCAAGTACCACCATTTCTTTATCCATTTTTCTCTTTCCTGGGATATTGAAGGTGTACCGAAGTGGAGGTTCTTGGAAACAGAGCAGCCGTAAACTTTAGGGTGCCTGTGTCTTGTTGACTTTTAGTTTTCCCAATTTATACGCCCATGAGTGGAAGTGCCCTATGCTCTCTACGCTGTGTTTATTACTTGTTTCAGGACACACCGTACTCTTCTCCAGAGTGCCTGTTGGCAATTTACATCCCGCCCATCAGCGTAGCAAGGCTCCCATGTCTCCATGGCCTGTCCTGCTTTTCTGGTTTTTACTGTTTGTTCAGCATGGCCCTTTTGACCGAGGGCAAGCGAGACTTCTTTGTAGCGCTGATTTGCCCTTCCGGCTTGCTTGGTTGGCCAAAAAGGGCGTATGCGTTTTTTCCTGAATATATTCAGGAAAAAACGCATACGCCCTTTTTGGCCAAGGGCATCATTGTCAACGTTTTGCCGCTTTTCATGTGCTTTAAAGGCGAGTCGAATCTACCTCCTGAAATCTGTTTCCTGCAAATCTGCCTTGCTTTCAAATCCTCTTCGTTGCCTTCCCTCAATATATTTGTGGACGAGAGTTCTCATTTATAACTCTGCACGTTTGTGAATTGCAGTGCCCCTGAGCTCCATTTGGCTCCTCGCTTTTTTGGGAGCTGGCCGCAAAAGCGCAGAATTGCTTCAGGCCCTATTTTGGTTCTGGGGGGCAGGCTGAGCCTGTGGTTCATTCTTCTTCCTGATGGGAAAATGGAGTGACCTGTGCCTATCCCAACACCTAGGGCTAGTCTTTCGTTGGTTCCCCGTCTTCCCGTTCATCCTCAGGACAAATTGCAACCTGGACGAAACAGTAGGTTAAAGGTGCTGATTCTCCAAGTAGGGAGATGGTTAGTCAAGCGGCTGGAATGGCGAACCCGAGCACAAGGAGAGGAGAAATGAGGTGCGTTTTAGAAACCTTTCCCGATCTCACGGCATACCATCTTCTGGGTTTCCCATGCATGTTTTGATGTAGGAAGATTCCCTTGTACCTGGAGATTTGAGACCCATTGGGTGGGTACCCCGCGGTATTACTTTAAAGTATCTGCATTTGCTCACCCAACCTCACCAATCCTCTCAGCCCCAAGAGTGTCCAGCCTTATGTCTCATCCAGCTGTGGGTCTAGATATGGTCAATCCAGGTTGCATCAGAGACCCTGAACGGATTTTGTAAGAATTTCTCTCTCTTTCACTGTCTTTGCTTTGTGGGTTTTTTAAAGTAATGTATGTTTAGAATGGGGTTTGGCTGCTTTTCCCTGCTGTGTTTATGCCGCTTTACACCCTCTTGATTCACTTGCAGAGAGATATCAATACATAGGTTTTCAGATTCATACTAGTCAGATATATTCTTGTGCGGTGACTAGGGGGTGTTGAGTCCAGTTCACTGAGCAGGGAGTAGGCCTTGTCTATTACATATTTGGCTTATGGAGCGGTGTCTGAGCTAATTTCAAACCCTTGTTTTATGCATCACCCCACCTCACCTTTCCGGTTAAGCAGCCATAGTGTGTCTTCTAAAGGTGTGACTCTGTTCTGTTTTGTAATTCAGTTCAAGTGTAGCGATTTTGACATTCCCTCTATAAGCGATATCTTAGGATAAGTGCCTTTTTCTGTGTGACTTATTTCACTTAGACTCATCGTACCTAAATCCACTCATCATGCTGCTAACTAGCCTTATGACATTGATTTCATGGCTGAGTTATATTCCATTGTGCCAAGTACCACCATTTCTTTATCCATTTTTCTCTTTCCTGGGATATTGAAGGTGTACCGAAGTGGAGGTTCTTGGAAACAGAGCAGCCGTAAACTTTAGGGTGCCTGTGTCTTGTTGATTTTTAGTTTTCCCAATTTATACGCCCTTGAGTGGAAGTGCCCTATGCTCTCTACGCTGTGTTTATTACTTGTTTCAGGACACACCGTACTCTTCTCCAGAGTGCCTGTTGGCAATTTACATCCCGCCCATCAGCGTAGCAAGGCTCCCATGTCTCCATGGCCTGTCCTGCTTTTCTGGTTTTTACTGTTTGTTCAGCATGGCCCTTTTGACCGAGGGCAAGCGAGACTTCTTTGTAGCGCTGATTTGCCCTTCCGGCTTGCTTGGTTGGCCAAAAAGGGCGTATGCGTTTTTTCCTGAATATATTCAGGAAAAAACGCATACGCCCTTTTTGGCCAAGGGCATCATTTTCAACGTTTTGCCGCTTTTCATGTGCTTTAAAGGCGAGTCGAATCTACCTCCTGAAATCTGTTTCCTGCAAATCTGCCTTGCTTTCAAATCCTCTTCGTTGCCTTCCCTCAATATATTTGTGGACGAGAGTTCTCATTTATAACTCTGCACGTTTGTGAATTGCAGTGCCCCTGAGCTCCATTTGTCTCCTCGCTTTTTTGGGAGCTGGCCGCAAAAGCGCAGGATTGCTTCAGGCCCTATTTTGGTTCTGGGGGGCAGGCTGAGCCTGTGGTTCATTCTTCTTCCTGATGGGAAAATGGAGTGACCTATGCCTGTCCCAACACCTAGGGCTCGTCTCTCGTTGGTTCCGCGTCTTCCCGTTCATCCTCAGGACAAATTGCAACCTGTACAATCAGGAGGTTAAAGGTGCTGATTCTCCAAGTAGGGAGATGGTTAGTCAAGCGGCTGGAATGGCGAACCCGAGCACAAGGAGAGGAGAAATGAGGTGCGTTTTAGAAACCTTTCCCGATCTCATGGCATAGCATCTTCTGGGTTTCCCATGCATGTTTTGATGTAGGAAGATTCCCTTGTACCTGGAGATTTGAGACCCATGGGGTGTGTTCCCCGCAGTGTTACTTTAAAGTATCTGCATTTGCTCACCCAACCTCACCAACCCTCTCAGCCCCAAGAGTGTCCAGCCTTATGTCTCATCCAGCTGTGGGTCTTGATATGGTCAATCCAGGTTGCATCATAGACCCTGAACGGATTTTGTAAGAATTTCTCTCTCTTTCACTGTCTTTGTTTTGTGGGTTTTTTAAAGTAATTTATGTTTAGAATCGGGCTTGGCTGCTTTTCCCTGCTGTGTTGATGCCGCTTTACACCCTCTTGATTCACTTGCAGAGAGATATCGATACATAGGTTTTCAGATTCTTACTAGTCAGATATATTCTTGTGTGTTGACTAGGGTGTGTTGAGTCCAGTTCACTGAGCAGGGAGTAGGCCTTGTCTATTACATATTTTGCTTATGGAGCGGTGTCTGAGCTAATTTCAAACCCTTGTTTTATGCATCACCCCACCTCACCTTTCCCGTTAAGCAGCCATAGTGTGTCTTCTAAAGGTGTGACTCTGTTCTGTTTTGTAATTCAGTTCAAGTGTAGCGATTTTGACATTCCCTCTATAAGCGATATCTTAGGATAAGTGTCTTTTTCTGTGTGACTTATTTCACTTAGAATCATCGTATCTAAATCCACTCATCATGCTGCTAACTAGCCTTATGACATTGATTTCATGGCTGAGTGATATTCCACTGTGCCAAGTACCACCATTTCTTTATCCATTTTTCTCTTTCCTGGGATATTGAAGGTGTACCGAAGTGGAGGTTCTTGGAAACAGAGCAGCCGTAAACTTTAGGGTGCCTGTGTCTTGTTGACTTTTAGTTTTCCCAATTTATACGCCCATGAGTGGAAGTGCCCTATGCTCTCTACGCTGTGTTTATTACTTGTTTCAGGACACACCGTACTCTTCTCCAGAGTGCCTGTTGGCAATTTACATCCCGCCCATCAGCGTAGCAAGGCTCCCATGTCTCCATGGCCTGTCCTGCTTTTCTGGTTTTTACTGTTTGTTCAGCATGGCCCTTTTGACCGAGGGCAAGCGAGACTTCTTTGTAGCGCTGATTTGCCCTTCCGGCTTGCTTGGTTGGCCAAAAAGGGCGTATGCGTTTTTTCCTGAATATATTCAGGAAAAAACGCATACGCCCTTTTTGGCCAAGGGCATCATTGTCAACGTTTTGCCGCTTTTCATGTGCTTTAAAGGCGAGTCGAATCTACCTCCTGAAATCTGTTTCCTGCAAATCTGCCTTGCTTTCAAATCCTCTTCGTTGCCTTCCCTCAATATATTTGTGGACGAGAGTTCTCATTTATAACTCTGCACGTTTGTGAATTGCAGTGCCCCTGAGCTCCATTTGGCTCCTCGCTTTTTTGGGAGCTGGCCGCAAAAGCGCAGAATTGCTTCAGGCCCTATTTTGGTTCTGGGGGGCAGGCTGAGCCTGTGGTTCATTCTTCTTCCTGATGGGAAAATGGAGTGACCTGTGCCTATCCCAACACCTAGGGCTAGTCTTTCGTTGGTTCCCCGTCTTCCCGTTCATCCTCAGGACAAATTGCAACCTGGACGAAACAGTAGGTTAAAGGTGCTGATTCTCCAAGTAGGGAGATGGTTAGTCAAGCGGCTGGAATGGCGAACCCGAGCACAAGGAGAGGAGAAATGAGGTGCGTTTTAGAAACCTTTCCCGATCTCACGGCATACCATCTTCTGGGTTTCCCATGCATGTTTTGATGTAGGAAGATTCCCTTGTACCTGGAGATTTGAGACCCATTGGGTGGGTACCCCGCGGTATTACTTTAAAGTATCTGCATTTGCTCACCCAACCTCACCAATCCTCTCAGCCCCAAGAGTGTCCAGCCTTATGTCTCATCCAGCTGTGGGTCTAGATATGGTCAATCCAGGTTGCATCAGAGACCCTGAACGGATTTTGTAAGAATTTCTCTCTCTTTCACTGTCTTTGCTTTGTGGGTTTTTTAAAGTAATGTATGTTTAGAATGGGGTTTGGCTGCTTTTCCCTGCTGTGTTTATGCCGCTTTACACCCTCTTGATTCACTTGCAGAGAGATATCAATACATAGGTTTTCAGATTCATACTAGTCAGATATATTCTTGTGCGGTGACTAGGGGGTGTTGAGTCCAGTTCACTGAGCAGGGAGTAGGCCTTGTCTATTACATATTTGGCTTATGGAGCGGTGTCTGAGCTAATTTCAAACCCTTGTTTTATGCATCACCCCACCTCACCTTTCCGGTTAAGCAGCCATAGTGTGTCTTCTAAAGGTGTGACTCTGTTCTGTTTTGTAATTCAGTTCAAGTGTAGCGATTTTGACATTCCCTCTATAAGCGATATCTTAGGATAAGTGCCTTTTTCTGTGTGACTTATTTCACTTAGACTCATCGTACCTAAATCCACTCATCATGCTGCTAACTAGCCTTATGACATTGATTTCATGGCTGAGTTATATTCCATTGTGCCAAGTACCACCATTTCTTTATCCATTTTTCTCTTTCCTGGGATATTGAAGGTGTACCGAAGTGGAGGTTCTTGGAAACAGAGCAGCCGTAAACTTTAGGGTGCCTGTGTCTTGTTGATTTTTAGTTTTCCCAATTTATACGCCCTTGAGTGGAAGTGCCCTATGCTCTCTACGCTGTGTTTATTACTTGTTTCAGGACACACCGTACTCTTCTCCAGAGTGCCTGTTGGCAATTTACATCCCGCCCATCAGCGTAGCAAGGCTCCCATGTCTCCATGGCCTGTCCTGCTTTTCTGGTTTTTACTGTTTGTTCAGCATGGCCCTTTTGACCGAGGGCAAGCGAGACTTCTTTGTAGCGCTGATTTGCCCTTCCGGCTTGCTTGGTTGGCCAAAAAGGGCGTATGCGTTTTTTCCTGAATATATTCAGGAAAAAACGCATACGCCCTTTTTGGCCAAGGGCATCATTTTCAACGTTTTGCCGCTTTTCATGTGCTTTAAAGGCGAGTCGAATCTACCTCCTGAAATCTGTTTCCTGCAAATCTGCCTTGCTTTCAAATCCTCTTCGTTGCCTTCCCTCAATATATTTGTGGACGAGAGTTCTCATTTATAACTCTGCACGTTTGTGAATTGCAGTGCCCCTGAGCTCCATTTGTCTCCTCGCTTTTTTGGGAGCTGGCCGCAAAAGCGCAGGATTGCTTCAGGCCCTATTTTGGTTCTGGGGGGCAGGCTGAGCCTGTGGTTCATTCTTCTTCCTGATGGGAAAATGGAGTGACCTATGCCTGTCCCAACACCTAGGGCTCGTCTCTCGTTGGTTCCGCGTCTTCCCGTTCATCCTCAGGACAAATTGCAACCTGTACAATCAGGAGGTTAAAGGTGCTGATTCTCCAAGTAGGGAGATGGTTAGTCAAGCGGCTGGAATGGCGAACCCGAGCACAAGGAGAGGAGAAATGAGGTGCGTTTTAGAAACCTTTCCCGATCTCATGGCATAGCATCTTCTGGGTTTCCCATGCATGTTTTGATGTAGGAAGATTCCCTTGTACCTGGAGATTTGAGACCCATGGGGTGTGTTCCCCGCAGTGTTACTTTAAAGTATCTGCATTTGCTCACCCAACCTCACCAACCCTCTCAGCCCCAAGAGTGTCCAGCCTTATGTCTCATCCAGCTGTGGGTCTTGATATGGTCAATCCAGGTTGCATCATAGACCCTGAACGGATTTTGTAAGAATTTCTCTCTCTTTCACTGTCTTTGTTTTGTGGGTTTTTTAAAGTAATTTATGTTTAGAATCGGGCTTGGCTGCTTTTCCCTGCTGTGTTGATGCCGCTTTACACCCTCTTGATTCACTTGCAGAGAGATATCGATACATAGGTTTTCAGATTCTTACTAGTCAGATATATTCTTGTGTGTTGACTAGGGTGTGTTGAGTCCAGTTCACTGAGCAGGGAGTAGGCCTTGTCTATTACATATTTTGCTTATGGAGCGGTGTCTGAGCTAATTTCAAACCCTTGTTTTATGCATCACCCCACCTCACCTTTCCCGTTAAGCAGCCATAGTGTGTCTTCTAAAGGTGTGACTCTGTTCTGTTTTGTAATTCAGTTCAAGTGTAGCGATTTTGACATTCCCTCTATAAGCGATATCTTAGGATAAGTGTCTTTTTCTGTGTGACTTATTTCACTTAGAATCATCGTATCTAAATCCACTCATCATGCTGCTAACTAGCCTTATGACATTGATTTCATGGCTGAGTGATATTCCACTGTGCCAAGTACCACCATTTCTTTATCCATTTTTCTCTTTCCTGGGATATTGAAGGTGTACCGAAGTGGAGGTTCTTGGAAACAGAGCAGCCGTAAACTTTAGGGTGCCTGTGTCTTGTTGACTTTTAGTTTTCCCAATTTATACGCCCATGAGTGGAAGTGCCCTATGCTCTCTACGCTGTGTTTATTACTTGTTTCAGGACACACCGTACTCTTCTCCAGAGTGCCTGTTGGCAATTTACATCCCGCCCATCAGCGTAGCAAGGCTCCCATGTCTCCATGGCCTGTCCTGCTTTTCTGGTTTTTACTGTTTGTTCAGCATGGCCCTTTTGACCGAGGGCAAGCGAGACTTCTTTGTAGCGCTGATTTGCCCTTCCGGCTTGCTTGGTTGGCCAAAAAGGGCGTATGCGTTTTTTCCTGAATATATTCAGGAAAAAACGCATACGCCCTTTTTGGCCAAGGGCATCATTGTCAACGTTTTGCCGCTTTTCATGTGCTTTAAAGGCGAGTCGAATCTACCTCCTGAAATCTGTTTCCTGCAAATCTGCCTTGCTTTCAAATCCTCTTCGTTGCCTTCCCTCAATATATTTGTGGACGAGAGTTCTCATTTATAACTCTGCACGTTTGTGAATTGCAGTGCCCCTGAGCTCCATTTGTCTCCTCGCTTTTTTGGGAGCTGGCCGCAAAAGCGCAGGATTGCTTCAGGCCCTATTTTGGTTCTGGGGGGCAGGCTGAGCCTGTGGTTCATTCTTCTTCCTGATGGGAAAATGGAGTGACCTATGCCTGTCCCAACACCTAGGGCTCGTCTCTCGTTGGTTCCGCGTCTTCCCGTTCATCCTCAGGACAAATTGCAACCTGTACAATCAGGAGGTTAAAGGTGCTGATTCTCCAAGTAGGGAGATGGTTAGTCAAGCGGCTGGAATGGCGAACCCGAGCACAAGGAGAGGAGAAATGAGGTGCGTTTTAGAAACCTTTCCCGATCTCATGGCATACCATCTTCTGGGTTTCCCATGCATGTTTTGATGTAGGAAGATTCCCTTGTACCTGGAGATTTGAGACCCATGGGGTGTGTTCCCCGCAGTGTTACTTTAAAGTATCTGAATTTGCTCACCCAACCTCACCAACCCTCTCAGCCCCAAGAGTGTCCAGCCTTATGTCTCATCCAGCTGTGGGTCTTGATATGGTCAATCCAGGTTGCATCATAGACCCTGAACGGATTTTGTAAGAATTTCTCTCTCTTTCACTGTCTTTGTTTTGTGGGTTTTTTAAAGTAATTTATGTTTAGAATCGGGCTTGGCTGCTTTTCCCTGCTGTGTTGATGCCGCTTTACACCCTCTTGATTCACTTGCAGAGAGATATCGATACATAGGTTTTCAGATTCTTACTAGTCAGATATATTCTTGTGTGTTGACTAGGGTGTGTTGAGTCCAGTTCACTGAGCAGGGAGTAGGCCTTGTCTATTACATATTTTGCTTATGGAGCGGTGTCTGAGCTAATTTCAAACCCTTGTTTTATGCATCACCCCACCTCACCTTTCCCGTTAAGCAGCCATAGTGTGTCTTCTAAAGGTGTGACTCTGTTCTGTTTTGTAATTCAGTTCCAGTGTAGCGATTTTGACATTCCCTCTATAAGCGATATCTTAGGATAAGTGTCTTTTTCTGTGTGACTTATTTCACTTAGAATCATCGTATCTAAATCCACTCATCATGCTGCTAACTAGCCTTATGACATTGATTTCATGGCTGAGTGATATTCCACTGTGCCAAGTACCACCATTTCTTTATCCATTTTTCTCTTTCCTGGGATATTGAAGGTGTACCGAAGTGGAGGTTCTTGGAAACAGAGCAGCCGTAAACTTTAGGGTGCCTGTGTCTTGTTGACTTTTAGTTTTCCCAATTTATACGCCCATGAGTGGAAGTTCCCTATGCTCTCTACGCTGTGTTTATTACTTGTTTCAGGACACACCGTACTCTTCTCCAGAGTGCCTGTTGGCAATTTACATCCCGCCCATCAGCGTAGCAAGGCTCCCATGTCTCCATGGCCTGTCCCGCTTTTCTGGTTTTTACTGTTTGTTCAGCATGGCCCTTTTGACCGAGGGCAAGCGAGACTTCTTTGTAGCGCTGATTTGCCCTTCCGGCTTGCTTGGTTGGCCAAAAAGGGCGTATGCGTTTTTTCCTGAATATATTCAGGAAAAAACGCATACGCCCTTTTTGGCCAAGGGCATCATTGTCAACGTTTTGCTGCTTTTCATGTGCTTTAAAGGCGAGTCGAATCTACCTCCTGAAATCTGTTTCCTGCAAATCTGCCTTGCTTTCAAATCCTCTTCGTTGCCTTCCCTCAATATATTTGTGGACGAGAGTTCTCATTTATAACTCTGCACGTTTGTGAATTGCAGTGCCCCTGAGCTCCATTTGTCTCCTCGCTTTTTTGGGAGCTGGCCGCAAAAGCGCAGGATTGCTTCAGGCCCTATTTTGGTTCTGGGGGGCAGGCTGAGCCTGTGGTTCATTCTTCTTCCTGATGAGAAAATGGAGTGACCTATGCCTGTCCCAACACCTAGGGCTCGTCTCTCGTTGGTTCCGCGTCTTCCCGTTCATCCTCTGGACAAATTGCAACCTGTACAATCAGGAGGTTAAAGGTGCTGATTCTCCAAGTAGGGAGATGGTTAGTCAAGCAGCTGGAATGGTGAACCCTAGCACAAGGAGAGGAGAAATGAGGTGCAGTTTAGAAACCTTTCCCGATCTCATGGCATACCATCTTCTGGGTTTCCCATGCATGTTTTGATGTAGGAAGATGCCCTTGTACCTGGAGATTTGAGACCCATGGGGTGTGTTCCCCGCAGTGTTACTTTAAAGTATCTGCATTTGCTCACCCAACCTCACCAATCCTCTCAGCCCCAAGAGTGTCCAGCCTTATGTCTCATCCAGCTGTGGGTCTAGATATGGTCAATCCAGGTTGCATCATAGACCCTGAACGGATTTTGTAAGAATTTCTCTCTCTTTCACTGTCTTTGTTTTGTGGGTTTTTTAAAGTAATTTATGTTTAGAATCGGGCTTGGCTGCTTTTCCCTGCTGTGTTGATGCCGCTTTACACCCTCTTGATTCACTTGCAGAGAGATATCGATACATAGGTTTTCAGATTCTTACTAGTCAGATATATTCTTGTGTGGTGACTACGGTGTGTTGAGTCCAGTTCACTGAGCAAGGAATAGGCCTTGTCTATTACATATTTGGCTTATGGAGAGGTCTCTGAGCTAATTTGAAACCCTTGTTTTATGCATCACCCCACCTCACCTTTCCGGTTAAGCAGCCATAGTGTGTCTTCTAAAGGTGTGCCTCTGTTCTGTTTTGTAATTCAGTTCAAGTGTAGCGATTTTGACATTCCCTCTATAAGCGATATCTTAGGATAAGTGCCTTTTTCTGTGTGACTTATTTCACTTAGAATCATCGTACCTAAATCCACTCATCATGCTGCTAACTAGCCTTATGACATTGATTTCATGGCTGAGTGATATTGCATTGTGCCAAGTACCACCATTTCTTTATCCATTTTTCTATTTCCTGGGATATTGAAGGTGTACCGAAGCGGAGGTTCTTGTAAACAGAGCAGCCGTAAAGTTTGGGGTGCCTGTGTCTTGTTGATTTTAGTTTTCCCAATTTATACGCCCATGAGTGGAAGTGCCCTATGCTCTCAACGCTGTGTTTATTACTTGTTTCAGGACACACCGTACTCATCTCCAGAGTGCCTGTTGGCAATTTACATCCCGCCCATTAGCGTAGCAAGGCTCCCATGTCTCCATGGCCTGTCCTGCTTTTCTGGTTTTTACACTTTGTTCAGCATGGCCCTTTTGACCGAGGGCAAGCGAGACTTCTTTGTAGCGCTGATTTGCCCTTCCGGCTTGCTTGGTTGGCCAAAAAGGGCGTATGCGTTTTTTCCTGAATATATTCAGGAAAAAACGCATACGCCCTTTTTGGCCAAGGGCATCACTGTCAACGTTTTGCCGCTTTTCATGTGCTTTAAAGGCGAGTCGAATCTACCTCCTGAAATCTGTTTCCTGCAAATCTGCCTTGCTTTCAAATCCTCTTCGTTGCCTTCCCTCAATATATTTGTGGACGAGAGTTCTCATTTATAACTCTGCACGTTTGTGAATTGCAGTGCCCCTGAGCTCCATTTGTCTCCTCGCTTTTTTGGGAGCTGGCCGCAAAAGCGCAGGATTGCTTCAGGCCCTATTTTGGTTCTGGGGTGCAGGCTGAGCCTGTGGTTCATTCTTCTTCCTGATGAGAAAATGGAGTGACCTATGCCTGTCCCAACACCTAGGGCTCGTCTCTCGTTCGTTCCGCGTCTTCCCGTTCATCCTCTGGACAAATTGCAACCTGTACAATCAGGAGGTTAAAGGTGCTGATTCTCCAAGTAGGGAGATGGTTAGTCAAGCAGCTGGAATGGTGAACCCTAGCACAAGGAGAGGAGAAATGAGGTGCAGTTTAGAAACCTTTCCCGATCTCATGGCATACCATCTTCTGGGTTTCCCATGCATGTTTTGATGTAGGAAGATGCCCTTGTACCTGGAGATTTGAGACCCATGGGGTGTGTTCCCCGCAGTGTTACTTTAAAGTATCTGCATTTGCTCACCCAACCTCACCAATCCTCTCAGCCCCAAGAGTGTCCAGCCTTATGTCTCATCCAGCTGTGGGTCTAGATATGGTCAATCCAGGTTGCATCATAGACCCTGAACGGATTTTGTAAGAATTTCTCTCTCTTTCACTGTCTTTGTTTTGTGGGTTTTTTAAAGTAATTTATGTTTAGAATCGGGCTTGGCTGCTTTTCCCTGCTGTGTTGATGCCGCTTTACACCCTCTTGATTCACTTGCAGAGAGATATCGATACATAGGTTTTCAGATTCTTACTAGTCAGATATATTCTTGTGTGGTGACTACGGTGTGTTGAGTCCAGTTCACTGAGCAGGGAATAGGCCTTGTCTATTACATATTTGGCTTATGGAGAGGTCTCTGAGCTAATTTGAAACCCTTGTTTTATGCATCACCCCACCTCACCTTTCCGGTTAAGCAGCCATAGTGTGTCTTCTAAAGGTGTGCCTCTGTTCTGTTTTGTAATTCAGTTCAAGTGTAGCGATTTTGACATTCCCTCTATAAGCGATATCTTAGGATAAGTGCCTTTTTCTGTGTGACTTATTTCACTTAGAATCATCGTACCTAAATCCACTCATCATGCTGCTAACTAGCCTTATGACATTGATTTCATGGCTGAGTGATATTGCATTGTGCCAAGTACCACCATTTCTTTATCCATTTTTCTATTTCCTGGGATATTGAAGGTGTACCGAAGCGGAGGTTCTTGTAAACAGAGCAGCCGTAAAGTTTGGGGTGCCTGTGTCTTGTTGATTTTAGTTTTCCCAATTTATACGCCCATGAGTGGAAGTGCCCTATGCTCTCAACGCTGTGTTTATTACTTGTTTCAGGACACACCGTACTCATCTCCAGAGTGCCTGTTGGCAATTTACATCCCGCCCATTAGCGTAGCAAGGCTCCCATGTCTCCATGGCCTGTCCTGCTTTTCTGGTTTTTACACTTTGTTCAGCATGGCCCTTTTGACCGAGGGCAAGCGAGACTTCTTTGTAGCGCTGATTTGCCCTTCCGGCTTGCTTGGTTGGCCAAAAAGTGCGTATGCGTTTTTTCCTGAATATATTCAGGAAAAAACGCATACGCCCTTTTTGGCCAAGGGCATCATTGTCAACGTTTTGCCGCTTTTCATGTGCTTTAAAGGCGAGTCGAATCTACCTCCTGAAATCTGTTTCCTGCAAATCTGCCTTGCTTTCAAATCCTCTTCGTTGCCTTCCCTCAATATATTTGTGGACGAGAGTTCTCATTTATAACTCTGCACGTTTGTGAATTGCAGTGCCGCTGAGCTCCATTTGTCTCCTCGCTTTTTTGGGAGCTGGCCGCAAAAGCGCAGGATTGCTTCAGGCCCTATTTTGGTTCTGGGGGGCAGGCTGAGCCTGTGGTTCATTCTTCTTCCTGATGGGAAAATGGAGTGACCTGTGCCTGTCCCAACACCTAGGGCTAGTCTCTCGTTGGTTCCCCGTCTTCCCGTTCATCCTCAGGACAAATTGCAACCTGTACGAAACAGGAGGTTAAAGGTGCTGATTCTCCAAGTAGGGAGATGGTTAGTCAAGCGGCTGGAATGGCGAACCCGAGCACAAGGAGAGGAGAAATGAGGTGCGTTTTAGAAACCATTCCCGATATCATGGCATACCATCTTCTGGGTTTCCCATGCATGTTTTGATGTAGGAAGATTCCCTTGTACCTGGAGATTTGAGACCCATGGGGTGGGTACCCCGCGGTATTACTTTAAAGTATCTGCATTTGCTCACCCAACCTCACCAATCCTCTCAGCCCCAAGAGTGTCCAGCCTTATGTCTCATCCAGCTGTGGGTCTAGATATGGTCAATCCAGGTTGCATCAGAGACCCTGAACGGATTTTGTAAGAATTTCTCTCTCTTTCACTGTCTTTGCTTTGTGGGTTTTTTAAAGTAATGTATGTTTAGAATGGGGTTTGGCTGCTTTTCCCTGCTGTGTTTATGCCGCTTTACACCCTCTTGATTCACTTGCAGTGAGATATCAATACATAGGTTTTCAGATTCTTACTAGTCAGATATATTCTTGTGCGGTGACTAGGGGGTGTTCAGTCCAGTTCACTGAGCAGGGAGTAGGCCTTGTCTATTACATATTTGGCTTATGGAGCGGTGTCTGAGCTAATTTCAAACCCTTGTTTTATGCATCACCCCACCTCACCTTTCCGGTTAAGCAGCCATAGTGTGTCTTCTAAAGGTGTGACTCTGTTCTGTTTTGTAATTCAGTTCAAGTGTAGCGATTTTGACATTCCCTCTATAAGCGATATCTTAGGATAAGTGCCTTTTTCTGTGTGACTTAATTCACTTAGAATCATCGTCGCTAAATCGACACATCATGCTGCTAACTAGCCTTATGACATTGATTTCATGGCTGAGTGATATTCCATTGTGCCAAGTACCACCATTTCTTTATCCATTTTTCTCTTTCCTGGGATATTGAAGGTGTACCGAAGCGGAGGTTCTTGGAAACAGAGCAGCCGTAAAGTTTGGGGTGCCTGTGTCTTGTTGATTTTTAATTTTCCCAATTTATACGCCCATGAGTGGAAGTGCCCTATGCTCTCAACGCTGTGTTTATTACTTGTTTCAGGACACACCGTACTCATCTCCAGAGTGCCTGTTGGCAATTTACATCCCGCCCATCAGCGTAGCAAGGCTCCCATGTCTCCATGGCCTGTCCTGCTTTTCTGGTTTTTACACTTTGTTCAGCATGGCCCTTTTGACCGAGGGCAAGCGAGACTTCTTTGTAGTGCTGATTTGCCCTTCCGGCTTGCTTGGTTGGCCAAAAAGGGCGTATGCGTTTTTTCCTGAATACATTCAGGAAAAAACGCATACGCCCTTTTTGGCCAAGGGCATCATTGTCAACGTTTTGCCGCTTTTCATGTGCTTTAAAGGCGAGTCGAATCTACCTCCTGAAATCTGTTTCCTGCAAATCTGCCTTGCTTTCAAATCCTCTTCGTTGCCTTCCTTCAATATATTTGTGGACGAGAGTTCTCATTTATAACTCTGCACGTTTGTGAATTGCAGTGCCCCTGAGCTCCATTTGTCTCCTCGCTTTTTTGGGAGCTGGCCGCAAAAGCGCAGGATTGCTTCAGGCCCTATTTTGGTTCTGGGGGGCAGGCTGAGCCTGTGGTTCATTCTTCTTCCTGATGGGAAAATGGAGTGACCTATGCCTGTCCCAACACCTAGGGCTCGTCTCTCGTTGGTTCCCCGTCTTCACGTTCATCCTCAGGACAAATTGCAACCTGTACAATCAGGAGGTTAAAGGTGCTGATTCTCCAAGTAGGGAGATGGTTAGTCAAGCAGCTGGAATGGTGAACCCGAGCACAAGGAGAGGAGAAATGAGGTGCATTTTAGAAACCTTTCCCGATCTCATGGCATACCATCTTCTGGGTTTCCCATGCATGTTTTGATGTAGGAAGATGCCCTTGTACCTGGAGATTTGAGACCCATGGGGTGTGTTCCCCGCAGTGTTACTTTAAAGTATCTGCGTTTGCTCACCCAACCTCACCAATCCTCTCAGCCCCAAGAGTGTCCAGCCTTATGTCTCATCCAGCTGTGGGTCTAGATATGGTCAATCCAGGTTGCATCAGTGACCCTGAACGGATTTTGTAAGAATTTCTCTCTCTTTCACTGTCTTTGTTTTGTGGGTTTTTTAAAGAAATTTATGTTTAGAATCGGGCTTGGCTGCTTTTCCCTGCTGTGTTGATGCCGCTTTACACCCTCTTGATTCACTTGCAGAGAGATATCGATATATATGTTTTCAGATTCTTACTAGTCAGATATATTCTTGTGTGGTGACTAGGGTGTGTTGAGTCCAGTTCACTGAGCAGGGAGTAGGCCTTGTCTATTACATATTTTGCTTATGGAGCGGTCTCTGAGCTAATTTGAAACCCTTGTTTTATGCATCACCCCACCTCACCTTTCCCGTTAAGCAGCCATAGTGTGTCTTCTAAAGGTGTGACTCTGTTCTGTTTTGTAATTCAGTTCAAGTGTAGCGATTTTGACATTCCCTCTATAAGCGATATCTTAGGATAAGTGTCTTTTTCTGTGTGACTTATTTCACTTAGAATCATCGTACCTAAATCCACTCATCATGCTGCTAACTAGCCTTATGACATTGATTTCATGGCTGAGTGATATTCCATTGTGCCAAGTACCACCATTTCTTTATCCATTTTTCTCTTTCCTGGGATATTGAAGGTGTACCGAAGCGGAGGTTCTTGGCAACAGAGCAGCCGTAAAGTTTGGGGTGCCTGTGTCTTGTTGATTTTTAGTTTTCCCAATTTATACGCCCATGAGTGGAAGTGCCCTATGCTCTCAACGCTGTGTTTATTACTTGTTTCAGGACACACCGTACTCTTCTCCAGAGTGCCTGTTGGCAATTTACATCCCGCCCATCAGCGTAGCAAGGCTCCCATGTCTCCATGGCCTGTCCTGATTTTCTGGTTTTTACACTTTGTGCAGTATGGCCCTTTTGACCGAGGGCAAGCGAGACTTCTTTGTAGCGCTGATTTGCCCTTCCGGCTTGCTTGGTTGGCCAAAAAGGGCATCATTGTCAACGTTTTGCCGCTTTTCATGTGCTTTAAAGGCGAGTCGAATCTACCTCCTGAAATCTGTTTCCTGCAAATCTGCCTTGCTTTCAAATCCTCTTCGTTGCCTTCCCTCAATATATTTGTGGACGAGAGTTCTCATTTATAACTCTGCACGTTTGTGAATTGCAGTGCCCCTGAGCTCCATTTGGCTCCTCGCTTTTTTGGGAGCTGGCCGCAAAAGCGCAGGATTGCTTCAGGCCCTATTTTGGTTCTGGGGGGCAGGCTGAGCCTGTGGTTCATTCTTCTTCCTGATGGGAAAATGGAGTGACCTGTGCCTATCCCAACACCTAGGGCTAGTCTTTCGTTGGTTCCCCGTCTTCCCGTTCATCCTCAGGACAAATTGCAACCTGGACGAAACAGTAGGTTAAAGGTGCTGATTCTCCAAGTAGGGAGATGGTTAGTCAAGCGGCTGGAATGGCGAACCCGAGCACAAGGAGAGGAGAAATGAGGTGCGTTTTAGAAACCTTTCCCGATCTCACGGCATACCATCTTCTGGGTTTCCCATGCATGTTTTGATGTAGGAAGATTCCCTTGTACCTGGAGATTTGAGACCCATGGGGTGTGTTCCCCGCAGTGTTACTTTAAAGTATCTGCATTTGCTCACCCAACCTCACCAACCCTCTCAGCCCCAAGAGTGTCCAGCCTTATGTCTCATCCAGCTGTGGGTCTTGATATGGTCAATCCAGGTTGCATCATAGACCCTGAACGGATTTTGTAAGAATTTCTCTCTCTTTCACTGTCTTTGTTTTGTGGGTTTTTTAAAGTAATTTATGTTTAGAATCGGGCTTGGCTGCTTTTCCCTGCTGTGTTGATGCCGCTTTACACCCTCTTGATTCACTTGCAGAGAGATATCGATACATAGGTTTTCAGATTCTTACTAGTCAGATATATTCTTGTGTGTTGACTAGGGTGTGTTGAGTCCAGTTCACTGAGCAGGGAGTAGGCCTTGTCTATTACATATTTTGCTTATGGAGCGGTGTCTGAGCTAATTTCAAACCCTTGTTTTATGCATCACCCCACCTCACCTTTCCCGTTAAGCAGCCATAGTGTGTCTTCTAAAGGTGTGACTCTGTTCTGTTTTGTAATTCAGTTCAAGTGTAGCGATTTTGACATTCCCTCTATAAGCGATATCTTAGGATAAGTGTCTTTTTCTGTGTGACTTATTTCACTTAGAATCATCGTATCTAAATCCACTCATCATGCTGCTAACTAGCCTTATGACATTGATTTCATGGCTGAGTGATATTCCACTGTGCCAAGTACCACCATTTCTTTATCCATTTTTCTCTTTCCTGGGATATTGAAGGTGTACCGAAGTGGAGGTTCTTGGAAACAGAGCAGCCGTAAACTTTAGGGTGCCTGTGTCTTGTTGACTTTTAGTTTTCCCAATTTATACGCCCATGAGTGGAAGTGCCCTATGCTCTCTACGCTGTGTTTATTACTTGTTTCAGGACACACCGTACTCTTCTCCAGAGTGCCTGTTGGCAATTTACATCCCGCCCATCAGCGTAGCAAGGCTCCCATGTCTCCATGGCCTGTCCTGATTTTCTGGTTTTTACACTTTGTGCAGTATGGCCCTTTTGACCGAGGGCAAGCGAGACTTCTTTGTAGCGCTGATTTGCCCTTCCGGCTTGCTTGGTTGGCCAAAAAGGGCATCATTGTCAACGTTTTGCCGCTTTTCATGTGCTTTAAAGGCGAGTCGAATCTACCTCCTGAAATCTGTTTCCTGCAAATCTGCCTTGCTTTCAAATCCTCTTCGTTGCCTTCCCTCAATATATTTGTGGACGAGAGTTCTCATTTATAACTCTGCACGTTTGTGAATTGCAGTGCCCCTGAGCTCCATTTGGCTCCTCGCTTTTTTGGGAGCTGGCCGCAAAAGCGCAGGATTGCTTCAGGCCCTATTTTGGTTCTGGGGGGCAGGCTGAGCCTGTGGTTCATTCTTCTTCCTGATGGGAAAATGGAGTGACCTGTGCCTATCCCAACACCTAGGGCTAGTCTTTCGTTGGTTCCCCGTCTTCCCGTTCATCCTCAGGACAAATTGCAACCTGGACGAAACAGTAGGTTAAAGGTGCTGATTCTCCAAGTAGGGAGATGGTTAGTCAAGCGGCTGGAATGGCGAACCCGAGCACAAGGAGAGGAGAAATGAGGTGCGTTTTAGAAACCTTTCCCGATCTCACGGCATACCATCTTCTGGGTTTCCCATGCATGTTTTGATGTAGGAAGATTCCCTTGTACCTGGAGATTTGAGACCCATGGGGTGTGTTCCCCGCAGTGTTACTTTAAAGTATCTGCATTTGCTCACCCAACCTCACCAACCCTCTCAGCCCCAAGAGTGTCCAGCCTTATGTCTCATCCAGCTGTGGGTCTTGATATGGTCAATCCAGGTTGCATCATAGACCCTGAACGGATTTTGTAAGAATTTCTCTCTCTTTCACTGTCTTTGTTTTGTGGGTTTTTTAAAGTAATTTATGTTTAGAATCGGGCTTGGCTGCTTTTCCCTGCTGTGTTGATGCCGCTTTACACCCTCTTGATTCACTTGCAGAGAGATATCGATACATAGGTTTTCAGATTCTTACTAGTCAGATATATTCTTGTGTGTTGACTAGGGTGTGTTGAGTCCAGTTCACTGAGCAGGGAGTAGGCCTTGTCTATTACATATTTTGCTTATGGAGCGGTGTCTGAGCTAATTTCAAACCCTTGTTTTATGCATCACCCCACCTCACCTTTCCCGTTAAGCAGCCATAGTGTGTCTTCTAAAGGTGTGACTCTGTTCTGTTTTGTAATTCAGTTCCAGTGTAGCGATTTTGACATTCCCTCTATAAGCGATATCTTAGGATAAGTGTCTTTTTCTGTGTGACTTATTTCACTTAGAATCATCGTATCTAAATCCACTCATCATGCTGCTAACTAGCCTTATGACATTGATTTCATGGCTGAGTGATATTCCACTGTGCCAAGTACCACCATTTCTTTATCCATTTTTCTCTTTCCTGGGATATTGAAGGTGTACCGAAGTGGAGGTTCTTGGAAACAGAGCAGCCGTAAACTTTAGGGTGCCTGTGTCTTGTTGACTTTTAGTTTTCCCAATTTATACGCCCATGAGTGGAAGTGCCCTATGCTCTCTACGCTGTGTTTATTACTTGTTTCAGGACACACCGTACTCTTCTCCAGAGTGCCTGTTGGCAATTTACATCCCGCCCATCAGCGTAGCAAGGCTCCCATGTCTCCATGGCCTGTCCTGCTTTTCTGGTTTTTACTGTTTGTTCAGCATGGCCCTTTTGACCGAGGGCAAGCGAGACTTCTTTGTAGCGCTGATTTGCCCTTCCGGCTTGCTTGGTTGGCCAAAAAGGGCGTATGCGTTTTTTCCTGAATATATTCAGGAAAAAACGCATACGCCCTTTTTGGCCAAGGGCATCATTGTCAACGTTTTGCCGCTTTTCATGTGCTTTAAAGGCGAGTCGAATCTACCTCCTGAAATCTGTTTCCTGCAAATCTGCCTTGCTTTCAAATCCTCTTCGTTGCCTTCCCTCAATATATTTGTGGACGAGAGTTCTCATTTATAACTCTGCACGTTTGTGAATTGCAGTGCCCCTGAGCTCCATTTGTCTCCTCGCTTTTTTGGGAGCTGGCCGCAAAAGCGCAGGATTGCTTCAGGCCCTATTTTGGTTCTGGGGGGCAGGCTGAGCCTGTGGTTCATTCTTCTTCCTGATGGGAAAATGGAGTGACCTATGCCTGTCCCAACACCTAGGGCTCGTCTCTCGTTGGTTCCGCGTCTTCCCGTTCATCCTCAGGACAAATTGCAACCTGTACAATCAGGAGGTTAAAGGTGCTGATTCTCCAAGTAGGGAGATGGTTAGTCAAGCGGCTGGAATGGCGAACCCGAGCACAAGGAGAGGAGAAATGAGGTGCGTTTTAGAAACCTTTCCCGATCTCATGGCATACCATCTTCTGGGTTTCCCATGCATGTTTTGATGTAGGAAGATTCCCTTGTACCTGGAGATTTGAGACCCATGGGGTGTGTTCCCCGCAGTGTTACTTTAAAGTATCTGAATTTGCTCACCCAACCTCACCAACCCTCTCAGCCCCAAGAGTGTCCAGCCTTATGTCTCATCCAGCTGTGGGTCTTGATATGGTCAATCCAGGTTGCATCATAGACCCTGAACGGATTTTGTAAGAATTTCTCTCTCTTTCACTGTCTTTGTTTTGTGGGTTTTTTAAAGTAATTTATGTTTAGAATCGGGCTTGGCTGCTTTTCCCTGCTGTGTTGATGCCGCTTTACACCCTCTTGATTCACTTGCAGAGAGATATCGATACATAGGTTTTCAGATTCTTACTAGTCAGATATATTCTTGTGTGTTGACTAGGGTGTGTTGAGTCCAGTTCACTGAGCAGGGAGTAGGCCTTGTCTATTACATATTTTGCTTATGGAGCGGTGTCTGAGCTAATTTCAAACCCTTGTTTTATGCATCACCCCACCTCACCTTTCCCGTTAAGCAGCCATAGTGTGTCTTCTAAAGGTGTGACTCTGTTCTGTTTTGTAATTCAGTTCCAGTGTAGCGATTTTGACATTCCCTCTATAAGCGATATCTTAGGATAAGTGTCTTTTTCTGTGTGACTTATTTCACTTAGAATCATCGTATCTAAATCCACTCATCATGCTGCTAACTAGCCTTATGACATTGATTTCATGGCTGAGTGATATTCCACTGTGCCAAGTACCACCATTTCTTTATCCATTTTTCTCTTTCCTGGGATATTGAAGGTGTACCGAAGTGGAGGTTCTTGGAAACAGAGCAGCCGTAAACTTTAGGGTGCCTGTGTCTTGTTGACTTTTAGTTTTCCCAATTTATACGCCCATGAGTGGAAGTGCCCTATGCTCTCTACGCTGTGTTTATTACTTGTTTCAGGACACACCGTACTCTTCTCCAGAGTGCCTGTTGGCAATTTACATCCCGCCCATCAGCGTAGCAAGGCTCCCATGTCTCCATGGCCTGTCCCGCTTTTCTGGTTTTTACTGTTTGTTCAGCATGGCCCTTTTGACCGAGGGCAAGCGAGACTTCTTTGTAGCGCTGATTTGCCCTTCCGGCTTGCTTGGTTGGCCAAAAAGGGCGTATGCGTTTTTTCCTGAATATATTCAGGAAAAAACGCATACGCCCTTTTTGGCCAAGGGCATCATTGTCAACGTTTTGCTGCTTTTCATGTGCTTTAAAGGCTAGTCGAATCTACCTCCTGAAATCTGTTTCCTGCAAATCTGCCTTGCTTTCAAATCCTCTTCGTTGCCTTCCCTCAATATATTTGTGGACGAGAGTTCTCATTTATAACTCTGCACGTTTGTGAATTGCAGTGCCCCTGAGCTCCATTTGTCTCCTCGCTTTTTTGGGAGCTGGCCGCAAAAGCGCAGGATTGCTTCAGGCCCTATTTTGGTTCTGGGGGGCAGGCTGAGCCTGTGGTTCATTCTTCTTCCTGATGAGAAAATGGAGTGACCTATGCCTGTCCCAACACCTAGGGCTCGTCTCTCGTTGGTTCCGCGTCTTCCCGTTCATCCTCTGGACAAATTGCAACCTGTACAATCAGGAGGTTAAAGGTGCTGATTCTCCAAGTAGGGAGATGGTTAGTCAAGCAGCTGGAATGGTGAACCCTAGCACAAGGAGAGGAGAAATGAGGTGCAGTTTAGAAACCTTTCCCGATCTCATGGCATACCATCTTCTGGGTTTCCCATGCATGTTTTGATGTAGGAAGATGCCCTTGTACCTGGAGATTTGAGACCCATGGGGTGTGTTCCCCGCAGTGTTACTTTAAAGTATCTGCATTTGCTCACCCAACCTCACCAATCCTCTCAGCCCCAAGAGTGTCCAGCCTTATGTCTCATCCAGCTGTGGGTCTAGATATGGTCAATCCAGGTTGCATCATAGACCCTGAACGGATTTTGTAAGAATTTCTCTCTCTTTCACTGTCTTTGTTTTGTGGGTTTTTTAAAGTAATTTATGTTTAGAATCGGGCTTGGCTGCTTTTCCCTGCTGTGTTGATGCCGCTTTACACCCTCTTGATTCACTTGCAGAGAGATATCGATACATAGGTTTTCAGATTCTTACTAGTCAGATATATTCTTGTGTGGTGACTACGGTGTGTTGAGTCCAGTTCACTGAGCAGGGAATAGGCCTTGTCTATTACATATTTGGCTTATGGAGAGGTCTCTGAGCTAATTTGAAACCCTTGTTTTATGCATCACCCCACCTCACCTTTCCGGTTAAGCAGCCATAGTGTGTCTTCTAAAGGTGTGCCTCTGTTCTGTTTTGTAATTCAGTTCAAGTGTAGCGATTTTGACATTCCCTCTATAAGCGATATCTTAGGATAAGTGCCTTTTTCTGTGTGACTTATTTCACTTAGAATCATCGTACCTAAATCCACTCATCATGCTGCTAACTAGCCTTATGACATTGATTTCATGGCTGAGTGATATTGCATTGTGCCAAGTACCACCATTTCTTTATCCATTTTTCTATTTCCTGGGATATTGAAGGTGTACCGAAGCGGAGGTTCTTGTAAACAGAGCAGCCGTAAAGTTTGGGGTGCCTGTGTCTTCTTGATTTTAGTTTTCCCAATTTATACGCCCATGAGTGGAAGTGCCCTATGCTCTCAACGCTGTGTTTATTACTTGTTTCAGGACACACCGTACTCATCTCCAGAGTGCCTGTTGGCAATTTACATCCCGCCCATTAGCGTAGCAAGGCTCCCATGTCTCCATGGCCTGTCCTGCTTTTCTGGTTTTTACACTTTGTTCAGCATGGCCCTTTTGACCGAGGGCAAGCGAGACTTCTTTGTAGCGCTGATTTGCCCTTCCGGCTTGCTTGGTTGGCCAAAAAGGGCGTATGCGTTTTTTCCTGAATATATTCAGGAAAAAACGCATACGCCCTTTTTGGCCAAGGGCATCACTGTCAACGTTTTGCCGCTTTTCATGTGCTTTAAAGGCGAGTCGAATCTACCTCCTGAAATCTGTTTCCTGCAAATCTGCCTTGCTTTCAAATCCTCTTCGTTGCCTTCCCTCAATATATTTGTGGACGAGAGTTCTCATTTATAACTCTGCACGTTTGTGAATTGCAGTGCCCCTGAGCTCCATTTGTCTCCTCGCTTTTTTGGGAGCTGGCCGCAAAAGCGCAGGATTGCTTCAGGCCCTATTTTGGTTCTGGGGTGCAGGCTGAGCCTGTGGTTCATTCTTCTTCCTGATGAGAAAATGGAGTGACCTATGCCTGTCCCAACACCTAGGGCTCGTCTCTCGTTCGTTCCGCGTCTTCCCGTTCATCCTCTGGACAAATTGCAACCTGTACAATCAGGAGGTTAAAGGTGCTGATTCTCCAAGTAGGGAGATGGTTAGTCAAGCAGCTGGAATGGTGAACCCTAGCACAAGGAGAGGAGAAATGAGGTGCAGTTTAGAAACCTTTCCCGATCTCATGGCATACCATCTTCTGGGTTTCCCATGCATGTTTTGATGTAGGAAGATGCCCTTGTACCTGGAGATTTGAGACCCATGGGGTGTGTTCCCCGCAGTGTTACTTTAAAGTATCTGCATTTGCTCACCCAACCTCACCAATCCTCTCAGCCCCAAGAGTGTCCAGCCTTATGTCTCATCCAGCTGTGGGTCTAGATATGGTCAATCCAGGTTGCATCATAGACCCTGAACGGATTTTGTAAGAATTTCTCTCTCTTTCACTGTCTTTGTTTTGTGGGTTTTTTAAAGTAATTTATGTTTAGAATCGGGCTTGGCTGCTTTTCCCTGCTGTGTTGATGCCGCTTTACACCCTCTTGATTCACTTGCAGAGAGATATCGATACATAGGTTTTCAGATTCTTACTAGTCAGATATATTCTTGTGTGGTGACTACGGTGTGTTGAGTCCAGTTCACTGAGCAGGGAATAGGCCTTGTCTATTACATATTTGGCTTATGGAGAGGTCTCTGAGCTAATTTGAAACCCTTGTTTTATGCATCACCCCACCTCACCTTTCCGGTTAAGCAGCCATAGTGTGTCTTCTAAAGGTGTGCCTCTGTTCTGTTTTGTAATTCAGTTCAAGTGTAGCGATTTTGACATTCCCTCTATAAGCGATATCTTAGGATAAGTGCCTTTTTCTGTGTGACTTATTTCACTTAGAATCATCGTACCTAAATCCACTCATCATGCTGCTAACTAGCCTTATGACATTGATTTCATGGCTGAGTGATATTGCATTGTGCCAAGTACCACCATTTCTTTATCCATTTTTCTATTTCCTGGGATATTGAAGGTGTACCGAAGCGGAGGTTCTTGTAAACAGAGCAGCCGTAAAGTTTGGGGTGCCTGTGTCTTGTTGATTTTAGTTTTCCCAGTTTATACGCCCATGAGTGGAAGTGCCCTATGCTCTCAACGCTGTGTTTATTACTTGTTTCAGGACACACCGTACTCATCTCCAGAGTGCCTGTTGGCAATTTACATCCCGCCCATTAGCGTAGCAAGGCTCCCATGTCTCCATGGCCTGTCCTGCTTTTCTGGTTTTTACACTTTGTTCAGCATGGCCCTTTTGACCGAGGGCAAGCGAGACTTCTTTGTAGCGCTGATTTGCCCTTCCGGCTTGCTTGGTTGGCCAAAAAGGGCGTATGCGTTTTTTCCTGAATATATTCAGGAAAAAACGCATACGCCCTTTTTGGCCAAGGGCATCATTGTCAACGTTTTGCCGCTTTTCATGTGCTTTAAAGGCGAGTCGAATCTACCTCCTGAAATCTGTTTCCTGCAAATCTGCCTTGCTTTCAAATCCTCTTCGTTGCCTTCCCTCAATATATTTGTGGACGAGAGTTCTCATTTATAACTCTGCACGTTTGTGAATTGCAGTGCCGCTGAGCTCCATTTGTCTCCTCGCTTTTTTGGGAGCTGGCCGCAAAAGCGCAGGATTGCTTCAGGCCCTATTTTGGTTCTGGGGGGCAGGCTGAGCCTGTGGTTCATTCTTCTTCCTGATGGGAAAATGGAGTGACCTGTGCCTGTCCCAACACCTAGGGCTAGTCTCTCGTTGGTTCCCCGTCTTCCCGTTCATCCTCAGGACAAATTGCAACCTGTACGAAACAGGAGGTTAAAGGTGCTGATTCTCCAAGTAGGGAGATGGTTAGTCAAGCGGCTGGAATGGCGAACCCGAGCACAAGGAGAGGAGAAATGAGGTGCGTTTTAGAAACCATTCCCGATATCATGGCATACCATCTTCTGGGTTTCCCATGCATGTTTTGATGTAGGAAGATTCCCTTGTACCTGGAGATTTGAGACCCATGGGGTGGGTACCCCGCGGTATTACTTTAAAGTATCTGCATTTGCTCACCCAACCTCACCAATCCTCTCAGCCCCAAGAGTGTCCAGCCTTATGTCTCATCCAGCTGTGGGTCTAGATATGGTCAATCCAGGTTGCATCAGAGACCCTGAACGGATTTTGTAAGAATTTCTCTCTCTTTCACTGTCTTTGCTTTGTGGGTTTTTTAAAGTAATGTATGTTTAGAATGGGGTTTGGCTGCTTTTCCCTGCTGTGTTTATGCCGCTTTACACCCTCTTGATTCACTTGCAGTGAGATATCAATACATAGGTTTTCAGATTCTTACTAGTCAGATATATTCTTGTGCGGTGACTAGGGGGTGTTCAGTCCAGTTCACTGAGCAGGGAGTAGGCCTTGTCTATTACATATTTGGCTTATGGAGCGGTGTCTGAGCTAATTTCAAACCCTTGTTTTATGCATCACCCCACCTCACCTTTCCGGTTAAGCAGCCATAGTGTGTCTTCTAAAGGTGTGACTCTGTTCTGTTTTGTAATTCAGTTCAAGTGTAGCGATTTTGACATTCCCTCTATAAGCGATATCTTAGGATAAGTGCCTTTTTCTGTGTGACTTAATTCACTTAGAATCATCGTCGCTAAATCGACACATCATGCTGCTAACTAGCCTTATGACATTGATTTCATGGCTGAGTGATATTCCATTGTGCCAAGTACCACCATTTCTTTATCCATTTTTCTCTTTCCTGGGATATTGAAGGTGTACCGAAGCGGAGGTTCTTGGAAACAGAGCAGCCGTAAAGTTTGGGGTGCCTGTGTCTTGTTGATTTTTAATTTTCCCAATTTATACGCCCATGAGTGGAAGTGCCCTATGCTCTCAACGCTGTGTTTATTACTTGTTTCAGGACACACCGTACTCATCTCCAGAGTGCCTGTTGGCAATTTACATCCCGCCCATCAGCGTAGCAAGGCTCCCATGTCTCCATGGCCTGTCCTGCTTTTCTGGTTTTTACACTTTGTTCAGCATGGCCCTTTTGACCGAGGGCAAGCGAGACTTCTTTGTAGTGCTGATTTGCCCTTCCGTCTTGCTTGGTTGGCCAAAAAGGGCGTATGCGTTTTTTCCTGAATACATTCAGGAAAAAACGCATACGCCCTTTTTGGCCAAGGGCATCATTGTCAACGTTTTGCCGCTTTTCATGTGCTTTAAAGGCGAGTCGAATCTACCTCCTGAAATCTGTTTCCTGCAAATCTGCCTTGCTTTCAAATCCTCTTCGTTGCCTTCCTTCAATATATTTGTGGACGAGAGTTCTCATTTATAACTCTGCACGTTTGTGAATTGCAGTGCCCCTGAGCTCCATTTGTCTCCTCGCTTTTTTGGGAGCTGGCCGCAAAAGCGCAGGATTGCTTCAGGCCCTATTTTGGTTCTGGGGGGCAGGCTGAGCCTGTGGTTCATTCTTCTTCCTGATGGGAAAATGGAGTGACCTATGCCTGTCCCAACACCTAGGGCTCGTCTCTCGTTGGTTCCCCGTCTTCACGTTCATCCTCAGGACAAATTGCAACCTGTACAATCAGGAGGTTAAAGGTGCTGATTCTCCAAGTAGGGAGATGGTTAGTCAAGCAGCTGGAATGGTGAACCCGAGCACAAGGAGAGGAGAAATGAGGTGCATTTTAGAAACCTTTCCCGATCTCATGGCATACCATCTTCTGGGTTTCCCATGCATGTTTTGATGTAGGAAGATGCCCTTGTACCTGGAGATTTGAGACCCATGGGGTGTGTTCCCCGCAGTGTTACTTTAAAGTATCTGTGTTTGCTCACCCAACCTCACCAATCCTCTCAGCCCCAAGAGTGTCCAGCCTTATGTCTCATCCAGCTGTGGGTCTAGATATGGTCAATCCAGGTTGCATCAGTGACCCTGAACGGATTTTGTAAGAATTTCTCTCTCTTTCACTGTCTTTGTTTTGTGGGTTTTTTAAAGAAATTTATGTTTAGAATCGGGCTTGGCTGCTTTTCCCTGCTGTGTTGATGCCGCTTTACACCCTCTTGATTCACTTGCAGAGAGATATCGATATATATGTTTTCAGATTCTTACTAGTCAGATATATTCTTGTGTGGTGACTAGGGTGTGTTGAGTCCAGTTCACTGAGCAGGGAGTAGGCCTTGTCTATTACATATTTGGCTTATGGAGCGGTCTCTGAGCTAATTTGAAACCCTTGTTTTATGCATCACCCCACCTCACCTTTCCCGTTAAGCAGCCATAGTGTGTCTTCTAAAGGTGTGACTCTGTTCTGTTTTGTAATTCAGTTCAAGTGTAGCGATTTTGACATTCCCTCTATAAGCGATATCTTAGGATAAGTGTCTTTTTCTGTGTGACTTATTTCACTTAGAATCATCGTACCTAAATCCACTCATCATGCTGCTAACTAGCCTTATGACATTGATTTCATGGCTGAGTGATATTCCATTGTGCCAAGTACCACCATTTCTTTATCCATTTTTCTCTTTCCTGGGATATTGAAGGTGTACCGAAGCGGAGGTTCTTGGCAACAGAGCAGCCGTAAAGTTTGGGGTGCCTGTGTCTTGTTGATTTTTAGTTTTCCCAATTTATACGCCCATGAGTGGAAGTGCCCTATGCTCTCAACGCTGTGTTTATTACTTGTTTCAGGACACACCGTACTCTTCTCCAGAGTGCCTGTTGGCAATTTACATCCCGCCCATCAGCGTAGCAAGGCTCCCATGTCTCCATGGCCTGTCCTGATTTTCTGGTTTTTACACTTTGTGCAGTATGGCCCTTTTGACCGAGGGCAAGCGAGACTTCTTTGTAGCGCTGATTTGCCCTTCCGGCTTGCTTGGTTGGCCAAAAAGGGCATCATTGTCAACGTTTTGCCGCTTTTCATGTGCTTTAAAGGCGAGTCGAATCTACCTCCTGAAATCTGTTTCCTGCAAATCTGCCTTGCTTTCAAATCCTCTTCGTTGCCTTCCCTCAATATATTTGTGGACGAGAGTTCTCATTTATAACTCTGCACGTTTGTGAATTGCAGTGCCCCTGAGCTCCATTTGGCTCCTCGCTTTTTTGGGAGCTGGCCGCAAAAGCGCAGGATTGCTTCAGGCCCTATTTTGGTTCTGGGGGGCAGGCTGAGCCTGTGGTTCATTCTTCTTCCTGATGGGAAAATGGAGTGACCTGTGCCTATCCCAACACCTAGGGCTAGTCTTTCGTTGGTTCCCCGTCTTCCCGTTCATCCTCAGGACAAATTGCAACCTGGACGAAACAGTAGGTTAAAGGTGCTGATTCTCCAAGTAGGGAGATGGTTAGTCAAGCGGCTGGAATGGCGAACCCGAGCACAAGGAGAGGAGAAATGAGGTGCGTTTTAGAAACCTTTCCCGATCTCACGGCATACCATCTTCTGGGTTTCCCATGCATGTTTTGATGTAGGAAGATTCCCTTGTACCTGGAGATTTGAGACCCATGGGGTGGGTACCCCGCGGTATTACTTTAAAGTATCTGCATTTGCTCACCCAACCTCACCAATCCTCTCAGCCCCAAGAGTGTCCAGCCTTATGTCTCATCCAGCTGTGGGATGATATGGTCAATCCAGGTTGCATCAGAGACCCTGAACGGATTTTGTAAGAATTTCTCTCTCTTTCACTGTCTTTGCTTTGTGGGTTTTTTAAAGTAATGTATGTTTAGAATGGGGTTTGGCTGCTTTTCCCTGCTGTGTTTATGCCGCTTTACACCCTCTTGATTCACTTGCAGAGAGATATCAATACATAGGTTTTCAGATTCATACTAGTCAGATATATTCTTGTGCGGTGACTAGGGGGTGTTGAGTCCAGTTCACTGAGCAGGGAGTAGGCCTTGTCTATTACATATTTGGCTTATGGAGCGGTGTCTGAGCTAATTTCAAACCCTTGTTTTATGCATCACCCCACCTCACCTTTCCGATTAAGCAGCCATAGTGTGTCTTCTAAAGGTGTGACTCTGTTCTGTTTTGTAATTCAGTTCAAGTGTAGCGATTTTGACATTCCCTCTATAAGCGATATCTTAGGATAAGTGCCTTTTTCTGTGTGACTTATTTCACTTAGACTCATCGTACCTAAATCCACTCATCATGCTGCTAACTAGCCTTATGACATTGATTTCATGGCTGAGTGATATTGCATTGTGCCAAGTACCACCATTTCTTTATCCATTTATCTCTTTCCTGGGATATTGAAGGTGTACCGAAGCGGAGGTTCTTGTAAACAGAGCAGCCGTAAAGTTTGGGGTGCCTGTGTCTTGTTGATTTTTAGTTTTCCCAATTTATACGCCCATGAGTGGAAGTGCCCTATGCTCTCTACGCTGTGTTTATTACTTGTTTCAGGACACACCGTACTCTTCTCCAGAGTGCCTGTTGGCAATTTACATCCCGCCCATCAGCGTAGCAAGGCTCCCATGTCTCCATGTCCTGTCCTGTTTTTCTGGTTTTTACACTTTGTTCAACATGGCCCTTTTGACCGAGGGCAAGCGAGACTTCTTTGTAGCGCTGATTTGCCCTTCCGGCTTGCTTGGTTGGCCAAAAAGGGCGTATGCGTTTTTTCCTGAATATATTCAGGAAAAAACGCATACGCCCTTTTTGGCCAAGGGCATCATTGTCAACGTTTTGCCGCTTTTCATGTGCTTTAAAGGCGAGTCGAATCTACCTCCTGAAATCTGTTTCCTGCAAATCTGCCTTGCTTTCAAATCCTCTTCGTTGCCTTCCCTCAATATATTTGTGGACGAGAGTTCTCATTTATAACTCTGCACGTTTGTGAATTGCAGTGCCCCTGAGCTCCATTTGTCTCCGCGCTTTTTTGGGAGCTGGCCGCAAAAGCGCAGGATTGCTTCAGGCCCTATTTTGGTTCTGGGGGGCAGGCTGAGCCTGTGGTTCATTCTTCTTCCTGATGGGAAAATGGAGTGACCTATGCCTGTCCCAACACCTAGGGCTCGTCTCTCGTTCGTTCCCCGTCTTCACGTTCATCCTCAGGACAAATTGCAACCTGTACAATCAGGAGGTTAAAGGTGCTGATTCTTCAAGTAGGGAGATGGTTAGTCAAGCAGCTGGAATGGTGAACCCGAGCACAAGGAGAGGAGAAATGAGGTGCATTTTAGAAACCTTTCCCGATCTCATGGCATACCATCTTCTGGGTTTCCCATGCATGTTTTGATGTAGGAAGATGCCCTTGTACCTGGAGATTTGAGACCCATGGGGTGTGTTCCCCGCAGTGTTACTTTAAATTATCTGCGTTTGCTCACCCAACCTCACCAATCCTCTCAGCCCCAAGAGTGTCCAGCCTTATGTCTCATCCAGCTGTGGGTCTAGATATGGTCAATCCAGGTTGCATCATAGACCCAGAACAGATTTTGTAAGAATTTCTCTCTCTTTCACTGTCTTTGCTTTGTGGGTTTTTTAAAGTAATGTATGTTTAGAATGGGGTTTGGCTGCTTTTCCCTGCTGTGTTTATGCCGCTTTACACCCTCTTGATTCACTTGCAGAGAGATATCGATACATAGGTTTTCAGATTCTTACTAGTCAGATATATTCTTGTGTGGTGACTAGGGTGTGTTGAGTCCAGTTCATTGAGCAGGGAGTAGGCCTTGTCTATTACATATTTGGCTTATGGAGCGGTCTCTGAGCTTATTTCAAACCCTTGTTTTATGCATCACCCCACCTCACCTTTCCCGTTAAGCAGCCATAGTGTGTCTTCTAAAGGTGTGACTCTGTTCTGTTTTGTAATTCAGTTCAAGTGTAGCGATTTTGACATTCCCTCTATAAGCGATATCTTAGGATAAGTGTCTTTTTCTGTGTGACTTATTTCACTTAGAATCATCGTACCTAAATCCACTCATCATGCTGCTAACTAGCCTTATGATATTGATTTCATGGCTGAGTGATATTCCATTGTGCCAAGTACCACCATTTCTTTATCCATTTTTCTCTTTCCTGGGATATTGAAGGTGTACCGAAGCGGAGGTTCTTGTAAACAGAGCAGCCGTAAAGTTTGGGGTGCCTCTGTCTTGTTGATTTTTAATTTTCCCAATTTATACGCCCATGAGTGGAAGTGCCCTATGCTCTCAACGCTGTGTTTATTACTTGTTTCAGGACACACCGTACTCATCTCCAGAGTGCCTGTTGGCAATTTACATCCCGCCCATCAGCGTAGCAAGGCTCCCATGTCTCCATGGCCTGTCCTGCTTTTCTGGTTTTTACACTTTGTTCAGCATGGCCCTTTTGACCGAGGGCAAGCGAGACTTCTTTGTAGCGCTGATTTGCCCTTCCGGCTTGCTTGGTTGGCCAAAAAGGGCGTATGCGTTTTTTCCTGAATATATTCAGGAAAAAACGCATACGCCCTTTTTGGCCAAGGGCATCATTGTCAACGTTTTGCCGCTTTTCATGTGCTTTAAAGGCGAGTCGAATCTACCTCCTGAAATCTGTTTCCTGCAAATCTGCCTTGCTTTCAAATCCTCTTCGTTGCCTTCCTTCAATATATTTGTGGACGAGAGTTCTCATTTATAACTCTGCACGTTTGTGAATTGCAGTGCCCCTGAGCTCCATTTGTCTCCTCGCTTTTTTGGGAGCTGGCCGCAAAAGCGCAGGATTGCTTCAGGCCCTATTTTGGTTCTGGGGGGCAGGCTGAGCCTGTGGTTCATTCTTCTTCCTGATGGGAAAATGGAGTGACCTATGCCTGTCCCAACACCTAGGGCTCGACTCTCGTTGGTTCCCCGTCTTCACGTTCATCCTCAGGACAAATTGCAACCTGTACAATCAGGAGGTTAAAGGTGCTGATTCTCCAAGTAGGGAGATGGTTAGTCAAGCGGCTGGAATGGCGAACCCGAGCACAAGGAGAGGAGAAATGAGGTGCGTTTTAGAAACCTTTCCCGATCTCATGGCATACCATCTTCTGGGTTTCCCATGCATGTTTTGATGTAGGAAGATGCCCTTGTACCTGGAGATTTGAGACCCATGGTGTGTGTTCCCCGCAGTGTTACTTTAAAGTATCTGCGTTTGCTCACCCAACCTCACCAATCCTCTCAGCCCCAAGAGTGTCCAGCCTTATGTCTCATCCAGCTGTGGGTCTAGATATGGTCAATCCAGGTTGCATCATAGACCCTGAACGGATTTTGTAATAATTTCTCTCTCTTTCACTGTCTTTGTTTTGTGGGTTTTTTAAAGTAATTTATGTTTAGAATCGGGCTTGGCTGCTTTTCCCTGCTGTGTTGATGCCGCTTTACACCCTCTTGATTCACTTGCAGAGAGATATCGATACATAGGTTTTCAGATTCTTACTAGTCAGATATATTCTTGTGTGGTGACTAGGGTGTGTTGAGTCCAGTTCACTGAGCAGGGAGTAGGCCTTGTCTATTACATATTTGGCTTATGGAGCGGTGTCTGAGCTAATTTGAAACCCTTGTTTTATGCATCACCCCACCTCACCTTTCCCGTTAAGCAGCCATAGTGTGTCTTCTAAAGGTGTGATTCTGTTCTGTTTTGTAATTCAGTTCAAGTGTAGCGATTTTGACATTCCCTCTATAAGCGATATCTTAGGATAAGTGTCTTTTTCTGTGTGACTTATTTCACTTAGAATCATCGTACCTAAATCCACTCATCATGCTGCTAACTAGCCTTATGACATTGATTTCATGGCTGAGTGATATTCCATTGTGCCAAGTACCACCATTTCTTTATCCATTTTTCTCTTTCCTGGGATATTGAAGGTGTACCGAAGCGGAGGTTCTTGGAAACAGAGCAGCCGTAAACTTTAGGGTGCCTGTGTCTTGTTGATTTTTAGTTTTCCCCATTTATACACCCATGAGTGGAAGTGCCCTATGCTCTCTACGCTGTGTTTATTACTTGTTTCAGGACACACTGTACTCTTCTCCAGAGTGCCTGTTGGCAATTTACATCCCGCCCATCAGCGTAGTAGGGCTGCCATGTCTCCATGGCCTGTCCTGCTTTTCTGGTTTTTACACTTTGTTCAGCATGGCCCTTTTGACTGAGGGCAAGCGAGACTTCTTTGTAGCGTTGATTTGCACTTCCGGCTTGCTTGGTTGGCCAAAAAGGGCGTATGCGTTTTTTCCTGAATATATTCAGGAAAAAACGCATACGCCCTTTTTGGCCAAGGGCATCATTGTCAACGTTTTGCCGCTTTTCATGTGCTTTAAAGGCGAGTCGAATCTACCTCCTGAAATCTGTTTCCTGCAAATCTGCCTTGCTTTCAAATCCTCTTCGTTGCCTTCCCTCAATATATTTGTGGACGAGAGTTCTCATTTATAACTCTGCACGTTTGTGAATTGCAATGCCCCTGAGCTCCATTTGTCTCCTCGCTTTTTTGGGAGCTGGCCGCAAAAGCGCAGGATTGCTTCAGGCCCTATTTTGATTCTGGGGGGCAGGCTGAGCCTGTGGTTCATTCTTCTTCCTGATGGGAAAATGGAGTGACCTATGCCTGTCCCAACACCTAGGGCTAGTCTCTCGTTGGTTCCCCGTCTTCCCGTTCATCCTCAGGACAAATTGCAACCTGTACAATCAGGAGGTTAAAGGTGCTGATTCTCCAAGTAGGGAGATGGTTAGTCAAGCGGCTGGAATGGCGAACCCGAGCACAAGGAGAGGAGAAATGAGGTGCGTTTTAGAAACCATTCCCGATATCATGGCATACCATCTTCTGGGTTTCCCATGCATGTTTTGATGTAGGAAGATTCCCTTGTACCTGGAGATTTGAGACCCATGGGGTGGGTACCCCGCGGTATTACTTTAAAGTATCTGCATTTGCTCACCCAACCTCACCAATCCTCTCAGCCCCAAGAGTGTCCAGCCTTATGTCTCATCCAGCTGTGGGTCTAGATATGGTCAATCCAGGTTGCATCAGAGACCCTGAACGGATTTTGTAAGAATTTCTCTCTCTTTCACTGTCTTTGCTTTGTGGGTTTTTTAAAGTAATGTATGTTTAGAATGGGGTTTGGCTGCTTTTCCCTGCTGTGTTTATGCCGCTTTACACCCTCTTGATTCACTTGCAGTGAGATATCAATACATAGGTTTTCAGATTCTTACTAGTCAGATATATTCTTGTGCGGTGACTAGGGGGTGTTGAGTCCAGTTCACTGAGCAGGGAGTAGGCCTTGTCTATTACATATTTGGCTTATGGAGCGGTCTCTGAGCTAATTTCAAACCCTTGTTTTATGCATCACCCCACCTCACCTTTCCGGTTAAGCAGCCATAGTGTGTCTTCTAAAGGTGTGCCTCTGTTCTGTTTTGTAATTCAGTTCAAGTGTAGCGATTTTGACATTCTCTCTATAAGCGATATCTTAGGATAAGTGCCTTTTTCTGTGTGACTTAATTCACTTAGAATCATCGTCGCTAAATCGACACATCATGCTGCTAATTAGCCTTATGACATTGATTTCATGGCTGAGTGATATTCCATTGTGCCAAGTACCACCATTTCTTTATCCATTTTTCTCTTTCCTGGGATATTGAAGGTGTACCGAAGCGGAGGTTCTTGGCAACAGAGCAGCCGTAAAGTTTGGGGTGCCTGTGTCTTGTTGATTTTTAATTTTCCCAATTTATACGCCCATGAGTGGAAGTGCCCTATGCTCTCAACGCTGTGTTTATTACTTGTTTCAGGACACATCGTACTCATCTCCAGAGTGCCTGTTGGCAATTTACATCCCGCCCATCAGCGTAGCAAGGCTCCCATGTCTCCATGGCCTGTCCTGCTTTTCTGGTTTTTACACTTTGTTCAGCATGGCCCTTTTGACCGAGGGCAAGCGAGACTTCTTTGTAGCGCTGATTTGCCCTTCCGGCTTGCTTGGTTGGCCAAAAAGGGCGTATGCGTTTTTTCCTGAATATATTCAGGAAAAAACGCATACGCCCTTTTTGGCCAAGGGCATCATTGTCAACGTTTTGCCGCTTTTCATGTGCTTTAAAGGCGAGTCGAATCTACCTCCTGAAATCTGTTTCCTGCAAATCTGCCTTGCTTTCAAATCCTCTTCGTTGCCTTCCTTCAATATATTTGTGGACGAGAGTTCTCATTTATAACTCTGCACGTTTGTGAATTGCAGTGCCCCTGAGCTCCATTTGTCTCCTTGCTTTTTTGGGAGCTGGCCGCAAAAGCGCAGGATTGCTTCAGGCCCTATTTTGGTTCTGGGGGGCAGGCTGAGCCTGTGGTTCATTCTTCTTCCTGATGGGAAAATGGAGTGACCTATGCCTGTCCCAACACCTAGGGCTCGTCTCTCGTTGGTTCCCCGTCTTCACGTTCATCCTCAGGACAAATTGCAACGTGTACAATCAGGAGGTTAAAGGTGCTGATTCTCCAAGTAGGGAGATGGTTAGTCAAGCAGCTGGAATGGTGAACCCGAGCACAAGGAGAGGAGAAATGAGGTGCATTTTAGAAACCTTTCCCGATCTCATGGCATACCATCTTCTGGGTTTCCCATGCATGTTTTGATGTAGGAAGATGCCCTTGTACCTGGAGATTTGAGACCCATGGGGTGTGTTCCCCGCAGTGTTACTTTAAAGTATCTGCGTTTGCTCACCCAACATCACCAATCCTCTCAGCCACAAGAGTGTCCAGCCTTATGTCTCATCCAGCTGTGGGTCTAGATATGGTCAATCCAGGTTGCATCATAGACCCTGAACGGATTTTGTAAGAATTTCTCTCTCTTTCACTGTCTTTGTTTTGTGGGTTTTTTAAAGAAATTTATGTTTAGAATCGGGCTTGGCTGCTTTTCCCTGCTGTGTTGATGCCGCTTTACACCCTCTTGATTCACTTGCAGAGAGATATCGATATATATGTTTTCAGATTCTTACTAGTCAGATATATTCTTGTGTGGTGACTAGGGTGTGTTGAGTCCAGTTCACTGAGCAGGGAGTAGGCCTTGTCTATTACATATTTGGCTTATGGAGCGGTCTCTGAGCTAATTTGAAACCCTTGTTTTATGCATCACCCCACCTCACCTTTCCCGTTAAGCAGCCATAGTGTGTCTTCTAAAGGTGTGACTCTGTTCTGTTTTGTAATTCAGTTCAAGTGTAGCGATTTTGACATTCCCTCTATAAGCGATATCTTAGGATAAGTGTCTTTTTCTGTGTGACTTATTTCACTTAGAATCATCGTACCTAAATCCACTCATCATGCTGCTAACTAGCCTTATGACATTGATTTCATGGCTGAGTGATATTCCATTGTGCCAAGTACCACCATTTCTTTATCCATTTTTCTCTTTCCTGGGATATTGAAGGTGTACCGAAGCGGAGGTTCTTGGCAACAGAGCAGCCGTAAAGTTTGGGGTGCCTGTGTCTTGTTGATTTTTAGTTTTCCCAATTTATACGCCCATGAGTGGAAGTGCCCTATGCTCTCAACGCTGTGTTTATTACTTGTTTCAGGACACACCGTACTCTTCTCCAGAGTGCCTGTTGGCAATTTACATCCCGCCCATCAGCGTAGCAAGGCTCCCATGTCTCCATGGCCTGTCCTGATTTTCTGGTTTTTACACTTTGTTCAGTATGGCCCTTTTGACCGAGGGCAAGCGAGACTTCTTTGTAGCGCTGATTTGCCCTTCCGGCTTGCTTGGTTGGCCAAAAAGGGCGTATGCGTTTTTTCCTGAATATATTCAGGAAAAAACGCATACGCCCTTTTTGGCCAAGGGCATCATTGTCAACGTTTTGCCGCTTTTCATGTGCTTTAAAGGCGAGTCGAATCTACCTCCTGAAATCTGTTTCCTGCAAATCTGCCTTGCTTCAAATCCTCTTCGTTGCCTTCCCTCAATATATTTGTGGACGAGAGTTCTCATTTATAACTCTGCACGTTTGTGAATTGCAGTGCCCCTGAGCTCCATTTGGCTCCTCGCTTTTTTGGGAGCTGGCCGCAAAAGCGCAGGATTGCTTCAGGCCCTATTTTGGTTCTGGGGGGCAGGCTGAGCCTGTGTTTCATTCTTCTTCCTGATGGGAAAATGGAGTGACCTGTGCCTATCCCAACACCTAGAGCTAGTCTTTCGTTGGTTCCCCGTCTTCCGGTTCATCCTCAGGACAAATTGCAACCTGGACGAAACAGTAGGTTAAAGGTGCTGATTCTCCAAGTAGGGAGATGGTTAGTCAAGCGGCTGGAATGGTGAACCCGAGCAGAAGGAGAGGAGAAATGAGGTGCGTTTTAGAAACCTTTCCCGATCTCACGGCATACCATCTTCTGGGTTTCCCATGCATGTTTTGATGTAGGAAGATTCCCTTGTACCTGGAGATTTGAGACCCATGGGGTGGGTACCCCGCGGTATTACTTTAAAGTATCTGCATTTGCTCACCCAACCTCACCAATCCTCTCAGCCCCAAGAGTGTCCAGCCTTATGTCTCATCCAGCTGTGGGTCTAGATATGGTCAATCCAGGTTGCATCAGATACCCTGAACGGATTTTGTAAGAATTTCTCTCTCTTTCACTGTCTTTGCTTTGTGGGTTTTTTAAAGTAATGTATGTTTAGAATGGGGTTTGGCTGCTTTTCCCTGCTGTGTTTATGCCGCTTTACACCCTCTTGATTCACTTGCAGAGAGATATCAATACATAGGTTTTCAGATTCATACTAGTCAGATATATTCTTTTGCGGTGACTAGGGGGTGTTGAGTCCAGTTCACTGAGCAGGGAGTAGGCCTTGTCTATTACATATTTGGCTTATGGAGCGGTGTCTGAGCTAATTTCAAACCCTTGTTTTATGCATCACCCCACCTCACCTTTCCGGTTAAGCAGCCATAGTGTGTCTTCTAAAGGTGTGACTCTGTTCTGTTTTGTAATTCAGTTCAAGTGTAGCGATTTTGACATTCCCTCTATAAGCGATATCTTAGGATAAGTGCCTTTTTCTGTGTGACTTATTTCACTTAGACTCATCGTACCTAAATCCACTCATCATGCTGCTAACTAGCCTTATGACATTGATTTCATGGCTGAGTGATATTGCATTGTGCCAAGTACCACCATTTCTTTATCCATTTATCTCTTTCCTGGGATATTGAAGGTGTACCGAAGCGGAGGTTCTTGTAAACAGAGCAGCCGTAAAGTTTGGGGTGCCTGTGTCTTGTTGATTTTTAGTTTTCCCAATTTATACGCCCATGAGTGGAAGTGCCCTATGCTCTCCACGCTGTGTTTATTACTTGTTTCAGGACACACCGTACTCTTCTCCAGAGTGCCTGTTGGCAATTTACATCCCGCCCATCAGCGTAGCAAGGCTCCCATGTCTCCATGGCCTGTCCTGTTTTTCTGGTTTTTACACTTTGTTCAACATGGCCCTTTTGACCGAGGGCAAGCGAGACTTCTTTGTAGCGCTGATTTGCCCTTCCGGCTTGCTTGGTTGGCCAAAAAGGGCGTATGCGTTTTTTCCTGAATATATTCAGGAAAAAACGCATACGCCGTTTTTGGCCAAGGGCATCATTGTCAACGTTTTGCCGCTTTTCATGTGCTTTAAAGGCGAGTCGAATCTACCTCCTGAAATCTGTTTCCTGCAAATCTGCCTTGCTTTCAAATCCTCTGCGTTGCCTTCCCTCAATATATTTGTGGACGAGAGTTCTCATTTATAACTCTGCACGTTTGTGAATTGCAGTGCCCCTGAGCTCCATTTGTCTCCTCGCTTTTTTGGGAGCTGGCCGCAAAAGCGCAGGATTGCTTCAGGCCCTATTTTGGTTCTGGGGGGCAGGCTGAGCCTGTGGTTCATTCTTCTTCCTGATGGGAAAATGGAGTGACCTATGCCTGTCCCAACACCTAGGGCTCGTCTCTCGTTGGTTCCCCGTCTTCACGTTCATCCTCAGGACAAATTGCAACCTGTACAATCAGGAGGTTAAAGGTGCTGATTCTTCAAGTAGGGAGATGGTTAGTCAAGCAGCTGGAATGGTGAACCCGAGAACAAGGAGAGGAGAAATGATGTGCATTTTAGAAACTTTTCCCGATCTCATGGCATACCATCTTCTGGGTTTCCCATGCATGTTTTGATGTAGGAAGATGCCCTTGTACCTGGAGATTTGAGACCCATAGGGTGTGTTCCCCGCAGTGTTACTTTAAAGTATCTGCGTTTGCTCACCCAACCTCACCAATCCTCTCAGCCCCAAGAGTGTCCAGCCTTATGTCTCATCCAGCTGTGGGTCTAGATATGGTCAATCCAGGTTGCATCATAGACCCAGAACGGATTTTGTAAGAATTTCTCTCTCTTTCACTGTCTTTGCTTTGTGGGTTTTTTAAAGTAATGTATGTTTAGAATGGGGTTTGGCTGCTTTTCCCTGCTGTGTTTATGCCGCTTTACACCCTCTTGATTCACTTGCAGAGAGATATCGATACATAGGTTTTCAGATTCTTACTAGTCAGATATATTCTTGTGTGGTGACTAGGGTGTGTTGAGTCCAGTTCACTGAGCAGGGAGTAGGCCTTGTCTATTACATATTTGGCTTATGGAGCGGTGTCTGAGCTAATTTCAAACCCTTGTTTTATGCATCACCCCACCTCACCTTTCCCGTTAATCAGCCATAGTGTGTCTTGTAAAGGTGTGAGTCTGTTCTGTTTTGTAATTCAGTTCAAGTGTAGCGATTTTGACATTCCCTCTATAAGCGATATCTTAGGATAAGTGTCTTTTTCTGTGTGACTTATTTCACTTAGAATCATCGTACCTAAATCCACTCATCATGCTGCTAACTAGCCTTATGACATTGATTTCATGGCTGAGTGATATTGCATTGTGCCAAGTACCACCAGTTCTTTATCCATTTTTCTCTTTCCTGGGATATTGAAGGTGTACCGAAGCGGAGGTTCTTGGAAACAGAGCAGCCGTAAAGTTTGGGGTGCCTGTGTCTTGTTGATTTTTAGTTTTCCCAATTTATACGCCCATGAGTGGAAGTGCCCTATGCTCTCAACGCTGTGTTTATTACTTGTTTCAGGACACACCGTACTCATCTCCAGAGTGCCTGTTGGCAATTTACATCCCGCCCATTAGCATAGCAAGGCTCCCATGTCTCCATGGCCTGTCCTGCTTTTCTGGTTTTTACACTTTGTTCAGCATGGCCCTTTTGACCGAGGGCAAGCGAGACTTCTTTGTAGCGCTGATTTGCCCTTCCGGCTTGCTTGGTTGGCCAAAAAGGGCGTATGCGTTTTTTCCTGAATATATTCAGGAAAAAACGCATACGCCCTTTCTGGCCAAGGGCATCATTGTCAACGTTTTGCCGCTTTTCATGTGCTTTAAAGGCGAGTCGAATCTACCTCCTGAAATCTGTTTCCTGCAAATCTGCCTTGCTTTCAAATCCTCTTCGTTGCCTTCCTTCAATATATTTGTGGACGAGAGTTCTCATTTATAACTCTGCACGTTTGTGAATTGCAGTGCCCCTGAGCTCCATTTGTCTCCTCGCTTTTCTGGGAGCTGGCCGCAAAAGCGCAGGATTGCTTCAGGCCCTATTTTGGTTCTGGGGGGCAGGCTGAGCCTGTGGTTCATTCTTCTTCCTGATGGGAAAATGGAGTGACCTATGCCTGTCCCAACACCTAGGGCTCGTCTCTCGTTGGTTCCCCGTCTTCACGTTCATCCTCAGGACAAATTGCAACCTGTACAATCAGGAGGTTATAGGCGCTGATTCTCCAAGTAGGGAGATGGTTAGTCAAGCAGCTGGAATGGTGAACCCGTGCACAAGGAGAGGAGAAATGAGGTGCATTTTAGAAACCTTTCCCGATCTCATGGCATACCATCTTCTGGGTTTCCCATGCATGTTTTGATGTAGGAAGATGCCCTTGTACCTGGAGATTTGATACCCATGGGGTGTGTTCCCCGCAGTGTTACTTTAAAGTATCTGCGTTTGCTCACCCAACCTCACCAATCCTCTCAGCCCCAAGAGTGTCCAGCCTTCTGTCTCATCCAGCTGTGGGTCTAGATATGGTCAATCCAGGTTGCATCATAGACCCTGAACGGATTTTGTAAGAATTTCTCTCTCTTTCACTGTCTTTGTTTTGTGGGTTTTTTAAAGTAATTTATGTTTAGAATCGGGCTTGGCTGCTTTTCCCTGCTGTGTTGATGCCGTTTTACACTCACTTGATTCACTTGCAGAGAGATATCGATACATAGGTTTTCAGATTCTTACTAGTCAGATATATTCTTGTGTGGTGACTAGGGTGTGTTGAGTCCAGTTCACTGAGCAGGGAGTAGGCCTTGTCTATTACATATTTGGCTTATGGAGCGGTCTCTGAGCTAATTTGAAACCCTTGTTTTATGCATCACCCCACCTCACCTTTCCCGTTAAGCAGCCATAGTGTGTCTTCTAAAGGTGTGACTCTGTTCTTTTATGTAATTCAGTTCAAGTGTAGCGATTTTGACATTCCCTCTCTAAGCGATATCTTAGGATAAGTGTCTTTTTCTGTGTGACTTATTTCACTTAGAATCATCATACCTAAATCCACTCATCATGCTGCTAACTAGCCTTATGACATTGATTTCATGGCTGAGTGATATTCCATTGTGCCAAGTACCACCATTTCTTTATCCATTTTTCTCTTTCCTGGGATATTGAAGGTGTACCGAAGCGGAGGTTCTTGGAAACAGAGCAGCCGTTAACTTTAGGGTGCCTGTGTCTTGTTGATTTTTACTTTTCCCAATTATACGCCCATGAGTGGAAGTGCCCTATGCTCTCTACGCTGTGTTTATTACTTGTTTCAGGACACACCGTACTCTTCTCCAGAGTGCCTGTTGGCAATTTACATCCCGCCCATCAGCGTACTAAGGCTCCCATGTCTCCATGGCCTGTCCTGCTTTTCTGGTTTTTACACTTTGTTCAGCATGGCCCTTTTGACCGAGGGCAAGCGAGACTTCTTTTTAGCGTTGATTTGCACTTCCGGCTTGCTTGGTTGGCCAAAAAGGGCGTATGCGTTTTTTCCTGAATATATTCAGGAAAAAACTCATACGCCCTTTTTGGCCAAGGGCATCATTGTCAACGTTTTGCCGCTTTTCATGTGCTTTAAAGGCGAGTCGAATCTACCTCCTGAAATCTGTTTCCTGCAAATCTGCCTTGCTTTCAAATCCTCTTCGTTGCCTTCCCTCAATATATTTGTGGACGAGAGTTCTCATTTATAACTCTGCACGTTTGTGAATTGCAGTGCCCCTGAGCTCCATTTGTCTCCTCGATTTTTGGGAGCTGGCCGCAAAAGCGCAGGATTGCTTCAGGCCCTATTTTGGTTCTGGAGGGCAGGCTGAGCCTGTGGTTCATTCTTCTTCCTGATGGGAAAATGGAGTGACCTGTGCCTGTCCCAACACCTAGGGCTAGTCTTTCGTTGGTTCCCCGTCTTCCTGTTCATCCTCAGGACAAATTGCAACCTGGACGAAACAGGAGGTTAAAGGTCCTGATTCTCCAAGTAGGGAGATGGTTAGTCAAGCAGCTGGAATGGCGAACCCGAGCACAAGGAGAGGAGAAATGAGGTGCGTTTTAGAAACCTTTCCCGATCTCATGGCATACCATCTTCTGGGATTCCCATGCATGTTTTGATGTAGGAAGATTCCCTTGTACCTGGAGATTTGAGACCCATGGGGTGGGTACCCCGCGTTATTACTTTAAAGTATCTGCATTTGCTCACCCAACCTCACCAATCCTCTCAGCCCCAAGAGTGTCCAGCCTTATGTCTCATCCAGCTGTGGGTCTAGATATGGTCAATCCAGGTTGCATCAGAGACCCTGAACGGATTTTGTAAGAATTTCTCTCTCTTTCTCTGTCTCTGCTTTGTGGCTTTTTTAAAGTAATGTATGTTTAGAATGGGGTTTGGCTGCTATTCCCTGCTGTGTTTATGCCACTTTACACCCTCTTGATTCACTTGCAGAGAGATATCAATACATAGGTTTTCAGATTCATACTAGTCAGATATATTCTTGTGCGGTGACTAGGGGGTGTTGAGTCCAGTTCACTGAGCAGGGAGTAGGCCTTGTCTATTACATATTTGGCTTATGGAGCGGTGTCTGAGCTAATTTCAAACCCTTGTTTTATGCATCACCCCACCTCACCTTTCCGGTTAAGCAGCCATAGTGTGTCTTCTAAAGGTGTGCCTCTGTTCTGTTTTGTAATTCAGTTCAAGTGTAGCGATTTTGACATTCCCTCTATAAGCGATATCTTAGGATAAGTGCCTTTTTCTGTGTGACTTATTTCACTTAGAATCATCGTACCTAAATCCACTCATCATGCTGCTAACTAGCCTTATGACATTGATTTCATGGCTGAGTGATATTCCATTGTGCCATGTATCAGCATTTCTTTATCCATTTTTCTCTTTCCTGGGATATTGAAGGTGTACCGAAGCGGAGGTTCTTGGCAACAGAGCAGCCGTAAAGTTTGGGGTGCCTGTGTCTTGTTGATTTTTAGTTTTCCCAATTTATACGCCCATGAGTGGAAGTGCCCTATGCTCTCAACGCTGTGTTTATTACTTGTTTCAGGACACACCGTACTCATCTCCAGAGTGCCTGTTGGCAATTTACATCCCGCCCATCAGCGTAGCAAGGCTCCCATGTCTCCATGGCCTGTCCTGCTTTTCTGGTTTTTACACTTTGTTCAGCATGGCCCTTTTGACCGAGGGCAAGCGAGACTTCTTTGTAGCGCTGATTTGCCCTTCCGGCTTGCTTGGTTGGCCAAAAGGGGCGTATGCGTTTTTTCCTGAATATATTCAGGAAAAAACGCATACGCCCCTTTTGGCCAAGGGCATCATTGTCAACGTTTTGCCGCTTTTCATGTGCTTTAATGGCGAGTCGAATTTACCTCCTGAAATCTGTTTCCTGCAAATCTGCCTTGCTTTCAAATCCTCTTCGTTGCCTTCCTTCAATATATTTGTGGACGAGAGTTCTCATTTATAACTCTGCACGTTTGTGAATTGCAGTGCCCCTGAGCTCCATTTGGCTCCTCGCTTTTTTGGGAGCTGGCCGCAAAAGCGCAGGATTGCTTCAGGCCCTATTTTGGTTCTGGAGGGCAGGCTGAGCCTGTGGTTCATTCTTCTTCCTGATGGGAAAATGGAGTGACCTATGCCTGTCCCAACACCTAGGGCTCGTCTCTCGTTGGTTCCCCGTCTTCCCGTTCATCCTCAGGACAAATTGCAACCTGTACAATCAGGAGGTTAAAGGTGCTGATTCTCCAAGTAGGGAGATGGTTAGTCAAGCAGCTGGAATGGTGAACCCGAGCACAAGGAGAGGAGAAATGAGGTGCATTTTAGAAACCTTTCCCGATCTCATGGCATACCATCTTCTGGGTTTCCCATGCATGTTTTGATGTAGGAAGATGCCCTTGTACCTGGAGATTTGAGACCCATGGGGTGTGTTCCCCGCAGTGTTACCTTAAAGTATCTGCGTTTGCTCACCCAACCTCACCAATCCTCTCAGCCCCAAGAGTGTCCAGCCTTATGTCTCATCCAGCTGTGGGTCTAGATATGGTCAATCCAGGTTGCATCAGAGACGCTGAACGGATTTTGTAAGAATTTCTCTCTCTTTCTCTGTCTCTGCTTTGTGGCTTTTTTAAAGTAATGTATGTTTAGAATGGGGTTTGGCTGCTATTCCCTGCTGTGTTTATGCCACTTTACACCCTCTTGATTCACTTGCAGAGAGATATCAATACATAGGTTTTCAGATTCATACTAGTCAGATATATTCTTGTGTGGTGACTAGGGGGTGTTGAGTCCAGTTCACTGAGCAGGGAGTAGGCCTTGTCTATTACATATTTGGCTTATGGAGCGGTGTCTGAGCTAATTTCAAACCCTTGTTTTATGCATCACCCCACCTCACCTTTCCGGTTAAGCAGCCATAGTGTGTCTTCTAAAGGTGTGCCTCTGTTCTGTTTTGTAATTCAGTTCAAGTGTAGCGATTTTGACATTCCCTCTATAAGCGATATCTTAGGATAAGTGCCTTTTTCTGTGTGACTTATTTCACTTAGAATCATCGTACCTAAATCCACTCATCATGCTGCTAACTAGCCTTATGACATTGATTTCATGGCTGAGTGATATTCCATTGTGCCATGTATCAGCATTTCTTTATCCATTTTTCTTTTTCCTGGGATGTTGAAGGTGTACCGAAGCGGAGGTTCTTGGCAACAGAGCAGCCGTAAAGTTTGGGGTGCCTGTGTCTTGTTGATTTTTAGTTTTCCCAATTTATACGCCCATGAGTGGAAGTGCCCTATGCTCTCAACGCTGTGTTTATTACTTGTTTCAGGACACACCGTACTCATCTCCAGAGTGCCTGTTGGCAATTTACATCCCGCCCATCAGCGTAGCAAGGCTCCCATGTCTCCATGGCCTGTCCTGCTTTTCTGGTTTTTACACTTTGTTCAGCATGGCCCTTTTGACCGAGGGCAAGCGAGATTTCTTTGTAGCGCTGATTTGCCCTTCCAGCTTGCTTGGTTGGCCAAAAGGGGCGTATGCGTTTTTTCCTGAATATATTCAGGAAAAAACGCATACGCCCCTTTTGGCCAAGGGCATCATTGTCAACGTTTTGCCGCTTTTCATGTGCTTTAATGGCGAGTCGAATTTACCTCCTGAAATCTGTTTCCTGCAAATCTGCCTTGCTTTCAAATCCTCTTCGTTGCCTTCCCTCAATATATTTTTGGACGAGAGTTCTCATTTATAACTCTGCACGTTTGTGAATTGCAGTGCCCCTGAGCTCCATTTGGCTCCTCGCTTTTTTGGGAGCTGGCCGCAAAAGCGCAGGATTGCTTCAGGCCCTATTTTGGTTCTGGAGGGCAGGCTGAGCCTGTGGTTCATTCTTCTTCCTGATGGGAAAATGGAGTGACCTATGCCTGTCCCAACACCTAGGGCTCGTCTCTCGTTGGTTCCCCGTCTTCCCGTTCATCCTCAGGACAAATTGCAACCTGTACAATCAGGAGGTTAAAGGTGCTGATTCTCCAAGTAGGGAGATGGTTAGTCAAGCAGCTGGAATGGTGAACCCGAGCACAAGGAGAGGAGAAATGAGGTGCATTTTAGAAACCTTTCCCGATCTCATGGCATACCATCTTCTGGGTTTCCCATGCATGTTTTGATGTAGGAAGATGCCCTTGTACCTGGAGATTTGAGACCCATGGGGTGTGTTCCCCGCAGTGTTACCTTAAAGTATCTGCGTTTGCTCACCCAACCTCACCAATCCTCTCAGCCCCAAGAGTGTCCAGCCTTATGTCTCATTCAGCTGTGGGTGTACATATGGTCAATCCAGGTTGCATCATAGACCCTGAACGGATTTTGTAAGAATTTCTCTCTCTTTCACTGTCTTTGTTTTGTGGGTTTTTTAAAGTAATTTATGTTTAGAATCGGGCTTGTCTGCTTTTCCCTGCTGTGTTGATGCCGCTTTACACCCTCTTGATTCACTTGCAGAGAGATATCGATACATAGGTTTTCAGATTCTTACTAGTCAGATATATTCTTGTGTGGTGACTAGGGTGTGTTGAGTCCAGTTCACTGAGCAGGGAGTAGGCTTTGTCTATTACATATTTGGCTTATGGAGCGGTCTCTGAGCTAATTTGAAACCCTTGTTTTATGCATCACCCCACCTCACCTTTCCCGTTAAGCAGCCATAGTGTGTCTTCTAAAGGTGTGACTCTGTTCTGTTTTGTAATTCAGTTCAAGTGTAGCGATTTTGACATTCCCTCTATAAGCGATATCTTAGGATAAGTGTCTTTTTCTGTGTGACTTATTTCACTTAGAATCATCGTACCTAAATCCACTCATCATGCTGCTAACTAGCCTTATGACATTGATTTCATGGCTGAGTGATATTCCATTGTGCCAAGTACCACCATTTCTTTATCCATTTTTCTCTTTCCTGGGATATTGAAGGTGTACCGAAGCGGAGGTTCTTGGAAACAGAGCAGCCGTAAACTTTAGGGTGCCTGTGTCTTGTTGATTTTTAGTTTTCCCAAATTATACGCCCATGAGTGGAAGTGCCCTATGCTCTCTACACTGTGGTTATTACTTGTTTCAGGACACACCGTACTCTTCTCCAGAGTGCCTGTTGGCAATTTACATCCCGCCCATCAGCATAGTAAGGCTCCCATATCTCCATGGCCTGTCCTGCTTTTCTGGTTTTTACACTTTGTTCAGCATGGCCCTTTTGACCGAGGGCAAGCGAGACTTCTTTGTAGCGTTGATTTGCCCTTCCGGCTTGCTTGGTTGGCCTGAATATATTTTCCTGAATATATTCAGGAAAAAAGGCATACGCCCTTTTTGGCCAAGGGCATCATTGTCAACCTTTTGCCGCTTTTCATGTGCTTTAAAGGCGAGTCGAATTTACCTCCTGAAATCTGTTTCCTGCAAATCTGCCTTGCTTTCAAATCCTCTTCGTTGCCTTCCCTCAATATATTTGTGGACGAGAGTTCTCATTTATGACTCTGCACGTTTGTGAATTGCAGTGCCCCTGAGCTCCATTTGTCTCCTCGCTTTATTGGGAGCTGGCCGCAAAAGCGCAGGATTGCTTCAGGCCCTATTTTGGTTCTGGGGGGTAGGCTGAGCCTGTGGTTCATTCTTCTTCCTGATGGGAAAATGGAGTGACCTGTGCCTGTCCCAACACCTAGGGCTAGTCTTTCGTTGGTTCCCCGTCTTCCCGTTCATCCTCAGGACAAATTGCAACCTGGACGAAACAGGAGGTTAAAGGTGCTGATTCTCCAAGTAGGGAGATGGTTAGTCAAGCGGCTGGAATGGCGAACCCGAGCACAAGGAGAGGAGAAATGAGGTGCGTTTTAGAAACCTTTCCCAATCTCATGGCATACCATCTTCTGGGTTTCCCATGCATGTTTTGATGTAGGAAGATTCCCTTGTACCTGGAGATTTGGGACCCATGGGGTGGGTACCCCGCGGTATTACTTTAAAGTATCTGCATTTGCTCACCCAACCTCACCAATCCTCTCAGCCCCAAGAGTGTCCAGACTTATGTCTCATCCAGCTGTGGGTCTAGATATGGTCAATCCAGGTTGCATCAGAGACCCTGAACGGATTTTGTAAGAATTTCTCTCTCTTTCACTGTCTTTGCTTTGTGGGTTTTTTTAAAGTAATGTATGTTTAGAATGGGGTTTGGCTGCTATTCCTTGCTGTGTTTATGCCGCTTTACACCCTCTTGATTCACTTGCAGAGAGATATCAATACATAGGTTTTCAGATTCATACTAGTCCGATATATTCTTGTGCGGTGACTAGGGGGTGTTGAGTCCAGTTCACTGAGCAGGGAGTAGGCCTTGTCTATTACATATTTGGCTTATGGAGCGGTGTCTGAGCTAATTTCAAACCCTTGTTTTATGCATCACCCCACCTCACCTTTCCGGTTAAGCAGCCATAGTGTGTCTTCTAAAGGTGTGCCTCTGTTCTGTTTTGTAATTCAGTTCAAGTGTAGCGATTTTGACATTCCCTCTATAAGCGATATCTTAGGATAAGTGCCTTTTTCTGTGTGACTTATTTCACTTAGAATCATCGTACCTAAATCCACTCATCATGCTGCTAACTAGTCTTATGACATTGATTTCATGGCTGAGTGATATTCCATTGTGCCAAGTACCACCATTTCTTTATCCATTTTTCTCTTTCCTGGGATATTGAAGGTGTACCGAAGCGGAGGTTCTTGGCAACAGAGCAGCCGTAAAGTTTGGGGTGCCTGTGTCTTGTTGATTTTTAGTTTTCCCAATTTATACGCCCATGAGTGGAAGTGCCCTATGCTCTCAACGCTGTGTTTATTACTTGTTTCAGGACACACCGTACTCATCTCCAGAGTGCCTGTTGGCAATTTACATCCCGCCCATCAGCGTAGCAAGGCTCCCATGTCTCCATGGCCTGTCCTGCTTTTCTGGTTTTTACACTTTGTTCAGCATGGCCCTTTTGACCGAGGGCAAGCGAGACTTCTTTGTAGCGCTGATTTGCCCTCCCGGCTTGCTTGGTTGGCCAAAAGGGGCGTATGCGTTTTTTCCTGAATATATTCAGGAAAAAACGCATACGCCCCTTTTGGCCAAGGGCATCATTGTCAACGTTTTGCCGCTTTTCATGTGCTTTAAAGGCGAGTCGAATTTACCTCCTGAAATCTGTTTCCTGCAAATCTGCCTTGCTTTCAAATCCTCTTCGTTGCCTTCCCTCAATATATTTGTGGACGAGAGTTCTCATTTATGACTCTGCACGTTTGTGAATTGCAGTGCCCCTGAGCTCCATTTGTCTCCTCGCTTTATTGGGAGCTGGCCGCAAAAGCGCAGGATTGCTTCAGGCCCTATTTTGGTTCTGGGGGGTAGGCTGAGCCTGTGGTTCATTCTTCTTCCTGATGGGAAAATGGAGTGACCTGTGCCTGTCCCAACACCTAGGGCTAGTCTTTCGTTGGTTCCCCGTCTTCCCGTTCATCCTCAGGACAAATTGCAACCTGGACGAAACAGGAGGTTAAAGGTGCTGATTCTCCAAGTAGGGAGATGGTTAGTCAAGCGGCTGGAATGGCGAACCCGAGCACAAGGAGAGGAGAAATGAGGTGCGTTTTAGAAACCTTTCCCAATCTCATGGCATACCATCTTCTGGGTTTCCCATGCATGTTTTGATGTAGGAAGATTCCCTTGTACCTGGAGATTTGGGACCCATGGGGTGGGTACCCCGCGGTATTACTTTAAAGTATCTGCATTTGCTCACCCAACCTCACCAATCCTCTCAGCCCCAAGAGTGTCCAGACTTATGTCTCATCCAGCTGTGGGTCTAGATATGGTCAATCCAGGTTGCATCAGAGACCCTGAACGGATTTTGTAAGAATTTCTCTCTCTTTCACTGTCTTTGCTTTGTGGGTTTTTTTAAAGTAATGTATGTTTAGAATGGGGTTTGGCTGCTATTCCCTGCTGTGTTTATGCCGCTTTACACCCTCTTGATTCACTTGCAGAGAGATATCAATACATAGGTTTTCAGATTCATACTAGTCCGATATATTCTTGTGCGGTGACTAGGGGGTGTTGAGTCCAGTTCACTGAGCAGGGAGTAGGCCTTGTCTATTACATATTTGGCTTATGGAGCGGTGTCTGAGCTAATTTCAAACCCTTGTTTTATGCATCACCCCACCTCACCTTTCCGGTTAAGCAGCTATAGTGTGTCTTCTAAAGGTGTGCCTCTGTTCTGTTTTGTAATTCAGTTCAAGTGTAGCGATTTTGACATTCCCTCTATAAGCGATATCTTAGGATAAGTGCCTTTTTCTGTGTGACTTATTTCACTTAGAATCATCGTACCTAAATCCACTCATCATGCTGCTAACTAGTCTTATGACATTGATTTCATGGCTGAGTGATATTCCATTGTGCCAAGTACCACCATTTCTTTATCCATTTTTCTCTTTCCTGGGATATTGAAGGTGTACCGAAGCGGAGGTTCTTGGCAAAAGAGCAGCCGTAAAGTTTGGGGTGCCTGTGTCTTGTTGATTTTTAGTTTTCCCAATTTATACGCCCATGAGTGGAAGTGCCCTATGCTCTCAACGCTGTGTTTATTACTTGTTTCAGGACACACCGTACTCATCTCCAGAGTGCCTGTTGGCAATTTACATCCCGCCCATCAGCGTAGCAAGGCTCCCATGTCTCCATGGCCTGTCCTGCTTTTCTGGTTTTTACACTTTGTTCAGCATGGCCCTTTTGACCGAGGGCAAGCGAGACTTCTTTGTAGCGCTGATTTGCCCTCCCGGCTTGCTTGGTTGGCCAAAAGGGGCGTATGCGTTTTTTCCTGAATATATTCAGGAAAAAACGCATACGCCCTTTTTGGCCAAGGGCATCATTGTCAACGTTTTGCCGCTTTTCATGTGCTTTAAAGGCGAGTCGAATATACCTCCTGAAATCTGTTTCCTGCAAATCTGCCTTGCTTTCAAATCCTCTTCGTTGCCTTCCCTCAATATATTTGTGGACGAGAGTTCTCATTTATAACTCTGCACGTTTGTGAATTGCAGTGCCCCTGAGCTCCATTTGGCTCCTCGCTTTTTTGGGAGCTGGCCGCAAAAGCGCAGGATTGCTTCAGGCCCTATTTTGGTTCTGGAGGGCAGGCTGAGCCTGTGGTTCATTCTTCTTCCTGATGGGAAAATGGAGTGACCTATGCCTGTCCCAACACCTAGGGCTCGTCTCTCGTTGGTTCCCCGTCTTCCCGTTCATCCTCAGGACAAATTGCAACCTGTACAATCAGGAGGTTAAAGGTGCTGATTCTCCAAGTAGGGAGATGGTTAGTCAAGCAGCTGGAATGGTGAACCCGAGCACAAGGAGAGGAGAAATGAGGTGCATTTTAGAAACCTTTCCCGATCTCATGGCATACCATCTTCTGGGTTTCCCATGCATGTTTTGATGTAGGAAGATGCCCTTGTACCTGGAGATTTGAGACCCATGGGGTGTGTTCCCCGCAGTGTTACCTTAAAGTATCTGCGTTTGCTCACCCAACCTCACCAATCCTCTCAGCCCCAAGAGTGTCCAGCCTTATGTCTCATTCAGCTGTGGGTGTACATATGGTCAATCCAGGTTGCATCATAGACCCTGAACGGATTTTGTAAGAATTTCTCTCTCTTTCACTGTCTTTGTTTTGTGGGTTTTTTAAAGTAATTTATGTTTAGAATCGGGCTTGTCTGCTTTTCCCTGCTGTGTTGATGCCGCTTTACACCCTCTTGATTCACTTGCAGAGAGATATCGATACATAGGTTTTCAGATTCTTACTAGTCAGATATATTCTTGTGTGGTGACTAGGGTGTGTTGAGTCCAGTTCACTGAGCAGGGAGTAGGCTTTGTCTATTACATATTTGGCTTATGGAGCGGTCTCTGAGCTAATTTGAAACCCTTGTTTTATGCATCACCCCACCTCACCTTTCCCGTTAAGCAGCCATAGTGTGTCTTCTAAAGGTGTGACTCTGTTCTGTTTTGTAATTCAGTTCAAGTGTAGCGATTTTGACATTCCCTCTATAAGCGATATCTTAGGATAAGTGTCTTTTTCTGTGTGACTTATTTCACTTAGAATCATCGTACCTAAATCCACTCATCATGCTGCTAACTAGCCTTATGACATTGATTTCATGGCTGAGTGATATTCCATTGTGCCAAGTACCACCATTTCTTTATCCATTTTTCTCTTTCCTGGGATATTGAAGGTGTACCGAAGCGGAGGTTCTTGGAAACAGAGCAGCCGTAAACTTTAGGGTGCCTGTGTCTTGTTGATTTTTAGTTTTCCCAAATTATACGCCCATGAGTGGAAGTGCCCTATGCTCTCTACACTGTGGTTATTACTTGTTTCAGGACACACCGTACTCTTCTCCAGAGTGCCTGTTGGCAATTTACATCCCGCCCATCAGCATAGTAAGGCTCCCATATCTCCATGGCCTGTCCTGCTTTTCTGGTTTTTACACTTTGTTCAGCATGGCCCTTTTGACCGAGGGCAAGCGAGACTTCTTTGTAGCGTTGATTTGCCCTTCCGGCTTGCTTGGTTGGCCAAAAAGGGCGTATGCCTTTTTTCCTGAATATATTCAGGAAAAAAGGCATACGCCCTTTTTGGCCAAGGGCATCATTGTCAACCTTTTGCCGCTTTTCATGTGCTTTAAAGGCGAGTCGAATTTACCTCCTGAAATCTGTTTCCTGCAAATCTGCCTTGCTTTCAAATCCTCTTCGTTGCCTTCCCTCAATATATTTGTGGACGAGAGTTCTCATTTATGACTCTGCACGTTTGTGAATTGCAGTGCCCCTGAGCTCCATTTGTCTCCTCGCTTTATTGGGAGCTGGCCGCAAAAGCGCAGGATTGCTTCAGGCCCTATTTTGGTTCTGGGGGGTAGGCTGAGCCTGTGGTTCATTCTTCTTCCTGATGGGAAAATGGAGTGACCTGTGCCTGTCCCAACACCTAGGGCTAGTCTTTCGTTGGTTCCCCGTCTTCCCGTTCATCCTCAGGACAAATTGCAACCTGGACGAAACAGGAGGTTAAAGGTGCTGATTCTCCAAGTAGGGAGATGGTTAGTCAAGCGGCTGGAATGGCGAACCCGAGCACAAGGAGAGGAGAAATGAGGTGCGTTTTAGAAACCTTTCCCAATCTCATGGCATACCATCTTCTGGGTTTCCCATGCATGTTTTGATGTAGGAAGATTCCCTTGTACCTGGAGATTTGGGACCCATGGGGTGGGTACCCCGCGGTATTACTTTAAAGTATCTGCATTTGCTCACCCAACCTCACCAATCCTCTCAGCCCCAAGAGTGTCCAGACTTATGTCTCATCCAGCTGTGGGTCTAGATATGGTCAATCCAGGTTGCATCAGAGACCCTGAACGGATTTTGTAAGAATTTCTCTCTCTTTCACTGTCTTTGCTTTGTGGGTTTTTTTAAAGTAATGTATGTTTAGAATGGGGTTTGGCTGCTATTCCTTGCTGTGTTTATGCCGCTTTACACCCTCTTGATTCACTTGCAGAGAGATATCAATACATAGGTTTTCAGATTCATACTAGTCCGATATATTCTTGTGCGGTGACTAGGGGGTGTTGAGTCCAGTTCACTGAGCAGGGAGTAGGCCTTGTCTATTACATATTTGGCTTATGGAGCGGTGTCTGAGCTAATTTCAAACCCTTGTTTTATGCATCACCCCACCTCACCTTTCCGGTTAAGCAGCCATAGTGTGTCTTCTAAAGGTGTGCCTCTGTTCTGTTTTGTAATTCAGTTCAAGTGTAGCGATTTTGACATTCCCTCTATAAGCGATATCTTAGGATAAGTGCCTTTTTCTGTGTGACTTATTTCACTTAGAATCATCGTACCTAAATCCACTCATCATGCTGCTAACTAGTCTTATGACATTGATTTCATGGCTGAGTGATATTCCATTGTGCCAAGTACCACCATTTCTTTATCCATTTTTCTCTTTCCTGGGATATTGAAGGTGTACCGAAGCGGAGGTTCTTGGCAACAGAGCAGCCGTAAAGTTTGGGGTGCCTGTGTCTTGTTGATTTTTAGTTTTCCCAATTTATACGCCCATGAGTGGAAGTGCCCTATGCTCTCAACGCTGTGTTTATTACTTGTTTCAGGACACACCGTACTCATCTCCAGAGTGCCTGTTGGCAATTTACATCCCGCCCATCAGCGTAGCAAGGCTCCCATGTCTCCATGGCCTGTCCTGCTTTTCTGGTTTTTACACTTTGTTCAGCATGGCCCTTTTGACCGAGGGCAAGCGAGACTTCTTTGTAGCGCTGATTTGCCCTCCCGGCTTGCTTGGTTGGCCAAAAGGGGCGTATGCGTTTTTTCCTGAATATATTCAGGAAAAAACGCATACGCCCCTTTTGGCCAAGGGCATCATTGTCAACGTTTTGCCGCTTTTCATGTGCTTTAAAGGCGAGTCGAATTTACCTCCTGAAATCTGTTTCCTGCAAATCTGCCTTGCTTTCAAATCCTCTTCGTTGCCTTCCCTCAATATATTTGTGGACGAGAGTTCTCATTTATGACTCTGCACGTTTGTGAATTGCAGTGCCCCTGAGCTCCATTTGTCTCCTCGCTTTATTGGGAGCTGGCCGCAAAAGCGCAGGATTGCTTCAGGCCCTATTTTGGTTCTGGGGGGTAGGCTGAGCCTGTGGTTCATTCTTCTTCCTGATGGGAAAATGGAGTGACCTGTGCCTGTCCCAACACCTAGGGCTAGTCTTTCGTTGGTTCCCCGTCTTCCCGTTCATCCTCAGGACAAATTGCAACCTGGACGAAACAGGAGGTTAAAGGTGCTGATTCTCCAAGTAGGGAGATGGTTAGTCAAGCGGCTGGAATGGCGAACCCGAGCACAAGGAGAGGAGAAATGAGGTGCGTTTTAGAAACCTTTCCCAATCTCATGGCATACCATCTTCTGGGTTTCCCATGCATGTTTTGATGTAGGAAGATTCCCTTGTACCTGGAGATTTGGGACCCATGGGGTGGGTACCCCGCGGTATTACTTTAAAGTATCTGCATTTGCTCACCCAACCTCACCAATCCTCTCAGCCCCAAGAGTGTCCAGACTTATGTCTCATCCAGCTGTGGGTCTAGATATGGTCAATCCAGGTTGCATCAGAGACCCTGAACGGATTTTGTAAGAATTTCTCTCTCTTTCACTGTCTTTGCTTTGTGGGTTTTTTTAAAGTAATGTATGTTTAGAATGGGGTTTGGCTGCTATTCCCTGCTGTGTTTATGCCGCTTTACACCCTCTTGATTCACTTGCAGAGAGATATCAATACATAGGTTTTCAGATTCATACTAGTCCGATATATTCTTGTGCGGTGACTAGGGGGTGTTGAGTCCAGTTCACTGAGCAGGGAGTAGGCCTTGTCTATTACATATTTGGCTTATGGAGCGGTGTCTGAGCTAATTTCAAACCCTTGTTTTATGCATCACCCCACCTCACCTTTCCGGTTAAGCAGCTATAGTGTGTCTTCTAAAGGTGTGCCTCTGTTCTGTTTTGTAATTCAGTTCAAGTGTAGCGATTTTGACATTCCCTCTATAAGCGATATCTTAGGATAAGTGCCTTTTTCTGTGTGACTTATTTCACTTAGAATCATCGTACCTAAATCCACTCATCATGCTGCTAACTAGTCTTATGACATTGATTTCATGGCTGAGTGATATTCCATTGTGCCAAGTACCACCATTTCTTTATCCATTTTTCTCTTTCCTGGGATATTGAAGGTGTACCGAAGCGGAGGTTCTTGGCAAAAGAGCAGCCGTAAAGTTTGGGGTGCCTGTGTCTTGTTGATTTTTAGTTTTCCCAATTTATACGCCCATGAGTGGAAGTGCCCTATGCTCTCAACGCTGTGTTTATTACTTGTTTCAGGACACACCGTACTCATCTCCAGAGTGCCTGTTGGCAATTTACATCCCGCCCATCAGCGTAGCAAGGCTCCCATGTCTCCATGGCCTGTCCTGCTTTTCTGGTTTTTACACTTTGTTCAGCATGGCCCTTTTGACCGAGGGCAAGCGAGACTTCTTTGTAGCGCTGATTTGCCCTCCCGGCTTGCTTGGTTGGCCAAAAGGGGCGTATGCGTTTTTTCCTGAATATATTCAGGAAAAAACGCATACGCCCTTTTTGGCCAAGGGCATCATTGTCAACGTTTTGCCGCTTTTCATGTGCTTTAAAGGCGAGTCGAATATACCTCCTGAAATCTGTTTCCTGCAAATCTGCCTTGCTTTCAAATCCTCTTCGTTGCCTTCCCTCAATATATTTGTGGACGAGAGTTCTCATTTATAACTCTGCACGTTTGTGAATTGCAGTGCCCCTGAGCTCCATTTGGCTCCTCGCTTTTTTGGGAGCTGGCCGCAAAAGCGCAGGATTGCTTCAGGCCCTATTTTGGTTCTGGAGGGCAGGCTGAGCCTGTGGTTCATTCTTCTTCCTGATGGGAAAATGGAGTGACCTATGCCTGTCCCAACACCTAGGGCTCGTCTCTCGTTGGTTCCCCGTCTTCCCGTTCATCCTCAGGACAAATTGCAACCTGTACAATCAGGAGGTTAAAGGTGCTGATTCTCCAAGTAGGGAGATGGTTAGTCAAGCAGCTGGAATGGTGAACCCGAGCACAAGGAGAGGAGAAATGAGGTGCATTTTAGAAACCTTTCCCGATCTCATGGCATACCATCTTCTGGGTTTCCCATGCATGTTTTGATGTAGGAAGATGCCCTTGTACCTGGAGATTTGAGACCCATGGGGTGTGTTCCCCGCAGTGTTACCTTAAAGTATCTGCGTTTGCTCACCCAACCTCACCAATCCTCTCAGCCCCAAGAGTGTCCAGCCTTCTGTCTCATCCAGCTGTGGGTCTAGATATGGTCAATCCAGGTTTCATCATAGACCCTGAACGGATTTTGTAAGAATTTCTCTTTCTTTCACTGTCTTTGTTTTGTGGGTTTTTTAAAGTAATTTATGTTTAGAATGGGGTTTGGCTGCTATTCCCTGCTGTGTTTATGCCGCTTTACACCCTCTTGATTCACTTGCAGAGAGATATCAATACATAGGTTTTCAGATTCATATTAGTCAGATATATTCTTGTGCGGTGACTAGGGGGTGTTGAGTCCAATTCAATGAGCAGGGAGTAGGCCTTGTCTATTACATATTTGGCTTATGGAGCGGTGTCTGAGCTAATTTCAAACCCTTGTTTTATGCATCACCCCACCTCACCTTTCCGGTTAAGCAGCCATAGTGTGTCTTCTAAAGGTGTGCCTCTGTTCTGTTTTGTAATTCAGTTCAAGTGTAGCGATTTTGACATTCCCTCTATAAGCGATATCTTAGGATAAGTGCCTTTTTCTGTGTGACTTATTTCACTTAGAATCATCGTACCTAAATCCACTCATCATGCTGCTAACTAGCCTTATGACATTGATTTCATGGCTGAGTGATATTCCATTGTGCCAAGTACCACCATTTCTTTATCCATTTTTCTCTTTCCTGGGATATTGAAGGTGTACCGAAGCGGAGGTTCTTGGAAACAGAGCAGCCGTAAACTTTAGGGTGCCTGTGTCTTGTTGATTTTTAGTTTTCCCAAATTATACGCCCATGAGTGGAAGTGCCCTATGCTCTCTACGCTGTGGTTATTACTTGTTTCAGGACACACCGTACTCTTCCCCAGAGTGCCTGTTGGCAATTTACATCCCGCCCATCAGCATAGTAAGGCTCCCATGTCTCCATGGCCTGTCCTGCTTTTCTGGTTTTTACACTTTGTTCAGCATGGCCCTTTTGACCGAGGGCAAGCGAGACTTCTTTGTAGCGTTGATTTGCCCTTCCGGCTTGCTTGGTTGGCCAAAAAGGGCGTATGCCTTTTTTCCTGAATATATTCAGGAAAAAAGGCATACGCCCTTTTTGGCCAAGGGCATCATTGTCAACGTTTTGCCGCTTTTCATGTGCTTTAAAGGCGAGTCGAATTTACCTCCTGAAATCTGTTTCCTGCAAATCTGCCTTGCTTTCAAATCCTCTTCGTTGCCTTCCCTCAATATATTTGTGGACGAGAGTTCTCATTTATGACTCTGCACGTTTGTGAATTGCAGTGCCCCTAAGCTCCATTTGTCTCCTCGCTTTATTGGGAGCTGGCCGCAAAAGCGCAGGATTGCTTCAGGCCCTATTTTGGTTCTGGGGGGTAGGCTGAGCCTGTGGTTCATTCTTTTTCCTAATGGGAAAATGGAGTGACCTGTGCCTGTCCCAACACCTAGGGCTAGTCTTTCGTTGGTTCCCCGTCTTCCCGTTCATCCTCAGGACAAATTGCAACCTGGAGGAAACAGGAGGTTAAAGGTGCTGATTCTCCAAGTAGGGAGATGGTTAGTCAAGCGGCTGGAATGGCGAACCCGAGCACAAGGAGAGGAGAAATGAGGTGCGTTTTAGAAACCTTTCCCAATCTCATGGCATACCATCTTCTGGGTTTCCCATGCATGTTTTGATGTAGGAAGATTCCCTTGTACCTGGAGATTTGGGACCCATGGGGTGGGTACCCCGCGGTATTACTTTAAAGTATCTGCATTTGCTCACCCAACCTCACCAATCCTCTCAGCCCCAAGAGTGTCCAGACTTATGTCTCATCCAGCTGTGGGTCTAGATATGGTCAATCCAGGTTGCATCAGAGACCCTGAACGGATTTTGTAAGAATTTCTCTCTCTTTCACTGTCTTTGCTTTGTGGGTTTTTTTAAAGTAATGTATGTTTAGAATGGGGTTTGGCTGCTATTCCCTGCTGTGTTTATGCCGCTTTACACCCTCTTGATTCACTTGCAGAGAGATATCAATACATAGGTTTTCAGATTCATACTAGTCCGATATATTCTTGTGCGGTGACTAGGGGGTGTTGAGTCCAGTTCACTGAGCAGGGAGTAGGCCTTGTCTATTACATATTTGGCTTATGGAGCGGTGTCTGAGCTAATTTCAAACCCTTGTTTTATGCATCACCCCACCTCACCTTTCCGGTTAAGCAGCCATAGTGTGTCTTCTAAAGGTGTGCCTCTGTTCTGTTTTGTAATTCAGTTCAAGTGTAGCGATTTTGACATTCCCTCTATAAGCGATATCTTAGGATAAGTGTCTTTTTCTGTGTGACTTATTTCACTTAGAATCATCGTACCTAAATCCACTCATCATGCTGCTAACTAGTCTTATGACATTGATTTCATGGCTGAGTGATATTCCATTGTGCCAAGTACCACCATTTCTTTATCCATTTTTCTCTTTCCTGGGATATTGAAGGTGTACCGAAGCGGAGGTTCTTGGAAACAGAGCAGCCGTAAAGTTTGGGGTGCCTGTGTCTTGTTGATTTTTAGTTTTCCCAATTTATACGCCCATGAGTGGAAGTGCCCTATGCTCTCTACGCTGTGTTTATTATTTGTTTCAGGACACACCGTACTCTTCTCCAGAGTGCCTGTTGGCAATTTACATCCCGCCCATCAGCGTACTAAGGCTCCCATGTCTCCATGGCCTGTCCTGCTTTTCTGGTTTTTACACTTTGTTCAGCATGGCCCTTTTGACCGAGGGCAAGCGAGACTTCTTTGTAGCGTTGATTTGCACTTCCGGCTTGCTTGGTTGGCCAAAAAGGGCGTATGCGTTTTTTCCTGAATATATTCAGGAAAAAACGCATACGCCCTTTTTGGCCAAGGGCATCATTGTCAACGTTTTGCCGCTTTTCATGTGCTTTAAAGGCGAGTCGAATCTACCTCCTGAAATCTGTTTCCTGCAAATCTGCCTTGCTTTCAAATCCTCTTCGTTGCCTTCCCTCAATATATTTGTGGACGAGAGTTCTCATTTATAACTCTGCACGTTTGTGAATTGCAGTGCCCCTGAGCTCCATTTGTCTCCTCGATTTTTGGGAGCTGGCCGCAAAAGCGCAGGATTGCTTCAGGCCCTATTTTGGTTCTGGGGGGCAGGCTGAGCCTGTGGTTCATTCTTCTTCCTGATGGGAAAATGGAGTGACCTGTGCCTGTCCCAACACCTAGGGCTAGTCTTTCGTTGGTTCCCCGTCTTCCTGTTCATCCTCAGGACAAATTGCAACCTGGACGAAACAGGAGGTTAAAGGTGCTGATTCTCCAAGTAGGGAGATGGTTAGTCAAGCAGCTGGAATGGCGAACCCGAGCACAAGGAGACGAGAAATGAGGTGCGTTTTAGAAACCTTTCCCGATCTCATTGCATACCATCTTCTGGGTTTCCCATGCATGTTTTGATATAGGAAGATTCCCTTGTACCTGGAGATTTGAGACCCATGGGGTGGGTACCCCGCGGTATTACTTTAAAGTATCTGCATTTGCTCACCCAACCTCACCAATCCTCTCAGCCCCAAGAGTGTCCAGCCTTATGTCTCATCCAGCTGTGGGTCTAGATATGGTCAATCCAGGTTGCATCAGAGACCCTGAACGGATTTTGTAAGAATTTCTCTCTCTTTCACTGTCTCTGCTTTGTGGCTTTTTTAAAGTAATTTATGTTTAGAATGGGGTTTGGCTGCTATTCCCTGCTGTGTTTATGCCGCTTTACACCCTCTTGATTCACTTGCAGAGAGATATCAATACATAGGTTTTCAGATTCATATTAGTCAGATATATTCTTGTGCGGTGACTAGGGGGTGTTGAGTCCAATTCAATGAGCAGGGAGTAGGCCTTGTCTATTACATATTTGGCTTATGGAGCGGTGTCTGAGCTAATTTCAAACCCTTGTTTTATGCAACACCCCACCTCACCTTTCCGGTTAAGCAGCCATAGTGTGTCTTCTAAAGGTGTGACTCTGTTCTGTTTTGTAATTCAGTTCAAGTGTAGCGAGTTTGACATTCCCTCTATAAGCGATATCTTAGGATAAGTGCCTTTTTCTGTGTGACTTATTTCACTTAGAATCATCGTATCTAAATCCACTCATCATGCTGCTAACTAGCCTTATGACATTGATTTCATGGCTGAGTGATATTCCATTGTGCCAAGTACCACCATTTCTTTATCCATTTTTCTCTTTCCTGGTATATTGAAGGTGTACCGAAGCGGAGGTTCTTGGAAACAGAGCAGCCGTAAACTTTAGGGTGCCTGTGTCTTGTTGATTTTTAGTTTTCCCAATTTATACGCCCATGAGTGGAAGTACCCTATGCTCTCTACGCTGTGTCTATTACTTGTTTCAGGACACACCGTACTCTTCTCCAGAGTGCCTGTTGGCAATTTACATCCCGCCCATCAGCGTAGTAAGGCTCCCATGTCTCCATGGCCTGTCCTGCTTTTCTGGTTTTTACACTTTGTTCAGCATGGCCCTTTTGACCGAGGGCAAGCGAGACTTCTTTGTAGCGTTGATTTGCACTTCCGGCTTGCTTGGTTGGCCAAAAAGGGCGTATGCGTTTTTTCCTGAATATATTCAGGAAAAAACGCATACGCCCTTTTTGGCCAAGGGCATCATTGTCAACGTTTTGCCGCTTTTCATGTGCTTTAAAGGCGAGTCGAATCTACCTCCTGAAATCTGTTTCCTGCAAATCTGCCTTGCTTTCAAATCCTCTTCGTTGCCTTCCCTCAATATATTTGTGGACGAGAGTTCTCATTTATAACTCTGCACGTTTGTGAATTGCAGTGCCCCTGAGCTCCATTTGTCTCCTCGCTTTTTTGGGAGCTGGCCGCAAAAGCGCAGGATTGCTTCAGGCCCTATTTTGGTTCTGGGGTGCAGGCTGAGCCTGTGGTTCATTCTTCTTCCTGATGGGAAAATGGAGTGACCTGTGCCTGTCCCAACACCTAGGGCTAGTCTCTCGTTGGTTCCCCGTCTTCCCGTTCATCCTCAGGACAAATTGCAACCTGGACGAAACAGGAGGTTAAAGGTGCTGATTCTCCAAGTAGGGAGATGGTTAGTCAAGCGACTGGAATGGCGAACCCAAGCACAAGGAGAGGAGAAATGAAGTTCGTTTTAGAAAACTTTCCCGATCTCATGGCATACCATCTTCTGGGTTTCCCATGCATGTTTTGATGTAGGAAGATGCCCTTGTACCTGGAGATTTGAGACCCATGGGGTGTGTTCCCCGCAGTGTTACTTTAAAGTATCTGCGTTTGCTCACCCAACCTCACCAATCCTCTCAGCCCCAAGAGTGTCCAGCCTTCTGTCTCATCCAGCTGTGGGTCTAGATATGGTCAATCCAGGTTGCATCATAGACCCTGAACGGATTTTGTAAGAATTTCTCTCTCTTTCACTGTCTTTGTTTTCTGGGTTTTTTAAAGTAATTTATGTTTAGAATCGGGCTTGGCTGCTTTTCCCTGCTGTGTTGATGCCGCTTTACACCCTCTTGATTCACTTGCAGAGAGATATCGATACATAGGTTTTCAGATTCTTACTAGTCAGATATATTCTTGTGTGGTGACTAGGGTTTGTTGAGTCCAGTTCACTGAGCAGGGAGTAGGCCTTGTCTATTACATATTTGGCTTATGGAGCGGTCTCTGAGCTAATTTCAAACCCTTGTTTTATGCATCACCCCACCTCACCTTTCCGGTTAAGCAGCCATAGTGTGTCTTCTAAAGGTGTGCCTCTGTTCTGTTTTGTAATTCAGTTCAAGTGTAGCGATTTTGACATTCCCTCTATAAGCGATATCTTAGGATAAGTGCCTTTTTCTGTGTGACTTATTTCACTTAGAATCATCGTACCTAAATCCACTCATCATGCTGCTAACTAGCCTTATGACATTGATTTCATGGCTTAGTAATATTGCATTGTGCCAAGTACCACCATTTCTTTATCCATTTTTCTCTTTCCTGGGATATTGAAGATGTACCGAAGCGGAGGTTCTTGGCAACAGAGCAGCCGTAAAGTTTGGGGTGCCTGTGTCTTGTTGATTTTTAGTTTTCCCAATTTATACGCCCATGAGTGGAAGTGCCGTATGCTCTCAACGCTGTGTTTATTACTTGTTTCAGGACACACCGTACTCATCTCCAGAGTGCCTGTTGGCAATTTACATCCCGCCCATTAGCGTAGCAAGGCTCCCATGTCTCCATGGCCTGTCCTGCTTTTCTGGTTTTTACACTTTGTTCAGCATGGCCCTTTTGACCGAGGGCAAGCGAGACTTCTTTGTAGCGCTGATTTGCCCTTCCGGCTTGCTTGGTTGGCCAAAAAGGGCGTATGCGTTGTTTCCTGAATATATTCAGGAAAAAACGCATACGCCCTTTTTGGCCAAGGGCATCATTGTCAACCTTTTGCCGCTTTTCATGTGCTTTAAAGGCGAGTCGAATCTACCTCCTGAAATCTGTTTCCTGCAAATCTGCCTTGCTTTCAAATCCTCTTCGTTGCCTTCCCTCAATATATTTGTGGACAAGAGTTCTCATTTATAACTCTGCACGTTTGTGAATTGCAGTGCCCCTGAGCTCCATTTGTCTCCTCGCTTTTTTGGGAGCTGGCCGCAAAAGCGCACGATTGCTTCAGGCCCTATTTTGGTTCTGGGGGGCAGGCTGAGCCTGTGGTTCATTCTTCTTCCTGATGGGAAAATGGAGTGACCTATGCCTGTCCCAACACCTAGGGCTCGTCTCTCGTTGGTTCCCCGTCTTCACGTTCATCCTCAGGACAAATTGCAACCTGTACAATCAGGAGGTTAAAGGTGCTGATTCTCCAAGTAGGGAGATGGTTAGTCAAGCAGCTGGAATGGTGAACCCGAGCACAAGGAGAGGAGAAATGAGGTGCATTTTAGAAACCTTTCCCGATCTCATGGCATACCATCTTCTGGGTTTCCCATGCATGTTTTGATGTAGGAAGATGCCCTTGTACCTGGAGATTTGAGACCCATGGGGTGTGTTCCACGCAGTGTTACTTTAAAGTATCTGCGTTTGCTCACCCAACCTCACCAATCCTCTCAGCCCCAAGAGTGTCCAGCCTTCTGTCTCATCCAGCTGTGGGTCTAGATATGGTCAATCCAGGTTGCATCATAGACCCTGAACGGATTTTGTAAGAATTTCTCTCTCTTTCACTGTCTTTGTTTTGTGGGTTTTTTAAAGTAATTTATGTTTAGAATCGGGCTTGGCTGCTTTTCCCTGCTGTGTTGATGCCGCTTTACACCCTCTTGATTCACTTGCAGAGAGATATGGATACATAGGTTTTCAGATTCTTACTAGTCAGATATATTCTTGTGTGGTGACTAGGGTGTGTTGAGTCCAGTTCACTGAGCAGGGAGTAGGCCTTGTCTATTACATATTTGGCTTATGGAGCGGTCTCTGAGCTAATTTCAAACCCTTGTTTTATGCATCACCCCACCTCACCTTTCCGGTTAAGCAGCCATAGTGTGTCTTCTAAAGGTGTGCCTCTGTTCTGTTTTGTAATTCAGTTCAAGTGTAGCGATTTTGACATTCCCTCTATAAGCGATATCTTAGGATAAGTGCCTTTTTCTGTGACTTATTTCACTTAGAATCATCGGACCTAAATCCACTCATCATGCTGCTAACTAGCCTTATGACATTGATTTCATGGCTGAGTGATATTGCATTGTGCCAAGTACCAGCATTTTTTTATCCATTTTTCTCTTTCCTGGGATATTGAAGGTGTACCGAAGCGGAGGTTCTTGGAAACAGAGCAGCCGTAAAGTTTGGGGTGCCTGTGTCTTGTTGATTTTTAGTTTTCCCAATTTATACGCCCATGAGTGGAAGTGCCCTATGCTCTCAACGCTGTGTTTATTACTTGTTTCAGGACACACCGTACTCTTCTCCAGAGTGCCTGTTGGCAATTTACATCCCGCCCATCAGCGTAGCAAGGCTCCCATGTCTCCATGGCCTGTCCTGCTTTTCTGGTTTTTACACTTTGTTCAGCATGGCCCTTTTGACCGAGGGCAAGCGAGACTTCTTTGTAGCGCTGATTTGCCCTTCCGGCTTGCTTGGTTGGCCAAAAAGGGCGTATGCGTTTTTTCCTGAATATATTCAGGAAAAAACGCATACGCCCTTTTTGGCCAAGGGCATCATTGTCAACCTTTTGCCGCTTTTCATGTGCTTTAAAGGCGAGTCGAATCTACCTCCTGAAATCTGTTTCCTGCAAATCTGCCTTGCTTTCAAATCCTCTTCGTTGCCTTCCCTCAATATATTTGTGGACAAGAGTTCTCATTTATAACTCTGCACGTTTGTGAATTGCAGTGCCCCTGAGCTCCATTTGTCTCCTCGCTTTTTTGGGAGCTGGCCGCAAAAGCGCACGATTGCTTCAGGCCCTATTTTGGTTCTGGGGGGCAGGCTGAGCCTGTGGTTCATTCTTCTTCCTGATGGGAAAATGGAGTGACCTATGCCTGTCCCAACACCTAGGGCTCGTCTCTCGTTGGTTCCCCGTCTTCACGTTCATCCTCAGGACAAATTGCAACCTGTACAATCAGGAGGTTAAAGGTGCTGATTCTCCAAGTAGGGAGATGGTTAGTCAAGCAGCTGGAATGGTGAACCCGAGCACAAGGAGAGGAGAAATGAGGTGCATTTTAGAAACCTTTCCCGATCTCATGGCATACCATCTTCTGGGTTTCCCATGCATGTTTTGATGTAGGAAGATGCCCTTGTACCTGGAGATTTGAGACCCATGGGGTGTGTTCCACGCAGTGTTACTTTAAAGTATCTGCGTTTGCTCACCCAACCTCACCAATCCTCTCAGCCCCAAGAGTGTCCAGCCTTCTGTCTCATCCAGCTGTGGGTCTAGATATGGTCAATCCAGGTTGCATCATAGACCCTGAACGGATTTTGTAAGAATTTCTCTCTCTTTCACTGTCTTTGTTTTGTGGGTTTTTTAAAGTAATTTATGTTTAGAATCGGGCTTGGCTGCTTTTCCCTGCTGTGTTGATGCCGCTTTACACCCTCTTGATTCACTTGCAGAGAGATATGGATACATAGGTTTTCAGATTCTTACTAGTCAGATATATTCTTGTGTGGTGACTAGGGTGTGTTGAGTCCAGTTCACTGAGCAGGGAGTAGGCCTTGTCTATTACATATTTGGCTTATGGAGCGGTCTCTGAGCTAATTTCAAACCCTTGTTTTATGCATCACCCCACCTCACCTTTCCGGTTAAGCAGCCATAGTGTGTCTTCTAAAGGTGTGCCTCTGTTCTGTTTTGTAATTCAGTTCAAGTGTAGCGATTTTGACATTCCCTCTATAAGCGATATCTTAGGATAAGTGCCTTTTTCTGTGACTTATTTCACTTAGAATCATCGGACCTAAATCCACTCATCATGCTGCTAACTAGCCTTATGACATTGATTTCATGGCTGAGTGATATTGCATTGTGCCAAGTACCAGCATTTTTTTATCCATTTTTCTCTTTCCTGGGATATTGAAGGTGTACCGAAGCGGAGGTTCTTGGAAACAGAGCAGCCGTAAAGTTTGGGGTGCCTGTGTCTTGTTGATTTTTAGTTTTCCCAATTTATACGCCCATGAGTGGAAGTGCCCTATGCTCTCAACGCTGTGTTTATTACTTGTTTCAGGACACACCGTACTCTTCTCCAGAGTGCCTGTTGGCAATTTACATCCCGCCCATCAGCGTAGCAAGGCTCCCATGTCTCCATGGCCTGTCCTGCTTTTCTGGTTTTTACACTTTGTTCAGCATGGCCCTTTTGACCGAGGGCAAGCGAGACTTCTTTGTAGCGCTGATTTGCCCTTCCGGCTTGCTTGGTTGGCCAAAAAGGGCGTATGCGTTTTTTCCTGAATATATTCAGGAAAAAACGCATACGCCCTTTTTGGCCAAGGGCATCATTGTCAACCTTTTGCCGCTTTTCATGTGCTTTAAAGGCGAGTCGAATCTACCTCCTGAAATCTGTTTCCTGCAAATCTGCCTTGCTTTCAAATCCTCTTCGTTGCCTTCCCTCAATATATTTGTGGACGAGAGTTCTCATTTATAACTCTGCACGTTTGTGAATTGCAGTGCCCCTGAGCTCCATTTGTCTCCTCGCTTTTTTGGGAGCTGGCCGCAAAAGCGCAGGATTGCTTCAGGCCCTATTTTGGTTCTGGGGGGCAGGCTGAGCCTGTGGTTCATTCTTCTTCCTGATGGGAAAATGGAGTGACCTGTGCCTGTCCCAACACCTAGGGCTAGTCTCTCGTTGGTTCCCCGTCTTCCCGTTCATCCTCAGGACAAATTGCAACCTGGACGAAACAGGAGGTTAAAGGTGCTGATTCTCCAAGTAGGGAGATGGTTAGTCAAGCGGCTGGAATGGCGAACCCGAGCACAAGGAGAGGAGAAATGAGGTGCCTTTTAGAAACCTTTCCCGATCTCACGGCATACCATCTTCTGGGTTTCCCATGCCTGTTTTGATGTAGGAAGATTCCCTTGTACCTGGAGATTTGAGACCCATGGTGTGGGTACCGCGCGGTATTACTTTAAAGTATCTGCATTTGCTCACCGAACCTCACCAATCCTCTCAGCCCCAAGAGTGTCCAGCCTTATGTCTCATCCAGCTGTGGGTCTAGATATGGTCAATCCAGGTTGCATCAGAGACCCTGAACGGATTTTGTAAGAATTTCTCTCCCTTTCACTGTCTTTGCTTTGTGGGTTTTTTAAAGTAATGTATGTTTAGAATGGGGTTTAGCTGCTTTTCCCTGCTGTGTTTATGCCGCTTTACACCCTCTTGATTCACTTGCAGAGAGATATCGATACATAGGTTTTCAGATTCATACTAGTCAGATATATTCCTGTGCGGTGACTAGGGGGTGTTGAGTCCAGTTCACTGAGCAGGGAGTAGGCCTTGTCTATTACATATTTGGCTTATGGAGCGGTCTCTGAGCTAATTTCAAACCCTTGTTTTATGCATCACCCCACCTCAACTTTCCCGTTAAGCAGCCATAGTGTGTCTTCTAAAGGTGTGACTCTGTTCTGTTTTGTAATTCAGTTCAAGTGTAGCGATTTTGACATTCCCTCTATAAGCGATATCTTAGGATAAGTGTCTTTTTCTGTGTGACTTATTTCACTTAGAATCATCGTACCTAAATCCACTCATCATGCTGCTAACTAGCCTTATGACATTGATTTCATGGCTGAGTGATATTCCATTGTGCCAAGTACCACCATTTCTTTATCCATTTTTCTCTTTCCTGGGATATTGAAGGTGTACCAAAGCGGAGGTTCTTGGAAACAGAGCAGCCGTAAACTTTAGGGTGCCTGTGTCTTGTTGATTTTTAGTTTTCCCAATTTATATGCCCATGAGTGGAAGTGCCCTATGCTCTCTACGCTGTGTTTATTACTTGTTTCTGGACACACCGTACTCTTCTCCAGAGTGCCTGTTGGCAATTTACATCCCGCCCATCAGCGTAGCAAGGCTCCCATGTCTCCATGGCCTGTCCTGCTTTTCTGGTTTTTACAATCTGTTCAGCATGGCCCTTTTGACTGAGGGCAAGGGAGACTTCTTTGTAGTGCTGATTTGCCCTTCCGGCTTGCTTGGTTGGCCAAAAAGTGCGTATGCGTTTCTTCCTGAATATATTCAGGAAAAAACGCATACGCCCTTTTTGGCCAAGGGCATCATTGTCAACGTTTTGCCGCTTTTCATATGCTTTAAAGGCGAGTCGAATCTACCTCCTGAAATCTGTTTCCTGCAAATCTGCCTTGCTTTCAAATCCTCTTCGTTGCCTTCCCTCAATATATTTGTGGACGAGAGTTCTCATTTATAACTCTGCACGTTTGTGAATTGCAGTGCCCCTGAGCTCCATTTGTCTCCTCGTTTTTTTGGGAGCTGGCCGCAAAAGCGCAGGATTGCTTCAGGCCCTATTTTAGTTCTGGGGGGCAGGCTGAGCCTGTGGTTCATTCTTCTTCCTGATGGGAAAATGGAGTGACCTATGCCTGTCCCAACACCTAGGGCTCGTCTCTCGTTGGTTCCGCGTCTTCCCGTTCATCCTCAGGACAAATTGCAACCTGTACAATCAGGAGGTTAAAGGTGCTGATTCTCCAAATAGGGAGATGGTTAGTCAAGCAGCTGGAATGGTGAACCCGAGCACAATGAGAGGAGAAATGAGGTGCGTTTTAGAAACCTTTCCCGATCTCATGGCATACCATCTTCTGGGTTTCCCATGCATGTTTTGATGTAGGAAGATGCCCTTGTATCTGGAGATTTGAGACCCATGGGGTGTGTTCCCCGCAGTGTTACTTTAAAGTATCTGCGTTTGCTCACCCAACCTCACCAATCCTCTCAGCCCCAAGAGTGTCCCGCCTTCTGTCTCATCCAGCTGTGGGTCTAGATATGGTCAATCCAGGTTGCATCATAGACCCTGAACGGATTTTGTAAGAATTTCTCTCTCTTTCACTGTCTTTGTTTTGTGGGTTTTTTTAAGTAATTTATGTTTAGAATCGGGCTTGGCTGCTTTTCCCTGCTGTGTTGATGCCGCTTTACACCCTCTTGATTCACTTGCAGAGAGATATCGATACATAGGTTTTCAGATTCTTACTACTCAGATATATTCTTGTGTGGTGACTAGGGTGTGTTGAGTCCAGTTCACTGAGCAGGGAGTAGGCCTTGTCTATTACATATTTGGCTTATGGAGCGGTCTCTGAGCTAATTTCAAACCCTTGTTTTATGCATCACCCCACCTCACCTTTCCCGTTAAGCAGCCATAGTGTGTCTTCTAAAGGTGTGACTCTGTTCTGTTTTGTAATTCAGTTCAAGTGTAGCGATTTTGACATTCCCTCTATAAGCGATATCTTAGGATAAGTGTCTTTTTCTGTGTGACTTATTTCACTTAGAATCATCGTACCTAAATCCACTCATCATGCTGCTAACTAGCCTTATGACATTGATTTCATGGCTGAGTGATATTGCATTGTGCCAAGTACCACCATTTCTTTATCCATTTTTCTCTTTCCTGGGATATTGAAGGTGTACCGAAGCGGAGGTTCTTGGAAACAGAGCAGCCATAAAGTTTGGGGTGCCTGTGTCTTGTTGATTTTTAGTTTTGCCAATTTATACGCCCATGAGTGGAAGTGCCCTATGCTCTCAACGCTGTGTTTATTACTTGTTTCAGGACACACCGTACTCATCTCCAGAGTGCCTGTTGGCAATTTACATCCCGCCCATCAGCGTAGCAAGGCTCCCATGTCTCCATGGCCTGTCCTGCTTTTCTGGTTTTTACACTTTGTTCAGCATGGCCCTTTTCACCGAGGGCAAGCGAGACTTCTTTGTAGCGCTGATTTGCCCTTCCGGCTTGCTTGGTTGGCCAAAAAGGGCGTATGCTTTTTTTCCTGAATATATTCAAGGAAAAACGCATACGCCCTTTTTGGCCAAGGGCATCATTGTCAACGTTTTGCCGCTTTTCATGTGCTTTATAGGCGAGTCGAATCTACCCCCTGAAATCTGTTTCCTGCAAATCTGCCTTGCTTTCAAATCCTCTTCGTTGCTTTCCCTCAATATATTTGTGGACGAGAGTTCTCATTTATAACTCTGCACGTTTGTGAATTGCAGTGCCCCTGAGCTCCATTTGGCTCCTCGCTTTTTTGGGAGCTGGCCGCAAAAGCACAGGATTGCTTCAGGCCCTATTTTGGTTCTGGGGGGTAGGCTGAGCCTGTGGTTCATTCTTCTTCCTGATGGGAAAATGGAGTGACCTATGCCTGTCCCAACACCTAGGGCTCGTCTCTCGTTGGTTCCCCGTCTTCACGTTCATCCTCAGGACAAATTGCAACCTGTACAATCAGGAGGTTAAAGGTGCTGATTCTCCAAGTAGGGAGATGGTTAGTCAAGCAGCTGGAATGGTGAACCCGAGCACAAGGAGAGGAGAAATGAGGTGCATTTTAGAAACCTTTCCCGATCTCATGGCATACCATCTTCTGGGTTTCCCATGCATGTTTTGATGTAGGAAGATGCCCTTGTACCTGGAGATTTGAGACCCATGGGGTGTGTTCCCCGCAGTGTTACTTTAAAGTATCTGCGTTTGCTCACCCAACCTCACCAATCCTCTCAGCCCCAAGAGTGTCCAGCCTTATGTCTCATCCAGCTGTGGGTCTAGATATGGTCAATCCAGGTTGCATCATAGACCCTGAACGGATTTTGTAAGAATTTCTCTGTCTTTCACTGTCTTTGTTTTGTGGGTTTTTTAAAGTAATTTATGTTTAGAATCGGGCTTGGCTGCTTTTCCCTGCTGTGTTGATGCCGCTTTACACCCTCTTGATTCACTTGCAGAGAGATATCGATACATAGGTTTTCAGATTCTTACTACTCAGATATATTCTTGTGTGGTGACTAGAGTGTGTTGAGTCCAGTTCACTGAGCAGGGAGTAGGCCTTGTCTATTACATATTTGGCTTATGGAGCGGTCTCTGAGCTAATTTCAAACCCTTGTTTTATGCATCACCCCACCTCACCTTTCCCGTTAAGCAGCCATAGTGTGTCTTCTAAAGGTGTGACTCTGTTCTGTTTTGTAATTCAGTTCAAGTGTAGCGATTTTGACATTCCCTCTATAAGCGATATCTTAGGATAAGTGTCTTTTTCTGTGTGACTTATTTCACTTAGAATCATCGTACCTAAATCCACTCATCATGCTGCTAACTAGCCTTATGACATTGATTTCATGGCTGAGTGATATTCCATTGTGCCAAGTACCACCATTTCTTTATCCATTTTTCTCTTTCCTGGGATATTGAAGGTGTACCGAAGCGGAGGTTCTTGGAAACAGAGCAGCCGTAAACTTTAAGGTGCCTGTGTCTTGTTGATTTTTAGTTTTCCCAATTTATACGCCCATGAGTGGAAGTGCCCTATGCTCTCTACGCTGTGTTTATTACTTGTTTCAGGACACACCGTACTCTTCTCCAGAGTGCCTGTTGGCAAATTACATCCCGCCCATCAGCGTAGCAAGGCTCCCATGTCTCCATGGCCTGTCCTGCTTTTCTGGTTTTTACAATTTTTTCAGCATGGCCCTTTTGACCGAGGGCAAGCGAGACTTCTTTGTAGTGCTGATTTGCCCTTCCGGCTTGCTTGGTTGGCCAAAAAGGGCGTATGCGTTTCTTCCTGAATATATTCAGGAAAAAACGCATACGCCCTTTTTGGCCAAGGGCATCATTGTCAACGTTTTGCCGCTTTTCATATGCTTTAAAGGCGAGTCGAATCTACCTCCTGAAATCTGTTTCCTGCAAAACTGCCTTGCTTTCAAATCCTCTTCGTTGCCTTCCCTCAATATATTTGTGGACGAGAGTTCTCATTTATAACTCTGCACGTTTGTGAATTGCAGTGCCCCTGAGCTCCATTTGTCTCCTCGCTTTTTTGGGAGCTGGCCGCAAAAGCGCAGGATTGCTTCAGGCCCTATTTTGGTTCTGGGGGGCAGGCTGAGCCTGTGGTTCATTCTTCTTCCTGATGGGAAAATGGAGTGACCTATGCCTGTCCCAACACCTAGGGCTCGTCTCTCCTTGGTTCCGCGTCTTCCCGTTCATCCTCAGGACAAATTGCAACCTGTACAATCAGGAGGTTAAAGGTGCTGATTCTCCAAGTAGGGAGATGGTTAGTCAAGCAGCTGGAATTGTGAACCCGAGCACAAGGAGAGGAGAAATGAGGTGCATTTTAGAAACCTTTCCCGATCTCATGGCATACCATCTTCTGGGTTTCCCAGGCATGTTTTGATGTAGGAAGATGCCCTTGTACCTGGAGATTTGAGACCCATGGGGTGTATTCCCCGCAGTGTTACTTTAAAGTATCTGCGTTTGCTCACCCAACCTCACCAATCCTCTCAGCCCCAAGAGTGTCCAGCCTTATGTCTCATCCAGCTGTGGGTCTAGATATGGTCAATCCAGGTTGCATCATAGACCCTGAACGGATTTTGTAAGAATTTCTCTCTCTTTCACTGTCTTTGTTTTGTGGGTTTTTTAAAGTAATTTATGTTTAGAATCGGGCTTGGCTGCTTTTCCCTGCTGTGTTGAGGCCGCTTTACACCCTCTTGATTCACTTGCAGAGAGATATCGATACATAGGTTTTCAGATTCTTACTAGTCAGATATATTCTTGTGTGGTGACTAGGGTGTGTTGAGTCCAGTTCACTGAGCAGGGAGTAGGCCTTGTCTATTACATATTTGGCTTATGGAGCGGTCTCTGAGCTAATTTCAAACCCTTGTTTTATGCATCACCCCACCTCACCTTTCCCGTTAAGCAGCCATAGTGTGTCTTCTAAAGGTGTGACTCTGTTCTGTTTTGTAATTCAGTTCAAGTGTAGCGATTTTGACATTCCCTCTATAAGCGATATCTTAGGATAAGTGTCTTTTTCTGTGTGACTTATTTCACTTAGAATCATCGTACCTAAATCCACTCATCATGCTGCTAACTAGCCTTATGACATTGATTTCATGGCTGAGTGATATTGCATTGTGCCAAGTACCACCATTTCTTTATCCATTTTTCTCTTTCCTGGGATATTGAAGGTGTACCGAAGCGGAGGTTCTTGGAAACAGAGCAGCCGTAAACTTTAAGGTGCCTGTGTCTTGTTGATTTTTAGTTTTCCCAATTTATACGCCCATGAGTGGAAGTGCCCTATGCTCTCTACGCTGTGTTTATTACTTGTTTCAGGACACACCGTACTCTTCTCCAGAGTGCCTGTTGGCAAATTACATCCCGCCCATCAGCGTAGCAAGGCTCCCATGTCTCCATGGCCTGTCCTGCTTTTCTGGTTTTTACAATTTGTTCAGCATGGCCCTTTTGACCGAGGGCAAGCGAGACTTCTTTGTAGCGCTGATTTTCCCTTCCGTCTTGCTTGGTTGGCCAAAAAGGGCTTATGCGTTTTTTCCTGAATATATTCAGGAAAAAACGCATAAGCCCTTTTTGGCCAAGGGCATCATTGTCAACGTTTTGCCGCTTTTCATGTGCTTTAACGGCGAGTCGAATCTACCTCCTGAAATCTGTTTCCTGCAAATCTGCCTTGCTTTCAAATCCTCTTCGTTGCCTTCCCGCAATATATTTGTGGACGAGAGTTCTCATTTATAACTCTGCACGTTTGTGAATTGCAGTGCCCCTGAGCTCCATTTGTCTCCTCGCTTTTTTGGGAGCTGGCCGCAAAAGCGCAGGATTGCTTCAGTCCCTATTTTGGTTCTCGGGGGTAGGCTGAGCCTGTGGTTCATTCTTCTTCGTGATGGGAAAATGGAGTGACCTGTGCCTGTCCCAACACCTAGGGCTAGTCTCTCGTTGGTTTCCCGTCTTCCCGTTCATCCTCAGGACAAATTGCAACCTGGACGAAACAGGAGGTTAAAGGTGCTGATTCTCCAAGTAGAGAGATGGTTAGTCAAGTGGCTGAAATGGCGAACCCGAGCAAAAGGAGAGGAGAAATGAGGTGCGCTTTAGAAACCTTTCCCGATCTCACGGCATACCATCTTCTGGGTTTCCCATGCATGTTTTGATGTAGGAAGATTCCCTTGTACCTGGAGATTTGAGACCCATGGGGTGGGTACCCCGCGGTATTACTTTAAACTATCTGCATTTGCTCACCCAACCTCACCAATCCTCTCAGCCCCAAGAGTGTCCAGCCTTATGTCTCATCCAGCTGTGGGTCTAGATATGGTCAATCCAGGTTGCATCAGAGACCCTGAACGGATTTTGTAAGAATTTCTCTCTCTTTCACTGTCTTTGCTTTGTGGGTTTTTTAAAGTAATTTATGTTTAGAATCGGGCTTGGCTGCTTTTCCCTGCTGTGTTGATGCCGCTTTACACCCTCTTGATTCACTTGCAGAGAGATATCGATACATAGCTTTTCAGATTCTTACTAGTCAGATATATTCTTGTGTGCTGACTAGGGTGTGTTGAGTCCAGTTCACTGAGCAGGGAGTAGGCCTTGTCTATTACATATTTGGCTTATGGAGCGGTCTCTGAGCTAATTTCAAACCCTTGTTTTATGCATCACCCCACCTCACCTTTCCCGTTAAGCAGCCATAGTGTGTCTTCTAAAGGTGTGACTCTGTTCTGTTTTGTAATTCAGTTCAAGTGTAGCGATTTTGACATTCCCTCTATAAGCGATATCTTAGGATAAGTGTCTTTTTCTGTGTGACTTATTTCACTTAGAATCATCGTATCTAAATCCACTCATCATGCTGCTAACTAGCCTTATGACATTGATTTCATGGCTGAGTGATATTCCATTGTACCAAGTACTACCATTTGTTTATCCATTTTTCTCTTTCCTGGGATATTGAAGGTGTACCGAAGCGGAGGTTCTTGGAAACAGAGCAGCCGTAAACTTTAGGGTGCCTGTGTCTTGTTGATTTTTAGTTTTCCCAATTTATACGCCCATGAGTGGAAGTGCCCTATGCTCTCTACGCTGTGTTTATTACTTGTTTCAGGACACACCGTACTCTTCTACAGAGTGCCTGTTGGCAATTTACATCCCGCCCATCAGCGTAGCAAGGCTCCCATGTCTCCATGGCCTGTCCTGCTTTTCTGGTTTTTACACTTTGTTCAGCATGGCCCTTTTGACCGAGGGCAAGCGAGACTTCTTTGTAGCGCTGATTTTCCCTTCCGTCTTGCTTGGTTGGCCAACAAGGGCTTATGCGTTTTTTCCTGAATATATTCAGGAAAAAACGCATAAGCCCTTTTTGGCCAAGGGCATCATTGTCAACGTTTTGCCGCTTTTCATGTGCTTTAACGGCGAGTCGAATCTACCTCCTGAAATCTGTTTCCTGCAAATCTGCCTTGCTTTCAAATCCTCTTCGTTGCCTTCCCTCAATATATTTGTGGACGAGAGTTCTCATTTATAACTCTGCACGTTTGTGAATTGCAGTGCCCCTGAGCTCCATTTGTCTCCTCGCTTTTTTGGGAGCTGGCCGCAAAAGTGCAGGATTGCTTCAGGCCCTATTTTGGTTCTCGGGGGTAGGCTGAGCCTGTGGTTCATTCTTCTTCCTGATGGGAAAATGGAGTGACCTGTGCCTGTCCCAACACCTAGGGCTAGTCTCTCGTTGGTTCCCCGTCTTCCCGTTCATCCTCAGGACAAATTGCAACCTGGACGAAACAGGAGGTTAAAGGTGCTGATTCTCCAAGTAGAGAGATGGTTAGTCAAGCGGCTGGAATGGCGAACCCGAGCAAAAGGAGAGGAGAAATGAGGTGCGCTTTAGAAACCTTTCCCGATCTCACGGCATACCATCTTCTGGGTTTCCCATGCATGTTTTGATGTAGGAAGATTCCCTTGTACCTGGAGATTTGAGACCCATGGGGTGGGTACCCCGCGGTATTACTTTAAAGTATCTGCATTTGCTCACCCAACCTCACCAATCCTCTCAGCCCCAAGAGTGTCCAGCCTTATGTCTCATCCAGCTGTGGGTCTAGATATGGTCAATCCAGGTTGCATCAGAGACCCTGAACGGATTTTGTAAGAATTTCTCTCTCTTTCACTGTCTTTGCTTTGTGGGTTTTTTAAAGTAATGTATGTTTAGAATGGGGTTTGGCTGCTTTTCCCTGCTGTGTTTATGCCGCTTTACACCCTCTTGATTCACTTGCAGAGAGATATCGATACATAGGTTTTCAGATTCATACTAGTCAGATATATTCCTGTGCGGTGACTAGGGGGTGTTGAGTCCAGTTCACTGAGCAGGGAGTAGGCCTTGTCTATTACATATTTGGCTTATGGAGCGGTGTCTGAGCTAATTTCAAACCCTTGTTTTATGCATCACCCCACCTCACCTTTCCCGTTAAGCAGCCATAGTGTGTCTTCTAAAGGTGTGACTCTGTTCTGTTTTGTAATTCAGTTCAAGTATAGCGATTTTGACATTCCCTCTATAAGCGATATCTTAGGATAAGTGTCTTTTTCTGTGTGACTTATTTCACTTAGAATCATCGTACCTAAATCCAATCATCATGCTGCTAACTAGCCTTATGACATTGATTTCATGGCTGAGTGATATTCCATTGTGCCAAGTACCACCATTTCTTTATCCATTTTTCTCTTTCCTGGGATATTGAAGGTGTACCGAAGCGGAGGTTTTTGGAAATAGAGCAGCCGTAAACTTTAGGGTGCCTGAGTCTTGTTGATTTTTAGTTTTCCCAATTTATATGCCCATGAGTGGAAGTGCCCTATGCTCTCTACGCTGTGTTTATTACTTGTTTCAGGACACACCGTACTCTTCTCCAGAGTGCCTGTTGGCAATTTACATCCCGCCCATCAGCGTAGCAAGGCTCCCATGTCTCCATAGCCTGTCCTGCTTTTCTGGTTTTTACACTTTGTTCAGCATGGCCCTTTTGACCGAGGGCAAGCGAGACTTCTTTGTAGTGCTGATTTGCCCTTCCGGCTTGCTTGGTTGGCCAAAAAGGGCGTATGCGTTTTTTCCTGAATATATTCAGGAAAAAACGCATACGCCCTTTTTGGCCAAGGGCATCATTGTCAACGTTTTGCTGCTTTTCATGTGCTTTAAAGGCGAGTCGAATCTACCTCCTGAAATCTGTTTCCTGCAAATCTGCCTTGCTTTCAAATCCTCTTCGTTGCCTTCCCTCAATATATTTGTGGACGAGAGTTCTCATTTATAACTCTGCACGTTTGTGAATTGCAGTGCCCCTGAGCTCCATTTGTCTCCTCGCTTTTTTGGGAGCTGGCCGCAAAAGCACAGGATTGCTTCAGGCCCTATTTTAGTTCTGGGGGGCAGGCTGAGCCTGTGGTTCATTCTTCTTCCTGATGGGAAAATGGAGTGACCTATGCCTGTCCCAACACCTAGGGCTCGTCTCTCGTTGGTTCCGCGTCTTCCCGTTCATCCTCAGGACAAATTGCAACCTGTACAATCAGGAGGTTAAAGGTGCTGATTCTCCAAATAGGGAGATGGTTAGTCAAGCAGCTGGAATGGTGAACCCGAGCACAATGAGAGGAGAAATGAGGTGCGTTTTAGAAACCTTTCCCGATCTCATGGCATACCATCTTCTGGGTTTCCCATGCATGTTTTGATGTAGGAAGATGCCCTTGTACCTGGAGATTTGAGACCCATGGGGTGTGTTCCCCGCAGTGTTACTTTAAAGTATCTGCGTTTGCTCACCCAACCTCACCAATCCTCTCAGCCCCAAGAGTGTCCAGCCTTCTGTCTCATCCAGCTGTGGGTCTAGATATGGTCAATCCAGGTTGCATCATAGACCCTGAACGGATTTTGTAAGAATTTCTCTCTCTTTCACTGTCTTTGTTTTGTGGGTTTTTTAAAGTAATTTATGTTTAGAATCAGGCTTGGCTGCTTTTCCCTGCTGTGTTGATGCCGCTTTACACCCTCTTGATTCACTTGCAGAGAGATATCGATACATAGGTTTTCAGATTCTTACTAGTCAGATATATTCTTGTGTGGTGACTAGGGTGTGTTGAGTCCAGTTCACTGAGCAGGGAGTAGGCCTTGTCTATTACATATTTGGCTTATGGAGCGGTCTCTGAGCTAATTTCAAACCCTTGTTTTATGCATCACCCCACCTCACCTTTCCCGTTAAGCAGCCATAGTGTGTCTTCTAAAGGTGTGACTCTGTTCTGTTTTGTAATTCAGTTCAAGTGTAGCGATTTTGACATTCCCTCTATAAGCGATATCTTAGGATAAGTGTCTTTTTCTGTGTGACTTATTTCACTTAGAATCATCGTATCTAAATCCACTCAACATGCTGCTAACTAGCCTTATGACATTGATTTCATGGCTGAGTGATATTCCATTGTGCCAAGTACTACCATTTCTTTATCCATTTTTCTCTTTCCTGGGATATTGAAGGTGTACCGAAGCGGAGGTTCTTGGAAACAGAGCAGCCGTCAAATTTAGGGTGCCTGTGTCTTGTTGATTTTTAGTTTTCCCAATTTATACGCCCATGAGTGGAAGTGCCCTATGCTCTCTACGCTGTGTTTATTACTTGTTTCAGGACACACCGTACTCTTCTCCAGAGTGCCTGTTGGCAATTTACATCCCGCCCATCAGCGTAGCAAGGCTCCCATGTCTCCATGGCCTGTCCTGCTTTTCTGGTTTTTACACTTTGTTCAGCATGGCCCTTTTGACCGAGGGCAAGCGAGACTTCTTTGTAGCGCTGATTTGCCCTTCTGGCTTGCTTGGTTGGCCAAAAAGGGCGTATGCGTTTCTTCCTGAATATATTCAGGAAAAAACGCATACGCCCTTTTTGGCCAAGGGCATCATTGTCAACGTTTTGCCGCTTTTCATGTGCTTTAACGGCGAGTCGAATCTACCTCCTGAAATCTGTTTCCTGCAAATCTGCCTTGCTTTCAAATCCTCTTCGTTACCTTCCCTCAATATATTTGTGGACGAGAGTTCTCATTTATAACTCTGCACGTTTGTGAATTGCAGTGCCCCTGAGCTCCATTTGTCTCCTCGCTTTTTTGGGAGCTGGCCGCAAAAGCGCAGGATTGCTTCAGGCCCTATTTTGGTTCTGGGGGGTAGTCTGAGCCTGTGGTTCATTCTTCTTCCTGATGGGAAAATGGAATGACCTGTGCCTGTCCCAACACCTAGGGCTAGTCTCTCGTTGTTTCCCCGTCTTCCCGTTCATCCTCAGGACAAATTGCAACCTGGACGAAACAGGAGGTTAAAGGTGCTGATTCTCCAAGTAGAGAGATGGTTAGTCAAGCGGCTGGAATGGCGAACCCGAGCAAAAGGAGAGGAGAAATGAGGTGCGCTTTAGAAACCTTTCCCGATCTCACGGCATACCATCTTCTGGGTTTCCCATGCATGTTTTGATGTAGGAAGATTCCCTTGTACCTGGAGATTTGAGACCCATGGGGTGGGTACCCCGCGGTATTACTTTAAAGTATCTGCATTTGCTCACCCAACCTCACCAATCCTCTCAGCCCCAAGAGTGTCCAGCCTTATGTCTCATCCAGCTGTGGGTCTAGATATGGTCAATCCAGGTTGCATCAGAGACCCTGAACGGATTTTGTAAGAATTTCTCTCCCTTTCACTGTCTTTGCTTTGTGGGTTTTTTAAAGTAATGTATGTTTAGAATGGGGTTTGGCTGCTTTTCCCTGCTGTGTTTATGCCGCTTTACACCCTCTTGATTCACTTGCAGAGAGATATCGATACATAGGTTTTCAGATTCATACTAGTCAGATATATTCCTGTGCGGTGACTAGGGGGTGTTGAGTCCAGTTCACTGAGCAGGGAGTAGGCCTTGTCTATTACATATTTGGCTTATGGAGCGGTGTCTGAGCTAATTTCAAACCCTTGTTTTATGCATCACCCCACCTCACCTTTCCCGTTAAGCAGCCATAGTGTGTCTTCTAAAGGTGTGACTCTGTTCTGTTTTGTAATTCAGTTCAAGTGTAGCGATTTTGACATTCCCTCTATAAGCGATATCTTAGGATAAGTGTCTTTTTCTGTGTGACTTATTTCACTTAGAATCAACGTACCTAAATCCACTCATCATGCTGCTAACTAGCCTTATGACATTGATTTCATGGCTGAGTGATATTCCATTGTGCCAAGTACCACCATTTCTTTATCCATTTTTCTCTTTCCTGGGATATTGAAGGTGTACCAAACCGGAGGTTCTTGGAAACAGAGCAGCCGTAAACTTTAGGGTGCCTGTGTCTTGTTGATTTTTAGTTTTCCCAATTTATATGCCCATGAGTGGAAGTGCCCTATGCTCTCTACGCTGTGTTTATTACTTGTTTCAGGACACACCGTACTCTTCTCCAGAGTGCCTGTTGGCAATTTACATCCCGCCCATCAGCGTAGCAAGGCTTCCATGTCTCCATGGCCTGTCCTGCTTTTCTGGTTTTTACACTTTGTTCAGCATGGCCCTTTTGACCGAGGGCAAGCGAGACTTCATTGTAGCGCTGATTTGCCCTTCTGGCTTGCTTGGTTGGCCAAAAAGGGCGTATGAGTTTCTTCCTGAATATATTCAGTTAAAAACGCATACGCCCTTTTTGGCCAAGGGCATCATTGTCAACGTTTTGCCGCTTTTCATGTGCTTTAACGGCGAGTCGAATCTACCTCCTGAAATCTGTTTCCTGCAAATCTGCCTTGCTTTCAAATCCTCTTCGTTACCTTCCCTCAATATATTTGTGGACGAGAGTTCTCATTTATAACTCTGCACGTTTGTGAATTGCAGTGCCCCTGAGCTCCATTTGTCTCCTCGCTTTTTTGGGAGCTGGCCGCAAAAGCGCAGGATTGCTTCAGGCCCTATTTTGGTTCTGGGGGGTAGTCTGAGCCTGTGGTTCATTCTTCTTCCTGATGGGAAAATGGAATGACCTGTGCCTGTCCCAACACCTAGGGCTAGTCTCTCGTTGTTTCCCCGTCTTCCCGTTCATCCTCAGGACAAATTGCAACCTGGACGAAACAGGAGGTTAAAGGTGCTGATTCTCCAAGTAGAGAGATGGTTAGTCAAGCGGCTGGAATGGCGAACCCGAGCAAAAGGAGAGGAGAAATGAGGTGCGCTTTAGAAACCATTCCCGATCTCACGGCATAACATCTTCTGGGTTTCCCATGCATGTTTTGATGTAGGAAGATTCCCTTGTACCTGGAGATTTGAGACCCATGGGGTGGGTACCCCGCGGTATTACTTTAAAGTATCTGCATTTGCTCACCCAACCTCACCAATCCTCTCAGCCCCAAGAGTGTCCAGCCTTATGTCTCATCCAGCTGTGGGTCTAGATATGGTCAATCCAGGTTGCATCAGAGACCCTGAACGGATTTTGTAAGAATTTCTCTCCCTTTCACTGTCTTTGCTTTGTGGGTTTTTTAAAGTAATGTATGTTTAGAATGGGGTTTGGCTGCTTTTCCCTGCTGTGTTTATGCCGCTTTACACCCTCTTGATTCACTTGCAGAGAGATATCGATACATAGGTTTTCAGATTCATACTAGTCAGATATATTCCTGTGCGGTGACTAGGGGGTGTTGAGTCCAGTTCACTGAGCAGGGAGTAGGCCTTGTCTATTACATATTTGGCTTATGGAGCGGTGTCTGAGCTAATTTCAAACCCTTGTTTTATGCATCACCCCACCTCACCTTTCCCGTTAAGCAGCCATAGTGTGTCTTCTAAAGGTGTGACTCTGTTCTGTTTTGTAATTCAGTTCAAGTGTAGCGATTTTGACATTCCCTCTATAAGCGATATCTTAGGATAAGTGTCTTTTTCTGTGTGACTTATTTCACTTAGAATCAACGTACCTAAATCCACTCATCATGCTGCTAACTAGCCTTATGACATTGATTTCATGGCTGCGTGATATTCCATTGTGCCAAGTACCACCATTTCTTTATCCATTTTTCGCTTTCCTGGGATATTGAAGGTGTACCAAACCGGAGGTTCTTGGAAACAGAGCAGCCGTAAACTTTAGGGTGCCTGTGTCTTGTTGATTTTTAGTTTTCCCAATTTATATGCCCATGAGTGGAAGTGCCCTATGCTCTCTACGCTGTGTTTATTACTTGTTTCAGGACACACCGTACTCTTCTCCAGAGTGCCTGTTGGCAATTTACATCCCGCCCATCAGCGTAGCAAGGCTCCCATGTCTCCATGGCCTGTCCTGCTTTTCTGGTTTTTACACTTTGTTCAGCATGGCCCTTTTGACCGAGGGCAAGCGAGACTTCTTTGTAGCGCTGATTTGCCCTTCTGGCTTGCTTGGTTGGCCAAAAAGGGCGTATGCGTTTCTTCCTGAATATATTCAGGAAAAAACGCATACGCCCTTTTTGGCCAAGGGCATCATTGTCAACGTTTTGCCGCTTTTCATGTGCTTTAACGGCGAGTCGAATCTACCTCCTGAAATCTGTTTCCTGCAAATCTGCCTTGCTTTCAAATCCTCTTCGTTACCTTCCCTCAATATATTTGTGGACGAGAGTTCTCATTTATAACTCTGCACGTTTGTGAATTGCAGTGCCCCTGAGCTCCATTTGTCTCCTCGCTTTTTTGGGAGCTGGCCGCAAAAGCGCAGGATTGCTTCAGGCCCTATTTTGGTTCTGGGGGGTAGTCTGAGCCTGTGGTTCATTCTTCTTCCTGATGGGAAAATGGAATGACCTGTGCCTGTCCCAACACCTAGGGCTAGTCTCTCGTTGTTTCCCCGTCTTCCCGTTCATCCTCAGGACAAATTGCAACCTGGACGAAACAGGAGGTTAAAGGTGCTGATTCTCCAAGTAGAGAGATGGTTAGTCAAGCGGCTGGAATGGCGAACCCGAGCAAAAGGAGAGGAGAAATGAGGTGCGCTTTAGAAACCTTTCCCGATCTCACGGCATACCATCTTCTGGGTTTCCCATGCATGTTTTGATGTAGGAAGATTCCCTTGTACCTGGAGATTTGAGACCCATGGGGTGGGTACCCCGCGGTATTACTTTAAAGTATCTGCATTTGCTCACCCAACCTCACCAATCCTCTCAGCCCCAAGAGTGTCCAGCCTTATGTCTCATCCAGCTGTGGGTCTAGATATGGTCAATCCAGGTTGAATCAGAGACCCTGAACGGATTTTGTAAGAATTTCTCTCCCTTTCACTGTCTTTGCTTTGTGGGTTTTTTAAAGTAATGTATGTTTAGAATGGGGTTTGGCTGCTTTTCCCTGCTGTGTTTATGCCGCTTTACACCCTCTTGATTCACTTGCAGAGAGATATCGATACATAGGTTTTCAGATTCATACTAGTCAGATATATTCCTGTGCGGTGACTAGGGGGTGTTGAGTCCAGTTCACTGAGCAGGGAGTAGGCCTTGTCTATTACATATTTGGCTTATGGAGCGGTGTCTGAGCTAATTTCAAACCCTTGTTTTATGCATCACCCCACCTCACCTTTCCCGTTAAGCAGCCATAGTGTGTCTTCTAAAGGTGTGACTCTGTTCTGTTTTGTACTTCAGTTCAAGTGTAGCGATTTTGACATTCCCTCTATAAGCGATATCTTAGGATAAGTGTCTTTTTCTGTGTGACTTATTTCACTTAGAATCATCGTACCTAAATCCACTCATCATGCTGCTAACTAGCCTTATGACATTGATTTCATGGCTGAGTGATATTCCATTGTGCCAAGTACCACCATTTGTTTATCCATTTTTCTCTTTCCTGGGATATTGAAGGTGTACCAAACCGGAGGTTCTTGGAAACAGAGCAGCCGTAAACTTTAGGGTGCCTGTGTCTTGTTGATTTTTAGTTTTCCCAATTTATATGCCCATGAGTGGAAGTGCCCTATGCTCTCTACGCTGTGTTTATTACTTGTTTCAGGACACACAGTACTCTTCTCCAGAGTGCCTGTTGGCAATTTACATCCCACCCATCAGCGTAGCAAGGCTCCCATGTCTCCATGGCCTGTCCTGCTTTTCTGGTTTTTACAATTTTTTCAGCATGGCCCTTTTGACCGAGGGCAAGCGAGACTTCTTTGTAGTGCTGATTTGCCCTTCCGGCTTGCTTGGTTGGCCAAAAAGGGCGTATGCGTTTCTTCCTGAATATATTCAGGAAAAAACGCATACGCCCTTTTTGGCCAAGGGCATCATTGTCAACGTTTTGCCGCTTTTCATATGCTTTAAAGGCGAGTCGAATCTACCTCCTGAAATCTGTTTCCTGCAAATCTGCCTTGCTTTCAAATCCTCTTCGTTGCCTTCCCTCAATATATTTGTGGACGAGAGTTCTCATTTATAACTCTGCACGTTTGTGAATTGCAGTGCCCCTGAGCTCCATTTGTCTCCTCGCTTTTTTGGGAGCTGGCCGCAAAAGCGCAGGATTGCTTCAGGCCCTATTTTGGTTCTGGGGGGCAGGCTGAGCCTGTGGTTCATTCTTCTTCCTGATGGGAAAATGGAGTGACCTATGCCTGTCCCAACACCTAGGGCTCGTCTCTCATTGGTTCCGCGTCTTCCCGTTCATCCTCAGGACAAATTGCAACCTGTACACTCAGGAGGTTAAAGGTGCTGATTCTCCAAATAGGGAGATGGTTAGTCAAGCAGCTGGAATGGTGAACCCGAGCACAATGAGAGGAGAAATGAGGTGCGTTTTAGAAACCTTTCCCGATCTCATGGCATACCATCTTCTGGGTTTCCCATGCATGTTTTGATGTAGGAAGATGCCCTTGTACCTGGAGATTTGAGACCCATGGGGTGTGTTCCCCGCAGTGTTACTTTAAAGTATCTGCGTTTGCTCACCCAACCTCACCAATCCTCTCAGCCCCAAGAGTGTCCAGCCTTCTGTCTCATCCAGCTGTGGGTCTAGATATGGTCAATCCAGGTTGCATCATAGACCCTGAACGGATTTTGTAAGAATTTCTCTCTCTTTCACTGTCTTTGTTTTGTGGGGTTTTTAAAGTAATTTATGTTTAGAATCGGGCTTGGCTGCTTTTCCCTGCTGTGTTGATGCCGCTTTACACCCTCTTGATTCACTTGCAGAGAGATATCGATACATAGGTTTTCAGATTCTTACTAGTCAGATATATTCTTGTGTGGTGACTAGGGTGTGTTGAGTCCAGTTCACTGAGCAGGGAGTAGGCCTTGTCTATTACATATTTGGCTTATGGAGCGGTCTCTGAGCTAATTTCAAACCCTTGTTTTATGCATCACCCCACCTCACCTTTCCCGTTAAGCAGCCATAGTGTGTCTTCTAAAGGTGTGACTCTGTTCTGTTTTGTAATTCAGTTCAAGTGTAGCGATTTTGACATTCCCTCTATAAGTGATATCTTAGGATAAGTGTCTTTTTCTGTGTGACTTATTTCACTTAGAATCATCGTATCTAAATCCACTCATCATGCTGCTAACTAGCCTTATGACATTGATTTCATGGCTGAGTGATATTCCATTGTGCCAAGTACTACCATTTCTTTATCCATTTTTCTCTTTCCTGGGATATTGAAGGTGTACCGAAGCGGAGGTTCTTGGAAACAGAGCAGCCGTAAACTTTAGGGTGCCTGTGTCTTGTTGATTTTTAGTTTTCCCAATTTATACGCCCATGAGTGGAAGTGCCCTATGCTCTCTACGCTGTGTTTATTACTTGTTTCAGGACACACCGTACTCTTCTCCAGAGTGCCTGTTGGCAATTTACATCCCGCCCATCAGCCTAGCAAGGCTCCCATGTCTCCATGGCCTGTCCTGCTTTTCTGGTTTTTACACTTTTTTCAGCATGGCCCTTTTGACCGGTGGCAAGCGAGACTTCTTTGTAGCGCTGATTTGCCCTTCCGGCTTGCTTGGTTGGCCAAAAATGGCGTATGCGTTTTTTCCTGAATATATACAGGAAAAAACGCATACGCCCTTTTTGGCCAAGGGTATCATTGTCAAAGTTTTGCCGCTTTTCATGTGCTTTAAAGGCGAGTCGAATCTACCTCCTGAAATCTGTTTCCTGCAAATCTGCCTTGCTTTCAAATCCTCTTCGTTGCCTTCCCTCAATATATTTGTGGACGAGAGTTCTCAATTATAACTCTGCACGTTTGTGAATTGCAGTGCCCCTGAGCTCCATTTGTCTCCTCGCTTTTTTGGGAGCTGGCCGCAAAAGCGCAGGATTGCTTCAGGCCCTATTTTGGTTCTGGGGGGCAGGCTGAGCCTGTGGTTCATTCTTCTTCCTGATGGGAAAATGGAGTGACCTGTGCCTGTCCCAACACCTAGGGCTAGTCTTTCGTTGGTTCCCCATCTTCCCGTTCATCCTCAGGACAAAATGCAACCTGGACGAAACAGTAGGTTAAAGGTGCTGATTCTCCAAGTAGGGAGATGGTTAGTCAATCGGCTGGAAAGGCGAACCCGAGCACAAGGAGAGGAGAAATGAGGTGCGTTTTAGAAACCTTTCCCGATCTCACGGCATACCATCTTCTGGGTTTCCCATGCATGTTTTGATGTAGGAAGATTCCCTTGTACCTGGAGATTTGAGACCCATGGGGTGGGTACCCCGCGGTATTACTTTAAAGTATCTGCATTTGCTCACCCAACCTCACCAATCCTCTCAGCCCCAAGAGTGTCCAGCCTTATGTCTCATCCAGCTGTGGGTCTAGATATGGTCAATCCAGGTTGCATCAGAGACCCTGAACGGATTTTGTAAGAATTTCTCTCTCTTTCACTGTCTTTGCTTTGTGGGTTTTTTAAAGTAATGTATGTTTAGAATGGGGTTTGGCTGCTTTTCCCTGCTGTGTTTATGCCGCTTTACACCCTCTTGATTCACTTGCAGAGAGATATCGATACATAGGTTTTCAGATTCATACTAGTCAGATATATTCCTGTGCGGTGACTAGGGGGTGTTGAGTCCAGTTCACTGAGCAGGGAGTAGGCCTTGTCTATTACATATTTGGCTTATGGAGCGGTGTCTGAGCTAATTTCAAACCCTTGTTTTATGCATCACCCCACCTCACCTTTCCCGTTAAGCAGCCATAGTGTGTCTTCTAAAGGTGTGACTCTGTTCTGTTTTGTAATTCAGTTCAAGTGTAGCGATTTTGACATTCCCTCTATAAGCGATATCTTAGGATAAGTGTCTTTTTCTGTGTGACTTATTTCACTTAGAATCATCGGACCTAAATCCACTCATCATGCTGCTAACTAGCCTTATGACATTGATTTCATGGCTGAGTGATATTCCATTGTGCCAAGTACCACCATTTCTTTATCCATTTTTCTCTTTCCTGGGATATTGAAGGTGTACCGAAGTGGAGGTTCTTGGAAACAGAGCAGCCGTAAACTTTAGGGTGCCTGTGTCTTGTTGATTTTTAGTTTTCCCAATTTATATGCCCATGAGTGGAAGTGCCCTATGCTCTCTACGCTGTGTTTATTACTTGTTTCAGGACACACCGTACTCTTCTCCAGAGTGCCTGTTGGCAATTTATATCCCGCCCATCAGCGTAGCAAGGCTCCCATGTCTCCATGGCCTGTCCTGCTTTTCTGTTTTTACTGTTTGTTCACCATGGCCCTTTTGACCGAGGGCAAGCGAGACTTCTTTGTAGCGCTGATTTGCCCTTCCGGCTTGCTTGGTTGGCCAAAAAGGGCGTATGCGTTTTTTCCTGAATATATTCAGGAAAAAACGCATACGCCCTTTTTGGCCAAGGGCATCATTGTCAACGTTTTGCCGCTTTTTATATGCTTTAAAGGCGAGTCGAATCTACCTCCTGAAATCTGTTTCCTGCAAATCTGCCTTGCTTTCAAATCCTCTTCGTTGCCTTCCCTCAATATATTTGTGGACGAGAGTTCTCATTTATTACTCTGCACGTTTGTGAATTGCAGTGCCCCTGAGCTCCATTTGTCTCCTCGCTTTTTTGGGAGCTGGCCGCAAAAGCGCAGGATTGCTTCAGGCCCTATTTTGGTTCTGGGGGGCAGGCTGAGCCTGTGGTTCATTCTTCTTCCTGATGGGAAAATGGAGTGACCTATGCCTGTCCCAACACCTAGGGCTCGTCTCTCGTTGGTTCCGCGTCTTCCCGTTCATCCTCAGGACAAATTGCAACCTGTACAATCAGGAGGTTAAAGGTGCTGATTCTCCAAGTAGGGAGATGGTTAGTCAAGCGGCTGGAATGGCGAACCCGAGCACAAGGAGAGGAGAAATGAGGTGCGTTTTAGAAACATTTCCCGATCTCATGGCATACCATCTTCTGGGTTTCCCAGGCATGTTTTGATGTAGGAAGATTCCCTTGTACCTGGAGATTTGAGACCCATGGGGTGTGTTCTCCGCAGTGTTACTTTAAAGTATCTGCGTTTGCTCACCCAACCTCACCAATCCTCTCAGCCCCAAGAGTGTCCAGCCTTATGTCTCATCCAGCTGTGGGTCTAGATATGGTCAATCCAGGTTGCATCATAGACCCTGAACGGATTTTGTAAGAATTTCTCTCTCTTTCACTGTCTTTGTTTTGTGGGTTTTTTAAAGTAATTTATGTTTAGAATCGGGCTTGGCTGCTTTTCCCTGCTGTGTTGATGCCGCTTTACACCCTCTTGATTCACTTGCAGAGAGATATTGATACATAGGTTTTCAGATTCTTACTAGTCAGATATATTCTTGTGTGGTGACTAGGGTGTGTTGAGTGCAGTTCACTGAGCAGGGAGTAGGCCTTGTCTATTACATATTTGGCTTATGGAGCAGTCTCTGAGCTAATTTCAAACCCTTGTTTTATGCATCACCCCACCTCACCTTTCCCGTTAAGCAGCCATAGTGTGTCTTCTAAAGGTGTGACTCTGTTCTGTTTTGTAATTCAGTTCAAGTGTAGCGATTTTGACATTCCCTCTATAAGCGATATCTTAGGATAAGTGTCTTTTTCTGTGTGACTTATTTCACTTAGAATCATCGTATCTAAATCCACTCATCATGCTGCTAACTAGCCTTATGACATTGATTTCATGGTTGAGTGATATTCCATTGTGCCAAGTACCACCATTTCTTTATCCATTTTTCTCTTTCCGGGAAATTGAAGGTGTACCGAAGTGGAGGTTCTTGGAAACAGAGCAGCCGTAAACTTTAGGGTGCCTGTGTCTTGTTGATTTTTATTTTTCCCAATTTATACGCCCTTGAGTGGAAGTGCCCTATGCTCTCTACGCTGTGTTTATTACTTGTTTCAGGACACACCGTACTCTTCTCCAGAGTGCCTGTTGGCAATTTACATCCTGCCCATCAGCGTAGCAAGGCTCCCATGTCTCCATGGCCTGTCCTGCTTTTCTGGTTTTTACACTTTGTTCAGCATGGCCCTTTTGACCGAGGGCAAGCGAGACTTCTTTGTAGCGCTGATTTGCCCTTCCGGCTTGCTTGGTTGGCCAAAAATGGCGTATGCGTTTTTTCCTGAATATATACAGGAAAAAATGCATACGCCCTTTTTGGACAAGGGTATCATTGTCAATGTTTTGCCGCTTTTCATGTGCTTTAAAGGCGAGTCGAATCTACCTCCTGAAATCTGTTTCCTGCAAATCTGCCTTGCTTTCAAATCCTCTTCGTTGCCTTCCCTCAATATATTTGTGGACGAGAGTTCTCATTTATAACTCTGCACGTTTGTGAATTGCAGTGCCCCTGAGCTCCATTTGTCTCCTCGCTTTTTTGGGAGCTGGCCGCAAAAGCGCAGGATTGCTTCAGGCCCTATTTTGGTTCTGGGGGGCAGGCTGAGCCTGTGGTTCATTCTTCTTCCTGATGGGAAAATGGAGTGACCTGTGCCTGTCCCAAAACCTAGGGCTAGTCTCTCGTTGGTTCCCCATCTTCCCGTTCATCCTCAGGACAAAATGCAACCTGGACGAAACAGTAGGTTAAAGGTGCTGATTCTCCAAGTAGGGAGATGGTTAGTCAATCGGCTGGAAAGGCGAACCCGAGCACAAGGAGAGGAGAAATGAGGTGCGTTTTAGAAACCTTTCCCGATCTCACGGCATACCATCTTCTGGGTTTCCCATGCATGTTTTGATGTAGGAAGATTCCCTTGTACCTGGAGATTTGAGACCCATGGGGTGGGTACCCCACGGTATTACTTTGAAGTATCTGCATTTGCTCACCCAACCTCACCAATCCTCTCAGCCCCAAGAGTGTCCAGCCTTATGTCTCATCCAGCTGTGGGTCTAGATATGGTCAATCCAGGTTGCATCAGAGACCCTGAACGGATTTTGTAAGAATTTCTCTCTCTTTCACTGTCTTTGCTTTGTGGGTTTTTTAAAGTAATGTATGTTTAGAATGGGGTTTGGCTGCTTTTCCCTGCTGTGTTGATGCCGCTTTACACCCTCTTGATTCACTTGCAGAGAGATATCGATACATATGTTTTCAGATTCATACTAGTCATATATATTCTTGTGCGGTGACTAGGGGGTGTTGAGTCCAGTTCACTGAGCAGGGAGTAGGCATTGTCTATTACATATTTGGCTTATGGAGCGGTGTCTGAGCTAATTTCAAACCCTTGTTTTATGCATCACCCCACCTCACCTTTCCGGTTAAGCAGCCATAGTGTGTCTTCTAAAGGTGTGCCTCTGTTCTGTTTTGTAATTCAGTTCAAGTGTAGCGATTTTGACCTTCCCTCTATAAGCGATATCTTAGGATAAGTGCCTTTTTCTGTGTGACTTATTTCACTTAGAATCATCGTACCTAAATCCACTCATCATGCTGCTAAATAGCCTTATGACATTGATTTCATGGCTGAGTGATATTGCATTGTGCCAAGTACCACCATTTCTTTATCCATTTTTTTCTTTCCTGGTATATTGAAGGTGTACCGAAGCGGAGGTTCTTGGAAACAGAGCAGCCATAAAGTTTGGGGTGCCTGTGTCTTGTTGATTTTTAGTTTTGCCAATTTATACGCCCATGAGTGGAAGTGCCCTATGCTCTCAACGCTGTGTTTATTACTTGTTTCAGGACACACCGTACTCATCTCCAGAGTGCCTGTTGGCAATTTACATCCCGCCCATCAGCGTAGCAAGGCTCCCATGTCTCCATGGCCTGTCCTGCTTTTCTGGTTTTTACACTTTGTTCAGCATGGCCCTTTTGACCGAGGGCAAGCGAGACTTGTTTGTAGCGCTGATTTGCCCTTCCGGCTTGCTTGGTTGGCCAAAAAGGGCGTATGCTTTTTTTCCTGAATATATTCAAGGAAAAACGCATACGCCCTTTTTGGCCAAGGGCATCATTGTCAACGTTTTGCCACTTTTCATGTGCTTTAAAGGCGAGTTGAATCTACCTCCTGAAATCTGTTTCCTGCAAATCTGCCTTGCTTTCAAATCCTCTTTGTTGCCTTCCCTCAATATATTTGTGGACGAGAGTTCTCATTTATAACTCTGCACGTTTGTGAATTGCAGTGCCCCTGAGCTCCATTTGTCTCCTCGCTTTTTTGGGAGCTGGCCGCAAAAGCGCAGGATTGCTTCAGGCCCTATTTTGGTTCTGGGGGGCAGGCTGAGCCTGTGGTTCATTCTTCTTCCTGATGGGAAAATGGAGTAACCTATGCCTGTCCCAACACCTAGGGCTCGTCTCTCGTTGTTTCCGCGTCTTCCCGTTCATCCTCAGGACAAATTGCAACCTGTACAATCAGGAGGTTAAAGGTGCTGATTCTCCAAGTAGGGAGATGGTTAGTCAAGCGGCTGGAATGGCGAACCCGAGCACAAGGAGAGGAGAAATGAGGTGCGTTTTAGAAACATTTCCCGATCTCATGGCATACCATCTTCTGGGTTCCCCATGCATGTTTTGATGTAGGAAGATTCCCTTGTACCTGGAGATTTGAGACCCATGGGGTGTGTTCTCCGCAGTGTTACTTTAAAGTATCTGCGTTTGCTCACCCAACCTCACCAATCCTCTCAGCCCCAAGAGTGTCCAGCCTTATGTCTCATCCAGCTGTGGGTCTAGATATGGTCAATCCAGGTTGCATCATAGACCCTGAACGGATTTTTAAGAATTTCTCTCTCTTTCACTGTCTTTGTTTTGTGGGTTTTTTAAAGTAATTTATGTTTAGAATCGGGCTTGGCTGCTTTTCCCTGCTGTGTTGATGCCGCTTTACACCCTCTTGATTCACTTGCAGAGAGATATTGATACATAGGTTTTCAGATTCTTACTAGTCAGATATATTCTTGTGTGGTGACTAGGGTGTGTTGAGTGCAGTTCACTGAGCAGGGAGTAGGCCTTGTCTATTACATATTTGGCTTATGGAGCGGTCTCTGAGCTAATTTCAAACCATTGTTTTATGCATCACCCCACCTCACCTTTCCCGTTAAGCAGCCATAGTGTGTCTTCTAAAGGTGTGACTCTGTTCTGTTTTATAATTCAGTTCAAGTGTAGCGATTTTGACATTCCCTCTATAAGCGATATCTTAGGATAAGTGTCTTTTTCTGTGTGACTTATTTCACTTAGAATCATCGTATCTAAATCCACTCATCATGCTGCCAACTAGCCTTATGACATTGATTTCATGGCTGAGTGATATTCCATTGTGCCAAGTACCACCATTTCTTTATCCATTTTTCTCTTTCCTGGGATATTGAAGGTGTACCGAAGTGGAGGTTTTTGGAAACAGAGCAGCCGTAAACTTTAGTGTGCCTGTGTCTTGTTGATTTTTATTTTTCCCAATTTATACGCCCTTGAGTGGAAGTGCCCTATGCTCTCTACGCTGTGTTTATTACTTGTTTCAGGACACACCGTACTCTTCTCCAGAGTGCCTGTTGGCAATTTACATCCCGCCCATCAGCGTAGCAAGGCTCCCATGTCTCCATGGCCTGTCCTGCTTTTCTGGTTTTTACACTTTGTTCAGCATGGCCCTTTTGACCGAGGGCAAGCGAGACTTCTTTGTAGCGCTGATTTGCCCTTCCGGCTTGCTTGGTTGGCCAAAAATGGCGTATGCGTTTTTTCCTGAATATATACAGGAAAAAATGCATACGCCCTTTTTGGACAAGGGTATCATTGTCAACGTTTTGCCGCTTTTCATGTGCTTTAAAGGCGAGTTGAATCTACCTCCTGAAATCTGTTTCCTGCAAAACTGCCTTGCTTTCAAATCCTCTTCGTTGCCTTCCCTCAATATATTTGTGGACGAGAGTTCTCCTTTATAACTCTGCACGTTTGTGAATTGCAGTGCCCCTGAGCTCCATTTGTCTCCTCGCTTTTTTGGGAGCTGGCCGCAAAAGCGCAGGATTGCTTCAGGCCCTATTTTGGTTCTGGGGGGCAGGCTGAGCCTGTGGTTCATTCTTCTTCCTGATGGGAAAATGGAGTGACCTGTGCCTGTCCCAAAACCTAGGGCTAGTCTCTCGTTGGTTCCCCATCTTCCCGTTCATCCTCAGGACAAAATGCAACCTGGACGAAACAGTAGGTTAAAGGTGCTGATTCTCCAAGTAGGGAGATGGTTAGTCAATCGGCTGGAAAGGCGAACCCGAGCACAAGGAGAGGAGAAATGAGGTGCGTTTTAGAAACCTTTCCCGATCTCACGGCATACCATCTTCTGGGTTTCCCATGCATGTTTTGATGTAGGAAGATTCCCTTGTACCTGGAGATTTGAGACCCATGGGGTGGGTACCCCACGGTATTACTTTAAAGTATCTGCATTTGCTCACCCAACCTCACCAATCCTCTCAGCCCCAAGAGTGTCCAGCCTTATGTCTCATCCAGCTCTGGGTCTAGATATGGTCAATCCAGGTTGCATCAGAGACCCTGAACGGATTTTGTAAGAATTTCTCTCTCTTTCACTGTCTTTGTTTTGTGGGTTTTTTAAAGTAATTTATGTTTAGAATCGGGCTTGGCTGCTTTTCCCTGCTGTGTTGATGCCGCTTTACACCCTCTTGATTCACTTGCAGAGAGATATTGATACATAGGTTTTCAGATTCTTACTAGTCAGATATATTCTTGTGTGGTGACTAGGGTGTGTTGAGTGCAGTTCACTGAGCAGGGAGTAGGCCTTGTCTATTACATATTTGGCTTATGGAGCGGTCTCTGAGCTAATTTCAAACCCTTGTTTTATGCATCACCCCACCTCACCTTTCCCGTTAAGCAGCCATAGTGTGTCTTCTAAAGGTGTGACTCTGTTCTGTTTTGTAATTCAGTTCAAGTGTAGCGATTTTGACATTCCCTCTATAAGCGATATCTTAGGATAAGTGTCTTTTTCTGTGTGACTTATTTCACTTAGAATCATCGTATCTAAATCCACTCATCATGCTGCTAACTAGCCTTATGACATTGATTTCATGGTTGAGTGATATTCCATTGTGCCAAGTACCACCATTTCTTTATCCATTTTTCTCTTTCCTGGGATATTGAAGGTGTACCGAAGTGGAGGTTCTTGGAAACAGAGCAGCCGTAAACTTTAGGGTGCCTGTGTCTTGTTGATTTTTATTTTTCCCAATTTATACGCCCTTGAGTGGAAGTGCCCTATGCTCTCTACGCTGTGTTTATTACTTGTTTCAGGACACACCGTACTCTTCTCCAGAGTGCCTGTTGGCAATTTACATCCTGCCCATCAGCGTAGCAAGGCTCCCATGTCTCCATGGCCTGTCCTGCTTTTCTGGTTTTTACACTTTGTTCAGCATGGCCCTTTTGACCGAGGGCAAGCGAGACTTCTTTGTAGCGCTGATTTGCCCTTCCGGCTTGCTTGGTTGGCCAAAAATGGCGTATGCGTTTTTTCCTGAATATATACAGGAAAAAATGCATACGCCCTTTTTGGACAAGGGTATCATTGTCAACGTTTTGCCGCTTTTCATGTGCTTTAAAGGCGAGTCGAATCTACCTCCTGAAATCTGTTTCCTGCAAATCTGCCTTGCTTTCAAATCCTCTTCGTTGCCTTCCCTCAATATATTTGTGGACGAGAGTTCTCATTTATAACTCTGCACGTTTGTGAATTGCAGTGCCCCTGAGCTCCATTTGTCTCCTCGCTTTTTTGGGAGCTGGCCGCAAAAGCGCAGGATTGCTTCAGGCCCTATTTTGGTTCTGGGGGGCAGGCTGAGCCTGTGGTTCATTCTTCTTCCTGATGGGAAAATGGAGTGACCTGTGCCTGTCCCAAAACCTAGGGCTAGTCTCTCGTTGGTTCCCCATCTTCCCGTTCATCCTCAGGACAAAATGCAACCTGGACGAAACAGTAGGTTAAAGGTGCTGATTCTCCAAGTAGGGAGATGGTTAGTCAATCGGCTGGAAAGGCGAACGCGAGCACAAGGAGAGGAGAAATGAGGTGCGTTTTAGAAACCTTTCCCGATCTCACGGCATACCATCTTCTGGGTTTCCCATGCATGTTTTGATGTAGGAAGATTCCCTTGTACCTGGAGATTTGAGACCCATGGGGTGGGTACCCCACGGTATTACTTTGAAGTATCTGCATTTGCTCACCCAACCTCACCAATCCTCTCAGCCCCAAGAGTGTCCAGCCTTATGTCTCATCCAGCTGTGGGTCTAGATATGGTCAATCCAGGTTGCATCAGAGACCCTGAACGGATTTTGTAAGAATTTCTCTCTCTTTCACTGTCTTTGCTTTGTGGGTTTTTTAAAGTAATGTATGTTTAGAATGGGGTTTGGCTGCATTTCCCTGCTGTGTTGATGCCGCTTTACACCCTCTTGATTCACTTGCAGAGAAATATCGATACATAGGTTTTCAGACTCATACTAGTCATATATATTCTTGTGCGGTGACTAGGGGGTGTTGAGTCCAGTTCACTGAGCAGGGAGTAGGTATTGTCTATTACATATTTGGCTTATGGAGCGGTGTCTGAGCTAATTTCAAACCCTTGTTTTATGCATCACCCCACCTCACCTTTCCGGTTAAGCAGCCATAGTGTGTCTTCTAAAGGTGTGCCTCTGTTCTGTTTTGTAATTCAGTTCAAGTGTAGCGATTTTGACCTTCCCTCTATAAGCGATATCTTAGGATAAGTGCCTTTTTCTGTGTGACTTATTTCACTTAGAATCATCGTACCTAAATCCACTCATCATGCTGCTAAATAGCCTTATGACATTGATTTCATGGCTGAGTGATATTGCATTGTGCCAAGTACCACCATTTCTTTATCCATTTTTCTCTTTCCTGGTATATTGAAGGTGTACCGAAGCGGAGGTTCTTGGAAACAGAGCAGCCATAAAGTTTGGGGTGCCTGTGTCTTGTTGATTTTTAGTTTTGCCAATTTATACGCCCATGAGTGGAAGTGCCCTATGCTCTCAACGCTGTGTTTATTACTTGTTTCAGGACACACCGTACTCATCTCCAGACTGCCTGTTGGCAATTTACATCCCGCCCATCAGCGTAGCAAGGCTCCCATGTCTCCATGGCCTGTCCTGCTTTTCTGGTTTTTACACTTTGTTCAGCATGGCCCTTTTGACCGAGGGCAAGCGAGACTTCTTTGTAGCGCTGATTTGCCCTTCCGGCTTGCTTGGTTGGCAAAAAAGGGCGTATGCTTTTTTTCCTGAATATATTCAAGGAAAAACGCATACGCCCTTTTTGGCCAAGGGCATCATTGTCAACGTTTTGCCACTTTTCATGTACTTTAAAGGCGAGTTGAATCTACCTCCTAAAATCTGTTTCCTGCAAATCTGCCTTGCTTTCAAATCCTCTTTGTTGCCTTCCCTCAATATATTTGTGGACGAGAGTTCTCATTTATAACTCTGCACGTTTGTGAATTGCAGTGCCCCTGAGCTCCATTTGTCTCCTCGCTTTTTTGGGAGCTGGCCGCAAAAGCCCAGGATTGCTTCAGGCACTATTTTGGTTCTGGGGGGCAGGCTGAGCCTGTGGTTCATTCTTCTTCCTGATGGGAAAATGGAGTGACCTATGCCTGTCCCAACACCTAGGGCTCGTCTCTCGTTGGTTCCGCGTCTTCCCGTTCATCCTCAGGACAAATTGCAACCTGTACAATCAGGAGGTTAAAGGTGCTGATTCTCCAAGTAGGGAGATGGTTAGTCAAGCAGCTGGAATGGTGAACCCGAGCACAAGGAGAGGAGAAATGAGGTGCATTTTAGAAACCTTTCCCGATCTCATGGCATACCATCTTCTGGGTTTCCCAGGCATGTTTTGATGTAGGAAGATGCCCTTGTACCTGGAGATTTGAGACCCATGGGGTGTATTCCCCGCAGTGTTACTTTAAAGTATCTGCGTTTGCTCACCCAACCTCACCAATCCTCTCAGCCCCAAGAGTGTCCAGCCTTATGTCTCATCCAGCTGTGGGTCTAGATATGGTCAATCCAGGTTGCATCATAGACCCTGAACGGATTTTGTAAGAATTTCTCTCTCTTTCACTGTCTTTGTTTTGTGGGTTTTTTAAAGTAATTTATGTTTAGAATCCGGCTTGGCTGCTTTTCCCTGCTGTGTTGATGCCGCTTTACACCCTCTTGATTCACTTGCAGAGAGATATCGATACATAGGTTTTCAGATTCTTACTAGTCAGATATATTCTTGTGTGGTGACTAGGGTGTGTTGAGTCCAGTTCACTGAGCAGGGAGTAGGCCTTGTCTATTACATATTTGGCTTATGGAGCGGTCTCTGAGCTAATTTCAAACCCGTGTTTTATGCATCACCCCACCTCACCTTTCCCGTTAAGCAGCCATAGTTTGTCTTCTAAAGGTGTGACTCTGTTCTGTTTTGTAATTCAGTTCAAGTGTAGCGATTTTGACATTCCCTCTATAAGCGATATCTTAGGATAAGTGTCTTTTTCTGTGTGACTTATTTCACTTAGAATCATCGAACCTAAATCCACTCATCATGCTGCTAACTAGCCTTATGACATTGATTTCATGGCTGAGTGATATTGCATTGTGCCAAGTACCACCATTTCTTTATCCATTTTTCTCTTTCCTGGGATATTGAAGGTGTACCGAAGCGGAGGTTCTTGGAAACAGAGCAGCCGTAAACTTTAAGGTGCCTGTGTCTTGTTGATTTTTAGTTTTCCCAATTTATACGCCCATGAGTGGAAGTGCCCTATGCTCTCTACGCTGTGTTTATTACTTGTTTCAGGACACACCGTACTCTTCTCCAGAGTGCCTGTTGGCAAATTACATCCCGCCCATCAGCGTAGCAAGGCTCCCATGTCTCCATGGCCTGTCCTGCTTTTCTGGTTTTTACAATTTGTTCAGCATGGCCCTTTTGACCGAGGGCAAGCGAGACTTCTTTGTAGTGCTGATTTGCCCTTCCGGCTTGCTTGGTTGGCCAAAAAGGGCGTATGCGTTTCTTCCTGAATATATTCAGGAAAAAACGCATACGCCCTTTTTGGCCATGGGTATCATTGTCAACGTTTTCCCGCTTTTCATATGCTTTAAAGGCGAGTCGAATCTACCTCCTAAAATCTGTTTCCTGCAAATCTGCCTTGCTTTCAAATCCTCTTCGTTGCCTTCCCTCAATATATTTGTGGACGAGAGTTCTCATTTATAACTCTGCACGTTTGTGAATTGCAGTGCCCCTGAGCTCCATTTGTCTCCTCGCTTTTTTGGGAGCTGGCCGCAAAAGCGCAGGATTGCTTCAGGCCCTATTTTGGTTCTGGGGGGCAGGCTGAGCCTGTGGTTCATTCTTCTTCCTGATGGGAAAATGGAGTGACCTATGCCTGTCCCAACACCTAGGGCTCGTCTCTCGTTAGTTCCGCGTCTTCCCGTTCATCCTCAGGACAAATTGCAACCTGTAAAATCAGGAGGTTAAAGGTGCTGATTCTCCAAATAGGGAGATGGTTAGTCAAGCAGCTGGAATGGTGAACCCGAGCACAATGAGAGGAGAAATGAGGTGCGTTTTAGAAACCTTTCCCGATCTCATGGCATACCATCTTCTGGGTTTCCCATGCATGTTTTGATGTAGGAAGATGCCCTTGTACCTGGAGATTTGAGACCCATGGGGTGTGTTCCCCGCAGTGTTACTTTAAAGTATCTGCGTTTGCTCACCCAACCTCACCAATCCTCTCAGCCCCAAGAGTGTCCAGCCTTCTGTCTCATCCAGCTGTGGGTCTAGATATGGTCAATCCAGGTTGCATCATAGACCCTGAACGGATTTTGTAAGAATTTCTCTCTCTTTCACTGTCTTTGTTTTGTGGGTTTTTTAAAGTAATTTATGTTTAGAATCGGGCTTGGCTGCTTTTCCCTGCTGTGTTGATGCCGCTTTACACCCTCTTGATTCACTTGCAGAGAGATATCGATACATAGGTTTTCAGATTCTTACTAGTCAGATATATTCTTGTGTGGTGACTAGGGTGTGTTGAGTCCACTTCACTGAGCAGGGAGTAAGCCTTGTCTATTACATATTTGGCTTATGCAGCGGTCTCTGAGCTAATTTCAAACCCTTGTTTTATGCATCACCCCACCTCACCTTTCCCGTTAAGCAGCCATAGTGTGTCTTCTAAAGGTGTGACTCTGTTCTGTTTTGTAATTCAGTTCAAGTGTAGCGATTTTGACATTCCCTCTATAAGCGATATCTTAGGATAAGTGTCTTTTTCTGTGTGACTTATTTCACTTAGAATCATCGTATCTAAATCCACTCATCATGCTGCTAACTAGCCTTATGACATTGATTTCATGGCTGAGTGATATTCCATTGTACCAAGTACTACCATTTCTTTATCCATTTTTCTCTTTCCTGGGATATTGAAGGTGTACCGAAGCGGAGGTTCTTGGAAACAGAGCAGCCGTAAACTTTAGGGTGCCTGTGTCTTGTTGATTTTTAGTTTTCCCAATTTATACGCCCATGAGTGGAAGTGCCCTATGCTCTCTACGCTGTGTTTATTACTTGTTTCAGGACACACCGTACTCTTCTCCAGAGTGCCTGTTGGCAATTTACATCCCGCCCATCAGCGTAGCAAGGCTCCCATGTCTCCATGGCCTGTCCTGCTTTTCTGGTTTTTACACTTTGTTCCGCATGGCCCTTTTGACCGAGGGCAAGCGAGACTTCTTTGTAGCGCTGATTTGCCCTTCCGGCTTGCTTGGTTGGCCAAAAAGGGCGTATGCGTTTTTTCCTGAATATATTCAGGAAAAAACGCATACGCCCTTTTTGGCCAAGGGCATCATTGTCAACGTTTTGCCGCTTTTCATGTCCTTTAAAGGCGAGTCGAATCTACCTCCTGAAATCTGTTTCCTGCAAATCTGCCTTGCTTTCAAATCCTCTTCGTTGCCTTCCCTCAATATATTTGTGGACGAGAGTTCTCATTTATAACTCTGCACGTTTGTGAATTGCAGTGCCCCTGAGCTCCATTTGTCTCCTCGCTTTTTTGGGAGCTGGCCGCAAAAGCGCAGGATTGCTTCAGGCCCTATTTTGGTTCTGGGGGGCAGGCTGAGCCTGTGGTTCATTCTTCTTCCTGATGGGAAAATGGAGTGACCTATGCCTGTCCCAAAACCTAGGGCTAGTCTCTCGTTGGTTCCGCGTCTTCCCGTTCATCCTCAGGACAAATTGCAACCTGTACAATCAGGAGGTTAAAGGTGCTGATTCTCCAAATAGGGAGATGGTTAGTCAAGCAGCTGGAATGGTGAACCCGAGCACAATGAGAGGAGAAATGAGGTGCGTTTTAGAAACCTTTCCCGATCTCATGGCATACCATCTTCTGGGTTTCCCATGCATGTTTTGATGTAGGAAGATGCCCTTGTACCTGGAGATTTGAGACCCATGGGGTGGGTACCCCGCGGTATTACTTTAAAGTATCTGCATTTGCTCACCCAACCTCACCAATCCTCTCAGCCCCAAGAGTGTCCAGACTTATGTCTCATCCAGCTGTGGGTCTAGATATGGTCAATCCAGGTTGCATCAGAGACCCTGAACGGATTTTGTAAGAATTTCTCTCTCTTTCACTGTCTTTGCTTTGTGGGTTTTTTAAAGTAATGTATGTTTAGAATGGGGTTTGGCTGCTTTTCCCTGCTGTGTTGATGCCGCTTTACACCCTCTTGATTCACTTGCAGAGAGATATCGATACATTGGTTTTCAGATTCATACTACTCAGATATATTCCTGTGCGGTGACTAGGGGGTGTTGAGTCCAGTTCACTGAGCAGGGAGTAGGCCTTGTCTATTACATATTTGGCTTATGCAGCGGTGTCTGAGCTAATTTCAAACCCTTGTTTTATGCATCACCCCACCTCACCTTTCCCGTTAAGCAGCCATAGTGTGTCTTCTAAAGGTGTGACTCTGTTCTGTTTTGTAATTCAGTTCAAGTGTAGCGATTTTGACATTCCCTGTATAAGCGATATCTTAGGATAAGTGTCTTTTTCTGTGTGACTTATTTCACTTAGAATCATCGTACCTAAATCCACTCATCATGCTGCTAACTAGCCTTATGACATTGATTTCATGGCTGAGTGATATTCCATTGTGCCAAGTACCACCATTTCTTTATCCATTTTTCTCTTTCCTGGGATATTGAAGGTGTACCGAAGCGGAGATTCTTGGCAACAGATCAGCCGTAAAGTTTTGGGTGCCTGTGTCGTGTTGATTTTTAGTTTTCCCAATTTATACGCCCATGAGTGGAAGTGCCCTATGCTCTCAACGCTGGGTTTATTACTTGTTTCAGGACACACCGTACTCTTCTCCAGAGTGCCTGTTGGCAATTTATATCCCGCCCATCAGCGTAGCAAGGCTCCCATGTCTCCATGGCCTGTCCTGCTTTTCTGGTTTTTACACGTTGTTCAGCATGGCCCTTTTGACCGAGGGCAAGCGAGACTTCTTTGTAGCGCTGATTTGCCCTTCCGGCTTGCTTGGTTGGCCAAAAAGGGCGTATGCGTTTTTTCCTGAATATATTCAGGAAAAAACGCATACGCCCTTTTTGGCCAAGGGCATCATTGTCAACGTTTTGCCGCTTTTCATGTGCTTTAAAGGCGAGTCGAATCTACCTCCTGAAATCTGTTTCCTGCAAATCTGCCTTGCTTTCAAATCCTCTTCGTTGCCTTCCCTCAATATATTTGTGGACGAGAGTTCTCATTTATAACTCTGCATGTTTGTGAATTGCAGTGCCCTTGAGCTCCATTTGTCTCCTCGCTTTTTTGGGAGCTGGCCGCAAAAGCGCAGGATTGCTTCAGGCCCTATTTTGGTTATGGGGGGCAGGCTGAGCCTGTGGTTCATTCTTCTTCCTGATGGGAAAATGGAGTGACCTGTGCCTGTCCCAACACCTAGGGCTAGTCTCTCGTTGGTTCCCCGTCTTCCCGTTCATCCTCAGGACAAATTGCAACCTGGACGAAACAGGAGGTTAAAGGTGCTGATTCTCCAAGTAGGGAGATGGTTAGTCAAGCGGCTGGAATGGCGAACCCGAGCACAAGGAGAGGAGAAATGAGGTGCGTTTTAGAAACCTTTCCCGATCTCACGGCATACCATCTTCTGGGTTTCCCATGCATGTTTTGATGTAGGAAGATTCCCTTGTACCTGGAGATTTGAGACCCATGGGGTGGGTACCCCGCGGTATTACTTTAAAGTATCTGCATTTGCTCACCCAACCTCACCAATCCTCTCAGCCCCAAGAGTGTCCAGCCTTATGTCTCATCCAGCTGTGGGTCTAGATATGGTCAATCCAGGTTGCATCAGAGACCCTGAACGGATTTTGTAAGAATTTCTCTCTCTTTCACTGTCTTTGCTTTGTGGGTTTTTTAAAGTAATGTATGTTTAGAATGGGGTTTGGCTGCTTTTCCCTGCTGTGTTTATGCCACTTTACACCCTCTTGATTCACTTGCAGAGAGATATCAATACATAGGTTTTCAGATTCATACTAGTCAGATATATTCTTGTGCGGTGACTAGGGGGTGTTTAGTCCAGTACACTGACCAGGGAGTAGGCCTTGTCTATTACATATTTGGCTTATGGAGCGGTGTCTGAGCTAATTTCAAACCCTTGTTTTATGCATCACCCCACCTCACCTTTCCCGTTAAGCAGCCATAGTGTGTCTTCTAAAGGTGTGCCTCTGTTCTGTTTTGTAATTCAGTTCAAGTGTAACGATTTTGACATTCCCTCTATAAGCGATATCTTAGGATAAGTGTCTTTTTCTGTGTGACTTATTTCACTTAGAATCATCGTACCTAAATCCACTCATCATGCTGCTAACTAGCCTTATGACATTGATTTCATGGCTGAGTGATATTCCATTGTGCCAAGTACTACCATTTCTTTATCCATTTTTCTCTTTCCTGGGATATTGAAGGTGTACCGAAGCGGAGGTTCTTGGAAACAGAGCAGCCGTAAACTTTAGGGTGCCTGTGTCTTGTTGATTTTTAGTTTTCCCAATTTATACGCCCATGAGTGGAAGTGCCCTATGCTCTCAACGCTGTGTTTATTACTTGTTTCAGGACACACCGTACTCTTCTCCAGAGTGCCTGTTGGCAATTTATATCCCACCCATCAGCGTAGCAAGGCTCCCATGTCTCCATGGCCTGTCCTGCTTTTCTGGTTTTTACTGTTTGTTCAGCATGGCCCTTTTGACCGAGGGCAAGCGAGACTTGTTTGTAGCGCTGATTTGCCCTTCCGGCTTGCTTGGTTGGCCAAAAAGGGCGTATGCGTTTTTTCCTGAATATATTCGGGAAAAAACGCATACGCCCTTTTTGGCCAAGGGCATCATTGTCAACGTTTTGCCGCTTTTCATGTGCTTTAAAGGCGAGTCGATTCTACCTCCTGAAATCTGTTTCCTGCAAATCTGCCTTGCTTTCAAATCCTCTTCGTTGCCTTCCCTCAATATATTTGTGGACGAGAGTTCTCATTTATAACTCTGCACGTTTGTGAATTGCAGTGCCCCTGAGCTCCATTTGTCTCCTCGCTTTTTTGGGAGCTGGCCGCAAAAGCGCAGGATTGCTTCAGGCCCTATTTTGGTTCTGGGGGGCAGGCTGAGCCTGTGGTTCATTCTTCTTCCTGATGGGAAAATGGAGTGACCTATGCCTGTCCCAACACCTAGGGCTCGTCTCTCATTGGTTCCACGTCTTCCCGTTCATCCTCAGGACAGATTGCAACCTGTACAATCAGGAGGTTAAAGGTGCTGATTCTCCAAATAGGGAGATGGTTAGTCAAGCGGCTTGAATGGCGAACCCGAGCACAAGGAGAGGAGAAATGAGGTGCGTTTTAGAAACCTTTCCCGATCTCATGGCATACCATCTTCTGGGTTTCCCATGCATGTTTTGATGTAGGAAGATGCCCTTGTACCTGGAGATTTGAGACCCATGGGGTGTGTTCCCAGCAGTGTTACTTTAAAGTATCTGCGTTTGCTCACCCAACCTCACCAATCCTCTCAGCCCCAAGAGGGTCCAGCCTTATGTCTCATCCAGCTGTGGGTCTAGATATGGTCAATCCAGGTTGCATCATAGACCCTGAACGGATTTTGTAAGAATTTCTCTCTCTTTCACTGTCTTTGTTTTGTGGGTTTTTTAAAGTAATTTATGTTTAGAATCGGGCTTGGCTGCTTTTCCCTGCTGTGTTGATGCCGCTTTACACCCTCTTGATTCACTTGCAGAGAGATATCGATACATAGGTTTTCAGATTCTTACTAGTCAGATATATTCTTGTGTGGTGACTAGGGTGTGTTGAGTCCAGTTCACTGAGCAGGGAGTAGGCCTTGTCTATTACATATTTGGCTTATGGAGCGGTCTCTGAGCTAATTTCAAACCCTTGTTTTATGCATCACCCCACCTCACCTTTCCCGTTAAGCAGCCATAGTGTGTCTTCTAAAGGTGTGACTCTGTTCTCTTTTGTATTTCAGTTCAAGTGTAGCGATTTTGACATTCCCTCTATAAGGAATATCTTAGGTTAAGTGTCTTTTTCTGTGTGACTTATTTCACTTAGAATCATCGTACCTAAATCCACTCATCATGCTGCTAACTAGCCTTATGACATTGATTTCATGGCTGAGTGATATTCCATTGTGCCAAGTACCACCATTTCTTTATCCATTTTTCTCTTTCCTGGGATATTGAAGGTGTACCGAAGCGGAGGTTCTTGGAAACAGAGCAGACGTAATCTTTAGGGTGCCTGTGTCTTGTTGATTTTTAGTTTTCCCGATTTATACGCCCATGAGTGGAAGTGCCCTATGCTCTCTACGCTGTGTTTATTACTTGTTTCAGGACACACCGTACTCTTCTCCAGAGTGCCTGTTGGCAATTTACATCCCGCCCATCAGCGTAGCAAGGCTCCCATGTCTCCATGGCCTGTCCTGCTTTTCTGGTTTTTACACTTTTTTCAGCATGGCCCTTTTGACCGAGGGCAAGCAAGACTTCTTTGTAGCGCTGATTTGCCCTTCCGGCTTGCTTGGTTGGCCAAAAAGGGCGTATGCGTTTTTTCCTGAATATATTCAGGAAAAAACGCATACGCCCTTTTTGGCCAAGGGCATCATTGTCAACGTTTTGCCGCTTTTCATGTGCTTTAAAGGCGAGTCGAATCTACCTCCTGAAATTTGTTTCCTGCAAATCTGCCTTGCTTTCAAATCCTCTTCGTTGCCTTCCCTCAATATATTTGTGGACGAGAGTTCTCATTTATAACTCTGCACGTTTGTGAATTGCAGTGCCCGTGAGCTCCATTTGTCTCCTCGCTTTTTTGGGAGCTGGCCGCAAAAGCGCAGGATTGCTTCAGGCCCTATTTTGGTTCTGGGGGGCAGGCTGAGCCTGTGGTTCATTCTTCTTCCTGATGGGAAAATGGAGTGACCTGTTCCTGTCCCAAAACCTAGGGCCAGTCTCTCGTTGGTTCCCCGTCTTCCCGTTCATCCTCAGGACAAATTGCAACCTGGACGAAACAGGAGGTTAAAGGTGCTGATTCTCCAAGTAGGGAGATGTTTAGTCAAGCGGCTGGAATGGCGAACACGAGCACAAGGAGAGGAGAAATGAGGTGTGTTTTAGAAACCTTTCCCGATCTCACAGCATACCATCTTCTGGGTTTCCCATGCATGTTTTGATGTAGGAAGATTCCCTTGTACCTGGAGATTTGAGAACCATTGGTTGGGTACCCCGCGGTATTACTTTAAAGTATCTGCATTTGCTCACCCAACCTCACCAATCCTCTCAGCCCCAAGAGTGTCCAGCCTTATGTCTCATCCAGCTGTGGGTCTAGATAAGGTCAATCCAGGTTGCATCAGAGACCCTGAACGGATTTTGTAAGAATTTCTCTCTCTTTCACTGTCTTTGCTTTGTGGGTTTTTTAAAGTAATGTATGTTTAGAATGGGGTTTGTCTGCTTTTCCCTGCTGTGTTTATGCCGCTTTACACCCTCTTGATTCACGTGCAGAGAGATATCGATACATAGGTTTTTGAGATTCATACTAGTCAGATATATTCTTGTGCGGTGACTAGGGGGTGTTGAGTCCAGTTCACTGAGCAGGGAGTAGGCCTTGTCTAGTACATATTTGGCTTATGGAGCGGTGTCTGAGCTAATTTCAAACCCTTGTTTTATGCATCACCCCACCTCACCTTTCCGGTTAAGCAGCCATAGTGTGTCTTCTAAAGGTGTGCCTCTGTTCTGTTTTGTAATTCAGTTCAAGTGTAGCGATTTTGGCATTCCCTCTATAAGCGATATCTTAGGATAAGTGCCTTTTTCTGTGTGACTTATTTCACTTAGAATCATCGTACCTAAATTCACTCATCATGCTGCTAAGTAGCCTTATGACATTCATTTCATGGCTGAGTGATATTCCATTGTGCCAAGTACCACCATTTCTTTATCCATTTTTCTCTTTCCTGGGATATTGAAGGTGTACCGAAGCGGAGATTCTTGGAAACAAAGCAGCCGTAAACTTTAGGGTGCCTGTGTCTTGTTGATTTTTACTTTTCCCAATTATACGCCCATGAGTGGAAGTGCCCTATGCTCTCTACGCTGTGTTTATTACTTGTTTCAGGACACACCGTACTCTTCTCCAGAGTGCCTCTTGGCAATTTACATCCCGCCCATCAGCGTAGCAAGGCTCCCATGTCTCCATGGCCTGTCCTGCTTTTCTGGTTTTTACTGTTTGTTCAGCATGGCCCTTTTGACCGAGGGCAAGCGAGACTTCTTTGTAGCGCTGATTTGCCCTTCCGGCTTGCTTGGTTGGCCAAAAAGGGCGTATGCGTTTTTTCCTGAATATATTCAGGAAAAAACGCATACGCCCTTTTTGGCCAAGGGCATCATTGTCAACGTTTTGCCGCTTTTCATGTGCTTTCAAGGCGAGTCGAATCTACCTCCTGAAATCTGTTTCCTGCAAATCTGCCTTGCTTTCAAATCCTCTTCGTTGCCTTCCCTCAATATATTTGTGGACGAGAGTTCTCATTTATAACTCTGCACGTTTGTGAATTGCAGTGCCCCTGAGCTCCATTTGTCTCCTCGCTTTTTTGGGAGCTGGCCGCAAAAGCGCAGGATTGCTTCAGGCCCTATTTTGGTTCTGGGGGGCAGGCTGAGCCTGTGGTTCATTCTTCTTCCTGATGGGAAAATGGAGTGACCTATGCCTGTCCCAACACCTAGGGCTCGTCTCTCGTTGGTTCCGCGTCTTCCCGTTCATCCTCAGGACAAATTGCAACCTGTACAATCAGGAGGTTAAAGGTGCTGATTCTCTAAGTAGGGAGATGGTTAGTCAAGCGGCTGGAATGGCGAACCCGAGCACAAGGAGAGGAGAAATGAGGTGCGTTTTAGAAACCTTTCCCGATCTCATGGCATACCATCTTCTGGGTTTCCCATGCATGTTTTGATGTAGGAAGATGCCCTTGTACCTGGAGATTTGAGACCCATGGGGTGTGTTCCCAGCAGTGTTACTTTAAAGTATCTGGGTTTGCTCACCCAACCTCACCAATACTCTCAGCCCCAAGAGTGTCCAGCCTTATGTCTCATCCAGCTGTGGGTCTAGATATGGTCAATCCAGGTTGCATCATAGACCCTGAATGGATTTTGTAAGAATTTCTCTCTCTTTAACTGTCTTTGTTTTGTGGGTTTTTTAAAGTAATTTATGTTTAGAATCGGGCTTGGCTGCTTTTCCCTGCTGTGTTGATGCTGCTTTACACCCTCTTGATTCACTTGCAGAGAGATATCGATACATAGGTTTTCAGATTCTTACTAGTCAGATATATTCTTGTGTGGTGACTAGGGTGTGTTGAGTCCAGTTCACTGAGCAGGGAGTAGGCCTTGTCTATTACATATTTGGCTTATGGAGCGGTCTCTGAGCTAATTTCAAACCCTTGTTTTATGCATCACCCCACCTCACCTTTCCCGTTAAGCAGCCATAGTGTGTCTTCTAAAGGTGTGACTCTGTTTTGTTTTGTAATTCAGCTCAAGTGTAGCGATTTTGACATTCCCTCTATAAGCGATATCTTAGGATAAGTGTCTTTTTCTCTGTGACTTATTTCACTTAGAATCATCGTACCTAAATCCACTCATCATGCTGCTAAGTAGCCTTATGACATTGATTTCATGGGTGAGTGATATTCCATTGTGCCAAGTACCACCATTTCTTTATCCATTTTTCTCTTTCCTGGGATATTGAAGGTGTATCGATGCGGAGATTCTTGGAAACAGAGCAGCCGTAAACTTTAGGGTGCCTGTGTCTTGTTGATTTTTAGTTTTCCCAATTTATACGCCCATGAGTGGAAGTGCCCTATGCTCTCTACGCTGTGTTTATTACTTGTTTCAGGACACACCGTACTCTTCTCCAGAGTGCCTGTTGGCAATTTATATCCCGCCCATCAGCGTAGCAAGGCTCCCATGTCTGCATGGCCTGTCCTGCTTTTCTGGTTTTTACACTTTGTTCAGCATGGCCCTTTTGACCGAGGGCAAGCGAGACTTCTTTGTGGCGCTGATTTGCCCTTCCGGCTTGCTTGGTTGGCCAAAAAGGGCGTATGCGTTTTTTCCTGAATATATTCAGGAAAAAACGCATACGCCCTTTTTGGCCAAGGGCATCATTGTCAACGTTTTGCCGCTTTTCATGTGCTTTAAAGGCGAGTCGAATCTACCTCCTGAAATCTGTTTCCTGCAAATCTGCCTTGCTTTCAAATCCTCTTCGTTGCCTTCCCTCAATATATTTGTGGACGAGAGTTCTCATTTATAACTCTGCACGTTTGTGAATTGCAGTGCCCCTGAGCTCCATTTGTCTCCTCGCTTTTTTGGGAGCTGGCCGCAAAAGCGCAGGATTGCTTCAGGCCCTATTTTGGTTCTGGGGGGCAGGCTGAGCCTGTGGTTCATTCTTCTTCCTGATGGGAAAATGGAGTGACCTATGCCTGTCCCAACACCTAGGGCTCGTCTCTCGTTGGTTCCGCGTCTTCCCGTTCATCCTCAGGACAAATTGCAACCTGGAGGAAACAGGAGGTTAAAGGTGCTGATTCTCCAAGTAGGGAGATGGTTAGTCAAGCGGCTGGAATGGCGAACCCGAGAACAAGGAGAGGAGAAATGAGGTGCGTTTTAGAAACCTTTCCCGATCTCACGGCATACCATCTTCTGGGTTTCCCATGCATGTTTTGATGTAGGAAGATTCCCTTGTACCTGGAGATTTGAGACCCATGGCGTGGGTACCCCGCGGTATTACTTTAAAGTATCTGCATTTGCTCACCCAACCTCACCAATCCTCTCAGCCCCAAGAGTGTCCAGCCTTATGTCTCATCCAGCTGTGGGTCTAGATATGGTCAATCCAGGTTGCATCAGAGACCCTGAACGGATTTTGTAAGAATTTCTCTCTCTTTCACTGTCTTTGCTTTGTGGGTTTTTTAAAGTAATGTATGTTTAGAATGGGGTTTGGCTGCTTTTCCCTGCTGTGTTGATGCCGCTTTACACCCTCTTGATTCACTTGCAGAGAGATATCGATACATAGGTTTTCAGATTCATACTAGTCAGATATATTCTTGTGCGGTGACTAGGGGGTGTTGAGTCCAGTTCACTGAGCAGGGAGTAGGCCTTGTCTAGTACATATTTGGCTTATGGAGCGGTGTCTGAGCTAATTTCAAACCCTTGTTTTATGCATCACCCCACCTCACCTTTCCGGTTAAGCAGCCATAGTGTGTCTTCTAAAGGTGTGCCTCTGTTCTGTTTTGTAATTCAGTTCAATTGTAGCGATTTTGACATTCCCTCTATAAGCGATATCTTAGGATAAGTGCCTTTTTCTGTGTGACTTATTTCACTTAGAATCATCGTACCTAAATCCACTCATCATGCTGCTAAGTAGCCTTATGAGATTGATTTCATGGCTGAGTGATATTCCATTGTGCCAAGTACCACCATTTCTTTATCCATTTTTCTCTTTCCTGGGATATTGAAGGTGTACCGAAGCGGAGATTCTTGGAAACAGAGCAGCCGTAAACTTTAGGGTGCCTGTGTCTTGTTGATTTTTAGTTTTCCCAATTTATACGCCCATGAGTGGAAGTGCCCTATGCTCTCTACGCTGTGTTTATTACTTGTTTCAGGACACACCGTACTCTTCTCCAGAGTGCCTGTTGGCAATTTACATCCCGCCCATCAGCGTAGCAAGGCTCCCATGTCTCCATGGCCTGTACTGCTTTTCTGGTTTTTACACTTTGTTCAGCATGGCCCTTTTGACCGAGGGCAAGCGAGACTTCTTTGTAGCGCTGATTTGCCCTTCCGGCTTGCTTGGTTGGCCAAAAAGGGCGTATGCGTTTTTTCCTGAATATATTCAGGAAAAAACGCATACGCCCTTTTTGGCCAAGGGCATCATTGTCAACGTTTTGCCGCTTTTCATGTGCTTTAAAGGCGAGTCGAATCTACCTCGTGAAATCTGTTTCCTGCAAATCTGCCTTGCTGTCAAATCCTCTTCGTTGCCTTCCCTCAATATATTTGTGGACGAGAGTTCTCATTTATAACTCTGCCCGTTTGTGAATTGCAGTGCCCCTGAGCTCCATTTGTCTCCTCGCTTTTTTGGGAGCTGGCCGCAAAAGCGCAGGATTGCTTCAGGCCCTATTTTGGTTCTGGGGGGAAGGCTGAGCCTGTGGTTCATTCTTCTTCCTGATGGGAAAATGGAGTGACCTATGCCTGTCCCAACACCTAGGGCTCGTCTCTCGTTGGTTCCGCGTCTTCCCGTTCATCCTCAGGACAAATTGCAACCTGGAGGAAACAGGAGGTTAAAGGTGCTGATTCTCCAAGTAGGGAGATGGTTAGTCAAGCGGCTGGAATGGCGAACCCGAGAACAAGGAGAGGAGAAATGAGGTGCGTTTTAGAAACCTTTCCCGATCTCACGGCATACCATCTTCTGGGTTTCCCATGCATGTTTTGATGTAGGAAGATTCCCTTGTACCTGGAGATTTGAGACCCATGGCGTGGGTACCCCGTGGTATTACTTTAAAGTATCTGCATTTGCTCACCCAACCTCACCAATCCTCTCAGCCCCAAGAGTGTCCAGCCTTATGTCTCATCCAGCTGTGGGTCTAGATATGGTCAATCCAGGTTGCATCAGAGACCCTGAACGGATTTTGTAAGAATTTCTCTCTCTTTCACTGTCTTTGCTTTGTGGGTTTTTTAAAGTAATGTATGTTTAGAATGGGGTTTGGCTGCTTTTCCCTGCTGTGTTTATGCCGCTTTACACCCTCTTGATTCACTTGCAGAGAGATATCGATACATAGGTTTTCAGATTCATACTAGTCAGATATATTCTTGTGCGGTGACTAGGGGGTGTTGAGTCCAGTTCACTGAGCAGGGAGTAGGCCTTGTCTAGTACATATTTGGCTTATGGAGCGGTGTCTGAGCTAATTTCAAACCCTTGTTTTATGCATCACCCCACCTCACCTTTCCGGTTAAGCAGCCATAGTGTGTCTTCTAAAGGTGTGCCTCTGTTCTGTTTTGTAATTCAGTTCAATTGTAGCGATTTTGACATTCCCTCTATAAGCGATATCTTAGGATAAGTGCCTTTTTCTGTGTGACTTATTTCACTTAGAATCATCGTACCTAAATCCACTCATCATGCTGCTAAGTAGCCTTATGAGATTGATTTCATGGCTGAGTGATATTCCATTGTGCCAAGTACCACCATTTCTTTATCCATTTTTCTCTTTCCTGGGATATTGAAGGTGTACCGAAGCGGAGATTCTTGGAAACAAAGCAGCCGTAAACTTTAGGGTGCCTGTGTCTTGTTGATTTTTAGTTTTCCCAATTTATACGCCCATGAGTGGAAGTGCCCTATGCTCTCTACGCTGTGTTTATTACTTGTTTCAGGACACACCGTACTCTTCTCCAGAGTGCCTGTTGGCAATTTACATCCCGCCCATCAGCGTAGCAAGGCTCCCATGTCTCCATGGCCTGTACTGCTTTTCTGGTTTTTACACTTTGTTCAGCATGGCCCTTTTGACCGAGGGCAAGCGAGACTTCTTTGTAGCGCTGATTTGCCCTTCCGGCTTGCTTGGTTGGCCAAAAAGGGCGTATGCGTTTTTTCCTGAATATATTCAGGAAAAAACGCATACGCCCTTTTTGGCCAAGGGCATCGTTGTCAACGTTTTGCCGCTTTTCATGTGCTTTAAAAGCGAGTCGAATCTACCTCGTGAAATCTGTTTCCTGCAAATCTGCCTTGCTGTCAAATCCTCTTCGTTGCCTTCCCTCAATATATTTGTGGACGAGAGTTCTCATTTATAACTCTGCCCGTTTGTGAATTGCAGTGCCCCTGAGCTCCATTTGTCTCCTCGCTTTTTTGGGAGCTGGCCGCAAAAGCGCAGGATTGCTTCAGGCCCTATTTTGGTTCTGGGGGGAAGGCTGAGCCTGTGGTTCATTCTTCTTCCTGATGGGAAAATGGAGTGACCTATGCCTGTCCCAACACCTAGGGCTCGTCTCTCGTTGGTTCCGCGTCTTCCCGTTCATCCTCAGGACAAATTGCAACCTGTACAATCAGGAGGTTAGAGGTGCTGATTCTCCAATAGGGAGATGGTTAGTCAAGCGGCTGGAATGGCGAACCCGAGCACAAGGAGAGGAGAAATGAGGTGCGTTTTAGAAACCTTTCCTGATCTCATGGCATACCATCTTCTGGGTTTCCCATGCATGTTTTGATGTAGGAAGATGCCATTGTACCTGGAGATTTGAGACCCATGGGGTGTGTTCCCCGCAGTGTTACTTTAAAGTATCTGCGTTTGCTCACCCAACCTCACCAATCCTCTCAGCCCCAAGAGTGTCCAGCCTTATGTCTCATCCAGCTGTGGGTCTAGATATGGTCAATCCAGGTTGCATCAGTGACCCTGAACGGATTTTGTAAGAATTTCTCTCTCTTTCACTGTCTTTGTTTTGTGGGTTTTTTAAAGTAATTTATGTTTAGAATGGGTCTTGGCTGCTTTTCCCTGCTGTGTTGATGCCGCTTTACACCCTCTTGATTCACTTGCAGAGAGATATCGATACATAGGTTTTCAGATTCTTACTAGTCAGATATATTCTTGTGCGGTGACTAGGGGGTGTTGAGTCCAGTTCACTGAGCAGGGAGTAGGCCTTGTCTATTACATATTTGGCTTATGGAGCGGTCTCTGAGCTTATTTCAAACCCTTGTTTTATGCATCACCCCACCTCACCTTTCCCGTTAAGCAGCCATAGTGTGTCTTCTAAAGGTGTGACTCTGTTCTGTTTTGTAATTCAGTTCAAGTGTAGCGATTTTGACATTCCCTCTATAAGCGATATCTTAGGATAAGTGTCTTTTTCTGTGTGACTTATTTCACTTAGAATCATCGTCGCTAAATCCACTCATCATGATGCTAACTAGCCTTATGACATTGATTTCATGGCTGAGTGATATTCCATTGTGCCAAGTACCACCATTTGTTTATCCATTTTTCTCTTTCCTGGGATATTGAAGGTGTACCGAAGTGGAGGTTCTTGGAAACAGATCAGCCGTAAAGTTTGGGGTGACTGTGTCTTGTTGATTTTTAGTTTTCCCAATTTATACGCCCATGAGTGGAAGTGCCCTATGCTCTCTAAGCTGTGTTTATTACTTGTTTCAGGACACACCGTACACTTCTCCAGAGTGCCTGTTGGCAATTTACATCCCGCCCATCAGCGTAGCAAGGCTCCCATGTCTCCATGGCCTGTCCTGCTTTTCTGGTTTTTACACTTTTTTCAGCATGGCCCTTTTGACCGAGGGCAAGCGAGACTTCTTTGTAGCACTGATTTGCCCTTCCGGCTTCCTTGGTTGGCCAAAAAGGGCGTATGCGTTTTTTCCTGAATATATTCATGAAAAAACGCATACGCCCTTTTCGGCCAAGGGCAACATTGTCAACGTTTTGCCGCTTTTCATGTGCTTTAAAGGCGAGTCGAATCTACCTCCTGAAATCTGTTTCCTGCAAATCTGCCTTGCTTTCAAATCCTCTTCGTTGCCTTCCCTCAATATATTTGTGGACGAGAGTTCTCATTTATAACTCTGCACGTTTGTGAATTGCAGTGCCCCTGAGCTCCATTTGTCTCCTCGCTTTTTTGGGAGCTGGCCGCAAAAGCGCAGGATTGCTTCAGGCCCTATTTTGGTTCTGGGGGGCAGGCTGAGCCTGTGGTTCATTCTTCTTCCTGATGGGAAAATGGAGTGACCTGTGTCTGTCCCAACACCTAGGGTTTGTCTCTCGTTGGTTCCCCGTCTTCCCGTTCATCCTCAGGACAAATTACAACCTGTACGAAACAGGAGGTTAAAGGTGCTGATTCTCCAAGTAGGGAGATGGTTAGTCAAGCGGCTGGACTGGCGAACCCGAGCACAAGGAGAGGAGAAATGAGGTGCGCTTTAGAAACCTTTCCCGATCTCATGGCATACCATCTTCTCGGTTTCCCATGCATGTTTTGATGTAGGAAGATGCCCTTGTACCTGGAGATTTGAGACCCATGGGGTGTGTACCCCGCGGTGTTATTTTAAGTATCTGGGTTTGCTCACCCAACCTCACCAATCCTCTCAGCCCCAAGAGTGTCCAGCCTTATGTCTCATCCAGCTGTGGGTCTAGATATGGTCAATCCAGGTTGCATCAGTGACCCTGAACGGATTTTGTAAGAATTTCTCTCTCTTTCACTGTCTTTGTTTTGTGGGTTTTTTAAAGTAATTTATGTTTAGAATGGGTCTTGGCTGCTTTTCCCTGCTGTGTTGATGCCGCTTTACACCCTCTTGATTCACTTGCAGAGAGATATCGATACATAGGTTTTCAGATTCTTACTAGTCAGATATATTCTTGTGCGGTGACTAGGGGGTGTTGAGTCCAGTTCACTGAGCAGGGAGTAGGCCTTGTCTATTACATATTTGGCTTATGGAGCGGTCTCTGAGCTTATTTCAAACCCTTGTTTTATGCATCACCCCACCTCACCTTTCCCGTTAAGCAGCCATAGTGTGTCTTCTAAAGGTGTGACTCTGTTCTGTTTTGTAATTCAGTTCAAGTGTAGCGATTTTGACATTCCCTCTATAAGCGATATCTTAGGATAAGTGTCTTTTTCTGTGTGACTTATTTCACTTAGAATCATCGTCGCTAAATCCACTCATCATGCTGCTAACTAGCCTTATGACATTGATTTCATGGCTGAGTGATATTCCATTGTGCCAAGTACCACCATTTGTTTATCCATTTTTCTCTTTCCTGGGATATTGAAGGTGTACCGAAGTGGAGGTTCTTGGAAACAGAGCAGCCGTAAAGTTTGGGGTGACTGTGTCTTGTTGATTTTTAGTTTTCCCAATTTATACGCCCATGAGTGGAAGTGCCCTATGCTCTCTAAGCTGTGTTTATTACTTGTTTCAGGACACACCGTACACTTCTCCAGAGTGCCTGTTGGCAATTTACATCCCGCCCATCAGCGTAGCAAGGCTCCCATGTCTCCATGGCCTGTCCTGCTTTTCTGGTTTTTACACTTTTTTCAGCATGGCCCTTTTGACCGAGGGCAAGCGAGACTTCTTTGTAGCGCTGATTTGCCCTTCCGGCTTGCTTGGTTGGCCAAAAAGGGCGTATGCGTTTTTTCCTGAATATATTCAGGAAAAAACGCATACGCCCTTTTCGGCCAAGGGCAACATTGTCAACGTTTTGCCGCTTTTCATGTGCTTTAAAGGCGAGTCGAATCTACCTCCTGAAATCTGTTTCCTGCAAATCTGCCTTGCTTTCAAATCCTCTTCGTTGCCTTCCCTCAATATATTTGTGGACGAGAGTTCTCATTTATAACTCTGCACGTTTGTGAATTGCAGTGCCCCTGAGCTCCATTTGTCTCCTCGCTTTTTTGGGAGCTGGCCGCAAAAGCGCAGGATTGCTTCAGGCCCTATTTTGGTTCTGGGGGGCAGGCTGAGCCTGTGGTTCATTCTTCTTCCTGATGGGAAAATGGAGTGACCTATGCCTGTCCCAACACCTAGGGCTCGTCTCTCGTTGGTTCCGCGTCTTCCCGTTCATCCTCAGGACAAATTGCAACCTGTACAATCAGGAGGTTAGAGGTGCTGATTCTCCAAGTAGGGAGATGGTTAGTCAAGCGGCTGGAATGGCGAACCCGAGCACAAGGAGAGGAGAAATGAGGTGCGTTTTAGAAACCTTTCCCGATCTCACGGCATACCATCTTCTGGGTTTCCCATGCATGTTTTGATGTAGGAAGATTCCCTTGTACCTGGAGATTTGAGACCCATGGGGTGGGTACCCCGCGGTATTACTTTAAAGTATCTGCATTTGCTCACCCAACCTCACCAATCCTCTCAGCCCCAAGAGTGTCCAGCCTTATGTCTCATCCAGCTGTGGGTCTAGATAAGGTCAATCCAGGTTGCATCAGAGACCCTGAACGGATTTTGTAAGAATTTCTCTCTCTTTCACTGTCTTTGCTTTGTGGGTTTTTTAAAGTAATGTATGTTTAGAATGGGGTTTGGCTGCTTTTCCCTGCTGTGTTTATGCCGCTTTACACCCTCTTGATTCAATTGCAGAGAGATATCGATACATAGGTTTTCAGATTCATACTAGTCAGATATATTCTTGTGCGGTGACTAGGGGGTGTTGAGTCCAGTTCACTGAGCAGGGAGTAGGCCTTGTCTAGTACATATTTGGCTTATGGAGCGGTGTCTGAGCTAATTTCAAACCCTTGTTTTATGCATCACCCCACCTCACCTTTCCGGTTAAGCAGCCATAGTGTGTCTTCTAAAGGTGTGCCTCTGTTCTGTTTTGTAATTCAGTTCAAGTGTAGCGATTTTGACATTCCCTCTATAAGCGATATCTTAGGATAAGTGCCTTTTTCTGTGTGACTTATTTCACTTAGAATCATCGTACCTAAATCCACTCATCATGCTGCTAAGTAGCCTTATGAGATTGATTTCATGGCTGAGTGATATTCCATTGTGCCAAGTACCACCATTTCTTTATCCATTTTTCTCTTTCCTGGGATATTGAAGGTGTACCGAAGCGGAGGTTCTTGGAAACAGAGCAGCCGTAAACTTTAGGGTGCCTGTGTCTTGTTGATTTTTAGTTTTCCCAATTTATACGCCCATGAGTGGAAGTGCCCTATGCTCTCTACGCTGTGTTTATTACTTGTTTCAGGACACACCGTACTCTTCTCCAGAGTGCCTGTTGGCAATTTACATCCCGCCCATCAGCGTAGCAAGGCTCCCATGTCTCCATGGCCTGTCCTGCTTTTCTGGTTTTTACACTTTGTTCCGCATGGCCCTTTTGACCGAGGGCAAGCGAGACTTCTTTGTAGCGCTGATTTGCCCTTCCGGCTTGCTTGGTTGGCCAAAAAGGGCGTATGCGTTTTTTCCTGAATATATTCAGGAAAAAACGCATACGCCCTTTTTGGCCAAGGGCATCATTGTCAACGTTTTGCCGCTTTTCATGTGCTTTAAAGGCGAGTCGAATCTACCTCGTGAAATCTGTTTCCTGCAAATCTGCCTTGCTTTCAAATCCTCTTCGTTGCCTTCCCTCAATATATTTGTGGACGAGAGTTCTCATTTATAACTCTGCACGTTTGTGAATTGCAGTGCCCCTGAGCTCCATTTGTCTCCTCGCTTTTTTGGGAGCTGGCCGCAAAAGCGCAGGATTGCTTCAGGCCCTATTTTGGTTCTGGGGGGCAGGCTGAGCCTGTGGTTCATTCTTCTTCCTGATGGGAAAATGGAGTGACCTATGCCTGTCCCAACACCTAGGGCTCGTCTCTCGTTGGTTCCGCGTCTTCCCGTTCATCCTCAGGACAAATTGCAACGTGTACAATCAGGAGGTTAGAGGTGCTGATTCTCCAAGTAGGGAGATGGTTAGTCAAGCGGCTGGAATGGCGAACCCGAGCACAAGGAGAGGAGAAATGAGGTGCGTTTTAGAAACCTTTCCCGATCTCACAGCATACCATCTTCTGGGTTTCCCATGCATGTTTTGATGTAGGAAGATTCCCTTGTACCTGGAGATTTGAGACCCATGGGGTGGGTACCCCGCGGTATTACTTTAAAGTATCTGCATTTGCTCACCCAACCTCACCAATCCTCTCAGCCCCAAGAGTGTCCAGCCTTATGTCTCATCCAGCTGTGGGTCTAGATATGGTCAATCCAGGTTGCATCAGAGACCCTGAACGGATTTTGTAAGAATTTCTCTCTCTTTCACTGTCTTTGCTTTGTGGGTTTTTTAAAGTAATATATGTTTAGAATGGGGTTTGGCTGCTTTTCCCTGCTGTGTTTATGCCGCTTTACACCCTCTTGATTCACTTGCAGAGAGATATCGATACATAGGTTTTCAGATTCATACTAGTCAGATATATTCTTGTGCGGTGACTAGGGGGTGTTGAGTCCAGTTCACTGAGCAGGGAGTAGGCCTTGTCTAGTACATATTTGGCTTATGGAGCGGTGTCTGAGCTAATTTCAAACCCTTGTTTTATGCATCACCCCACCTCACCTTTCCGGTTAAGCAGCCATAGTGTGTCTTCTAAAGGTGTGACTCTGTTCTGTTTTGTAATTCAGTTCAAGTGTAGCGATTTTGACATTCCCTCTATAAGCGATATCTTAGGATAAGTGCCTTTTTCTGTGTGACTTATTTCACTTAGAATCATCGTACCTAAATCCACTCATCATGCTGCTAAGTAGCCTTATGAGATTGATTTCATGGCTGAGTGATATTCCATTGTGCCAAGTACCACCATTTCTTTATCCATTTTTCTCTTTCCTGGGATATTGAAGGTGTACCGAAGCGGAGATTCTTGGAAACAGAGCAGCCGTAAACTTTAGGGTGCCTGTGTCTTGTTGATTTTTAGTTTTCCCAATTTATACTCCCATGAGTGGAAGTGCCCTATGCTCTCTACGCTGTGTTTATTACTTGTTTCAGGACACACCGTACCCTTCTCCAGAGTGCCTGTTGGCAATTTACATCCCGCCCATCAGCGTAGCAAGGCTCCCATGTCTCCATGGCCTGTCCTGCTTTTCTGGTTTTTACACTTTGTTCAGCATGGCCCTTTTGAACGAGGGCAAGCGAGACTTCTTTGTAGCGCTGATTTGCCCTTCCGGCTTGCTTGGTTGGCCAAAAAGGGCGTATGCGTTTTTTCCTGAATATATTCAGGAAAAAACGCATACGCCCTTTTTGGCCAAGGGCATCATTGTCAACGTTTTGCCGCTTTTCATGTGCTTTAAAGGCGAGTCGAATCTACCTCCTGAAATCTGTTTCCTGCAAATCTGCCTTGCTTTCAAATCCTCTTCGTTGCCTTCCCTCAATATATTTGTGGACGAGAGTTCTCATTTATAACTCTGCACGTTTGTGAATTGCAGTGCCCCTGAGCTCCATTTGTCTCCTCGCTTTTTTGGGAGCTGGCCGCAAAAGCGCAGGATTGCTTCAGGCCCTATTTTGGTTCTGGGGGGCAGGCTGAGCCTGTGGTTCATTCTTCTTCCTGATGGGAAAATGGAGTGACCTATGCCTGTCCCAACACCTAGGGCTCGTCTCTCGTTGGTTCCGCGTCTTCCCGTTCATCCTCAGGACAAATTGCAACCTGTACAATCAGGAGGTTAAAGGTGCTGATTCTCCAAGTAGGGAGATGGTTAGTCAAGAGGCTGGAATGGCGAACCCGAGCACAAGGAGAGGAGAAATGAGGTGCGTTTTAGAAACCTTTCCCGATCTCATGGCATACCATCTTCTGGGTTTCCCATGCATGTTTTGATGTAGGAAGATGCCATTGTACCTGGAGATTTGAGACCCATGGGGTGTGTTCCCCGCAGTGTTACTTTAAAGTATCTGCGTTTGCTCACCCAACCTCACCAATCCTCTCAGCCCCAAGAGTGTCCAGCCTTATGTCTCATCCAGCTGTGGGTCTAGATATGGTCAATGCAGGTTGCATCAGAGACCCTGAACGGATTTTGTAAGAATTTCTCTCTCTTTCACTGTCTTTGTTTTGTGGGTTTTTTAAAGTAATTTATGTTTAGAATGGGGCTTTGCTGCTTTTCCCTGCTGTGTTTATGCCGCTTTACACCCTCTTGATTCACTTGCAGAGAGATATCGATACATAGGTTTTCAGATTCTTACTAGTCAGATATATTCTTGTTCGGTGACTAGGGGGTGTTGAGTCCAGTTCACCGAGCAGGGAGTAGGCCTTGTCTATTACATATTTGGCTTATGGAGCGGTCTCTGAGCTAATTTCAAACCCTTGTTTTATGCATCACCCCACCTCACCTTTCCCGTTAAGCAGCCATAGTGTGTCTTCTAAAGGTGTGACTCTGTTCTGTTTTGTAATTCAGTTCAAGTGTAGCGATTTTGACATTCCCTCTATAAGTGATATCTTAGGATAAGTGTCTTTTTCTGTGTGACTTATTTCACGTAGAATCATCGTACCTAAATCCACTCATCATGCTGCTAACTAGTCTTATGACATTGATTTCATGGCTGAGTGATATTCCATTGTGCCAAGTACCACCATTTGTTTATCCATTTTTCTCTTTCCTGGGATATTGAAGGTGTACCGAAGTGCAGGTTCTTGGAAACAGAGCAGCCGTAAAGTTTGGGGTGACTGTGTCTTGTTGATTTTTAGTTTTCCCAATTTATACGCCCATGAGTGGAAGTGCCCTATGCTCTCTAAGCTGTGTTTATTACTTGTTTCAGGACACACCGTACACTTCTCCAGAGTGCCTGTTGGCAATTTACATCCCGCCCATCAGCGTAGCAAGGCTCCCATGTCTCCATGGCCTGTCCTGCTTTTCTGGTTTTTACACTTTTTTCAGCATGGCCCTTTTGACCGAGGGCAAGCGAGACTTCTTTGTAGCGCTGATTTGCCCTTCCGGCTTGCTTGGTTGGCCAAAAAGGGCGTATGCGTTTTTTCCTGAATATATTCAGGAAAAAACGCATACGCCCTTTTCGGCCAAGGGCAACATTGTCAACGTTTTGCCGCTTTTCATGTGCTTTAAAGGCGAGTCGAATCTACCTCCTGAAATCTGTTTCCTGCAAATCTGCCTTGCTTTCAAATCCTCTTCGTTGCCTTCCCTCAATATATTTGTGGACGAGAGTTCTCATTTATAACTCTGCACGTTTGTGAATTGCAGTGCCCCTGAGCTCCATTTGTCTCCTCGCTTTTTTGGGAGCTGGCCGCAAAAGCGCAGGATTGCTTCAGGCCCTATTTTGGTTCTGGGGGGCAGGCTGAGCCTGTGGTTCATTCTTCTTCCTGATGGGAAAATGGAGTGACCTGTGTCTGTCCCAACACGTAGGGTTTGTCTCTCGTTGGTTCCCCGTCTTCCCGTTCATCCTCAGGACAAATTACAACCTGTACGAAACAGGAGGTTAAAGGTGCTGATTCTCCAAGTAGGGAGATGGTGAGTCAAGCGGCTGGACTGGGGAACCCGAGCACAAGGAGAGGAGAAATGAGGTGCGTTTTAGAAACCTTTCCCGATCTCATGGCATACCATCTTCTCGGTTTCCCATGCATGTTTTGATGTAGGAAGATGCCCTTGTACCTGGAGATTTGAGACCCATGGGGTGGGTACCCCGTAGAGTTACTTTAAAGTATCTGCATTTGCTCACCCAACCTCACCAATCCTCTCAGCCCCAAGAGTGTCCAGCCTTATGTCTCATCCAGCTGTGGGTCTAGATATGGTCGAACCAGGTGGCATCAGAGCCCCTGAACTGATTTTGTAAGAATTTCTCTCTCTTTCACTGTCTTTGTTTTGTGGGTTTTTTTAAGTAATTTATGTTTAGAATGGGGCTTTGCTGCTTTTCCCTGCTGTGTTTATGCCGCTTTACACCCTCTTGATTCACTTGCAGAGAGATATCCATACATAGGTTTTCAGATTCTTACTAGTCAGATATATTCTTGTGCGGTGACTAGGGGGTGTTGAGTCCAGTTCACTGAGCAGGGAGTAGGCCTTGTCTATTACATATTTGGCTTATGGAGCGGTCTCTGAGCTAATTTCAAACCCTTGTTTTATGCATCACCCCACCTCACCTTTCCCGTTAAGCAGCCATAGTGTGTCTTCTAAAGGTGTGACTCTGTTCTGTTTTGTAATTCAGTTCAAGTGTAGCAATTTTGACATTCCCTCTATAAACGATATCTTAGGATAAGTGTCTTTTTCTGTGTGACTTATTTCACTTAGAATCATCGTACCTAAATCCACTCATCATGCTGCTAACTAGCCTTATGACATTGATTTCATGGCTGAGTGATATTCCATTGTGCCAAGTACCACCATTTGTTTATCCATTTTTCTCTTTCCTGGGATATTGAAGGTGTACCGAAGTGGAGGTTCTTGGAAACAGAGCAGCCGTAAAGTTTGGGGTGCCTGTGTCTTGTTGATTTTTAGTTTTCCCAATTTATACGCCCATGAGTGGAAGTGCCCTATGCTCTCTAAGCTGTGTTTATTACTTGTTTCAGGACACACCGTACACTTCTCCAGAGTGCCTGTTGGCAATTTACATCCCGCCCATCAGCGTAGCAAGGCTCCCATGTCTCCATGGCCTGTCCTGCTTTTCTGGTTTTTACACTTTTTTCAGCATGGCCCTTTTGACCGAGGGCAAGCAAGACTTCTTTGTAGCGCTGATTTGCCCTTCCGGCTTGCTTGGTTGGCCAAAAAGGGCGTATGCGTTTTTTCCTGAATATATTCAGGAAAAAACGCATACGCCCTTTTTGGCCAAGGGCATCATTGTCAACGTTTTGCCGCTTTTCATGTGCTTTAAAGGCGAGTCGAATCTACCTCCTGAAATCTGTTTCCTGCAAATCTGCCTTGCTTTCAAATCCTCTTCGTTGCCTTCCCTCAATATATTTGTGGACGAGAGTTCTCATTTATAACTCTGCACGTTTGTGAATTGCCGTGCCCCTGAGCTCCATTTGTCTACTCGCTTTTTTGGGAGCTGGCCGCAAAAGCGCAGGATTGTTTCAGGTCCTATTCGGCTTCCAGGGGGCAGGCGGAGCCTGTGGTTCATTCTTCTTCCTGATGGGAAAATGGAGTGACCTGTGCCTGTCCCAACACCTAGGGCTAGTCTCTCGTTTGTTCCCCGTCTTCCCGTTCATCCTCAGGACAAATTGCAACCTGGACGAAACAGGAGGTTAAAGGTGCTGATTCTCCAAGTAGGGAGATGGTTAGTCAAGCGGCTGGAATGGCGAACCCGAGCCCAAGGACAGGAGAAATGAGGTGCGTTTTAGAAACATTTCCCGATCTCACGGCATACCATCTTCTGGGTTTCCCATGCATGTTTTGATGTAGGAAGATGCCCTTGTACCTGGAGATTTGAGACCCATGGGGTGTGTACCCCGCGGTGTTATTTTAAGTATCTGGGTTTGCTCACCCAACCTCACCAATACTCTCAGCCCCAAGAGTGTCCAGCCTTATGTCTCATCCAGCTGTGGGTCTAGATATGGTCAATCCAGGTTGCATCAGTGACCCTGAACGGATTTTGTAAGAATTTCTCTCTCTTTCACTGTCTTTGTTTTGTGGGTTTTTTAAAGTAATTTATGTTTAGAATGGGTCTTGGCTGCTTTTCCCTGCTGTGTTGATGCCGCTTTACACCCTCTTGATTCACTTGCAGAGAGATATCGATACATAGGTTTTCAGATTCTTACTAGTCAGATATATTCTTGTGCGGTGACTAGGGGGTGTTGAGTCCAGTTCACTGAGCAGGGAGTAGGCCTTGTCTATTACATATTTGGCTTATGGAGCGGTCTCTGAGCTTATTTCAAACCCTTGTTTTATGCATCACCCCACCTCACCTTTCCCGTTAAGCAGCCATAGTGTGTCTTCTAAAGGTGTGACTCTGTTCTGTTTTGTAATTCAGTTCAAGTGTAGCGATTTTGACATTCCCTCTATAAGCGATATCTTAGGATAAGTGTCTTTTTCTGTGTGACTTATTTCACTTAGAATCATCGTCGCTAAATCCACTCATCATGCTGCTAACTAGCCTTATGACATTGATTTCATGGCTGAGTGATATTCCATTGTGCCAAGTACCACCATTTGTTTATCCATTTTTCTCTTTCCTGGGATATTGAAGGTGTACCGAAGTGGAGGTTCTTGGAAACAGAGCAGCCGTAAAGTTTGGGGTGCCTGTGTCTTGTTGAGTTTTAGTTTTCCCGATTTATACGCCCATGAGTGGAAGTGCCCTATGCTCTCTAAGCTGTGTTTATTACTTGTTTCAGGACACACCGTACACTTCTCCAGAGTGCCTGTTGGCAATTTACATCCCGCCCATCAGCGTAGCAAGGCTCCCATGTCTCCATGGCCTGTCCTGCTTTTCTGGTTTTTACACTTTCTTCAGCATGGCCCTTTTGACCGAGGGCAAGCGAGACTTCTTTGTAGCACTGATTTGCCCTTCCGGCTTGCTTGGTTGGCCAAAGAGGGCGTATGCGTTTTTTCCTGAATATATTCAGGAAAAAACGCATACGCCCTCTTTGGCCAAGGGCATCATTGTCAACGTTTTGCCGCTTTTCATGTGCTTTAAAGGCGAGTCGAATCTACCTCCTGAAATCTGTTTCCTGCAAATCTGCCTTGCTTTCAAATCCTCTTCGTTGCCTTCCCTCAATATATTTGTGGATGAGCGTTCTCATTTATAACTCTGCACGTTTGTGAATTGCAGTGCCCCTGAGCTCCATGTTGTCTACTTGCTTTTTTGGGAGCTGGCCGCAAAAGCGCAGGATTGCTTCAGGCCCTATTTTGGTTCTGGGGGGCAGGCCGAGCCTGCGGTTCATTCTTCTTCCTGATGGGAAATTGGAGTGACCTGTGCATGTCCCAAAACCTTGGGCTAGTCTCTCGTTGGTTCCCCGTCTTCCCGTTCATCCTCAGGACAAATTGCAACCTGTACGAAACAGGAGATTAAAGGTGCTGATTCTCCAAGTAGGGAGATGGTTAGTCAAGCGGCTGGAATGGCGAACCCGAGCACAAGGAGAGGAGAAATGAGGTGCGTTTTAGAAACCTTTCCCGATCTCACGGCATACCATCTTCTGGGTTTCCCATGCATGTTTTGATGTAGGAAGATGCCCTTGTACCTGGAGATTTGAGACCCATGGGGTGGGTACCCCGCGGTATTACTTTAAAGTATCTGCGTTTGCTCACCCAACCTCACCAATCCTCTCAGCCCCAAGAGTGTCCAGCCTTATGTCTCATCCAGCTGTGGGTCTAGATATGGTCAATCCAGGTGGCATCAGAGCCCCTGAACGGATTTTGTAAGAATTTCTCTCTCTTTCACTGTCTTTGTTGTGTGGGATTTTTTAAGTAATTTATGTTTAGAATGGGGCTTGGCTGCTTTTCCCTGCTGTGTTTATGCCGCTTTACACCCTCTTGATTCACTTGCAGAGAGATATCGATACATAGGTTTTCAGATTCTTACTAGTCAGATATATTCTTGTGCGGTGACTAGGGGGTGTTGAGTCCAGTTCACTGAGCAGGGAGTAGGCCTTGTCTATTACATATTTGGCTTATGGAGCGGTCTCTGAGCTACTTTCAAACCCTTGTTTTATGCATCACCCAACCTCACCTTTCCCGTTAAGCAGTCATAGTGTGTCTTCTAAAGGTGTGACTCTGTTCTGTTTTGTAATTCAGTTCAAGTGTAGCGATTTTGACATTCCCTCTATAAACGATATCTTAGGATAAGTGTCTTTTTCTGTGTGACTTATTTCACTTAGAATCATCGTCGCTAAATCCACTCATCATGCTGCTAACTAGCCTTATGACATTGATTTCATGGCTGAGTGATATTCCATTGTGCCAAGTACCACCATTTGTTTATCCATTTTTCTCTTTCCTGGGATATTGAAGGTGTACCGAAGTGGAGGTTCTTGGAAACAGAGCAGCCGTAAAGTTTGGGGTGCCTGTGTCTTGTTGATTTTTAGTTTTCCCAATTTATACGCCCATGAGTGGAAGTGCCCTATGCTCTCTAAGCTGTGTTTATTACTTGTTTCAGGACACACCGTACACTTCTCCAGAGTGCCTGTTGGCAATTTACATCCCGCCCATCAGCGTAGCAAGGCTCCCATGTCTCCATGGCCTGTCCTGCTTTTCTGGTTTTTACACTTTTTTCAGCATGGCCCTTTTGACCGAGGGCAAGCAAGACTTCTTTGTAGCGCTGATTTGCCCTTCCGGCTTGCTTGGTTGGCCAAAAAGGGCGTATGCGTTTTTTCCTGAATATATTCAGGAAAAAACGCATACGCCCTTTTTGGCCAAGGGCATCATTGTCAACGTTTTGCCGCTTTTCATGTGCTTTAAAGGCGAGTCGAATCTACCTCCTGAAATCTGTTTCCTGCAAATCTGCCTTGCTTTCAAATCCTCTTCCTTGCCTTCCCTCAATATATTTGTGGACGAGAGTTCTCATTTATAACTCTGCACGTTTGTGAATTGCCCTGCCCCTGAGCTCCATTTGTCTACTCGCTTTTTTGGGAGCTGGCCGCAAAAGCGCAGGATTGTTTCATGCCCTATTCGGCTTCCAGGGGGCAGGCGGAGCCTGTGGTTCATTCTTCTTCCTGATGGGAAAATGGAGTGACCTGTGCCTGTCCCAACACCTAGGGCTAGTCTCTCGTTTGTTCCCCATCTTCCCGTTCATCCTCAGGACAAATTGCAACCTGGACGAAACAGGAGGTTAAAGGTGCTGATTCTCCAAGTAGGGAGATGGTTAGTCAAGCGGCTGGAATGGCGAACCCGAGCCCAAGGACAGAAGAAATGAGGTGCGTTTTAGAAACATTTCCCGATCTCACGGCATACCATCTTCTGGGTTTCCCATGCATGTTTTGATGTAGGAAGATGCCCTTGTACCTGGAGATTTGAGACCCATGGGGTGTGTACCCTGCGGTGTTATTTTAAGTATCTGGGTTTGCTCACCCAACCTCACCAATACTCTCAGCCCCAAGAGTGTCCAGCCTTATGTCTCATCCAGCTGTGGGTCTAGATATGGTCAATCCAGGTTGCATCAGTGACCCTGAACGGATTTTGTAAGAATTTCTCTCTCTTTCACTGTCTTTGTTTTGTGGGTTTTTTAAAGTAATTTATGTTTAGAATGGGTCTTGGCTGCTTTTCCCTGCTGTGTTGATGCCGCTTTACACCCTCTTGATTCACTTGCAGAGAGATATCGATACATAGGTTTTCAGATTCTTACTAGTCAGATATATTCTTGTGCGGTGACTAGGGGGTGTTGAGTCCAGTTCACTGAGCAGGGAGTAGGCCTTGTCTATTACATATTTGGCTTATGGAGCGGTCTCTGAGCTTATTTCAAACCCTTGTTTTATGCATCACCCCACCTCACCTTTCCCGTTAAGCAGCCATAGTGTGTCTTCTAAAGGTGTGACTCTGTTCTGTTTTGTAATTCAGTTCAAGTGTAGCGATTTTGACATTCCCTCTATAAGCGATATCTTAGGATAAGTGTCTTTTTCTGTGTGACTTATTTCACTTAGAATCATCGTACCTAAATGGACTCATCATGCTGCAAACTAGCCTTATGACATTGATTTCATGGCTGAGTGATATGCCATTGTGCCAAGTACCACCATTTGTTTATCCATTTTTCTCTTTCCTGGGATATTGAAGGTGTACCGAAGTGGAGGTTCTTGGAAACAGAGCAGCCGTAAAGGTTGGGGTGCCTGTGTCTTGTTGATTTTTATTTTTCCCAAATTATACGCCCATGAGTGGAAGTGCCCTATGCTCTCTATGCTGTGTTTATTTCTTATTTCAGGACACACCGTAAACTTCTCCAGAGTGCCTATTGGCAATTTACATCCCGCACATCAGCGTAGCAAGGCTCCCATGTCTCCATGGCCTGTCCTGCTTTTCCGGTTTTTAAACTTTTTTCAGAATGGCCCTTTTGACCGAGGGCAAGCGAGACTTCTTTGTAGCGCTGATTTGCCCTTCCGGCTTGCTTGGTTGGCCAAAAAGGGCCTATGGGTTTTTTCCTGAATATATTCAGGAAAAAAACGCATACGCCCTTTTTGTCCAAGGGCATCATTGTCAAAGTTTTGCCGCTTTTCATGTGCTTTAAAGGCGAGTCGAATCTACCTCCTGAAATCTGTTTCCTGCAAATCTGCCTTGCTTTCAAATCCTCTTCGTTGCCTTCCCTCAATATATTTGTGGACGAGAGTTCTCATTTATAACTCTGCACGTTTGTGAATTGCAGTGCCCCTGAGCTCCATTTGTCTCCTCGCTTTCTTGGGAGCTGGCCGCAAAAGCGCAGGATTGCTTCAGGCCCTATTTTGGTTCTGGGGGGCAGGCTGAGCCTGTGGTTCATTCTTCTTCCTGATGGGAAAATGGAGTGACCTGTGCCTGTCCCAAAACCTAGGGCTAGTCTCTCGTTGGTTCCCCGTCTTCCCGTTCATCCTCAGGACAAATTGCAACCTGGACGAAACAGGAGGTTAAAGGTGCTGATTCTCCAAGTAGGGAGATGTTTAGTCAAGCGGCTAGAATGGTGAACCCGAGCACAAGGAGAGGAGAAATGAGGTGCGTTTTAGAAGCCTTTCCCGATCTCACGGCATACAAACCTCTGGGTTTCCCATGCATGTTTTGATGTAGGAAGATGCCCTTGTACCTGGAGATTTGAGATCCATGGGGTGGGTACCCCGTGGTATTACTTTAAAGTATCTGCGTTTGCTCACCCAACCTCACCAATCCTCTCAGCCCCAAGAGTGTCCAGCCTTATGTCTCATCCAGCTGTGGGTCTAGATATGGTCGAACCAGGTGGCATCAGAGCCCCTGAACTGATTTTGTAAGAATTTCTCTCTCTTTCACTGTCTTTGTTTTGTGGGTTTTTTAAAGTAATTTATGTTTAGAATGGGGCTTTGCTGCTTTTCCCTGCTGTGTTTATGCCGCTTTACACCCTCTTGATTCACTTGCAGAGAGATATCGATACATAGGTTTTCAGATTCTTACTAGTCAGATATATTCTTGTGCGGTGACTAGGGGGTGTTGAGTCCAGTTCACTGAGCAGGGAGTAGGCCTTGTCTATTACATATTTGGCTTATGGAGCGGTCTCTGAGCTAATTTCAAACCCTTGTTTTATGCATCACCCCACCTCACCTTTCCCGTTAAGCAGCCATAGTGTGTCTTCTAAAGGTGTGACTCTGTTCTGTTTTGTAATTCAGTTCAAGTGTAGCGATTTTGACATTCCCTCTATAAGCGATATCTTAGGATAAGTGTCTTTTTCTGTGTGACTTATTTCACTTAGAATCATCGTCGTTAAATCCACTCATCATGCTGCTAACTAGCCTTATGACATTGATTTCATGGCTGAGTGATATTCCATTGTGCCAAGTACCACCATTTGTTTATCCATTTTTCTCTTTCCTGGGATATTGAAGGTGTACCGAAGTGGAGGTTCTTGGAAACAGAGCAGCCGTAAAGTTTGGGGTGCCTGTGTCTTGTTGATTTTTAGTTTTCCCAATTTATACGCCCATGAGTGGAAGTGCCCTATGCTCTCTAAGCTGTGTTTATTACTTGTTTCAGGACACACCGTACACTTCTCCAGAGTGCCTGTTGGCAATTTACATCCCGCCCATCAGCGTAGCAAGGCTCCCATGTCTCCATGGCCTGTCCTGCTTTTCTGGTTTTTACACTTTTTTCAGCATGGCCCTTTTGACCGAGGGCAAGCAAGACTTCTTTGTAGCGCTGATTTGCCCTTCCGGCTTGCTTGGTTGGCCAAAAAGGGCTTATGCGTTTTTTCCTGAATATATTCAGGAAAAAACGCATAAGCCCTTTTTGGCCAAGGGCATCATTGTCAACGTTTTGCCGCTTTTCATGTGCTTTAAAGGCGAGTCGAATCTACCTCCTGAAATCTGTTTCCTGCAAATCTGCCTTGCTTTCAAATCCTCTTCGTTGCCTTCCCTCAATATATTTGTGGACGAGAGTTCTCATTTATAACTCTGCACGTTTGTGAATTGCAGTGCCCCTGAGCTCCATTTGTCTACTCGCTTTTTTGGGAGCTGGCCGCAAAAGCGCAGGATTGTTTCAGGCCCTATTCGGCTTCCAGGGGGCAGGCGGAGCCTGTGGTTCATTTTTCTTCCTGATGGGAAAATGGAGTGACCTGTGCCTGTCCCAACACCTAGGGCTAGTCTCTCGTTGGTTCCCCGTCTTCCCGTTCATCCTCAGGACAAATTGCAACCTGGATGAAACAGGAGGTTAAAGGTGCTGATTCTCCAAGTAGGGAGATGGTTAGTCAAGCAGCTGGAATGGCGAACCCGAGCACAAGGAGAGGAGAAATGAGGTGCGTTTTAGAAACCTTTTCCGATCTCACGGCATACCATCTTCTGGGTTTCCCATGCATGTTTTGATGTAGGAAGATGCCCTTGTACCTGGAGATTTGAGACCCATGGGGTGTGTACCCCGCGGTGTTATTTTAAGTATCTGGGTTTGCTCACCCAACCTCACCAATCCTCTCAGCCCCAAGAGTGTCCAGCCTTCTGTCTCATCCAGCTGTGGGTCTAGATATGGTCAATCCAGGTTGCATCAGAGACCCTGAACGGATTTTGTAAGAATTTCTCTCTCTTTCACTGTCTTTGTTTTGTGGGTTTTTAAAAGTAATTTATGTTTAGAATGGGTCTTGGCTGCTTTTCCCTGCTGTGTTTATGATGCTTTACACCCTCTTGATTCACTTGCAGAGAGATATCGATACATAGGTTTTCAGATTCTTACTAGTCAGATATATTCTTGTGCAGTGACTAGGGGGTGTTGAGTCCAGTTCACTGAGCAGGGAGTAGGCCTTGTCTATTACATATTTGGCTTATGGAGCGGTCTCTGAGCTTATTTCAAACCCTTGTTTTATGCATCACCCCACCTCACCTTTCCCGTTAAGCAGCCATAGTGGGTCTTCTAAATGTGTGACTCTGTTCTGTTTTGTAATTCAGTTCAAGTGTAGCGATTTTGACATTCCCTCTATAAGCGATATCTTAGGATAAGTGTCTTTTTCTGTGTGACTTATTTCACTTAGAATCATCGTACCTAAATCCACTCATCATGCTGCTAACTAGCCTTATGACATTGATTTCATGGCTGAGTGATATTCCATTGTGCCAAGTACCACCATTTCTTTATCCATTTTTCTCTTTCCTGGGATATTGAAGGTGTACCGAAGTGGACGTTCTTGGAAACAGAGCAGCCGTAAAGTTTGGGGTGCCTGTGTCTTGTTGAGTTTTAGTTTTCCCGATTTATACGCCCATGAGTGGAAGTGCCCTATGCTCTCTAAGCTGTGTTTATTACTTGTTTCAGGACACACCGTACACTTCTCCATAGTGCCTGTTGGCCATTTACATCCCGCCCATCAGCGTAGCAAGGCTCCCATGTCTCCATGGCCTGTCCTGCTTTTCTGGTTTTTACACTTTCTTCAGCATGGCCCTTTTGACCGAGGGCAAGCGAGACTTCTTTGTAGCGCTGATTTGTCCTTCCGGCTTGCTTGGTTGGACAAAAAGGGCGTATGCGTTTTTTCCTGAATATATTCAGGAAAAAACGCATACGCCCTTTTTGGCCAAGGGCATCATTGTCAACGTTTTGCCGCTTTTCATGTGCTTTAAAGGCGAGTCGAATCTACCTCCTGAAATCTGTTTCCTGCAAATCTGCCTTGCTTTCAAATCCTCTTCGTTGCCTTCCCTCAATATATTTGTGGATGAGAGTTCTCATTTATAACTCTGCACGTTTGTGAATTGCAGTGCCCCTGAGCTCCATTTGTCTCCTCGCTTTTTTGGGAGCTGGCCGCAAAAGCGCAGGATTGCTTCAGGCCCTATTTTGGTTCTGGGCGGCAGGCCGAGCCTGTGGTTCATTCTTCTTCCTGATGGGAAAATGGAGTGACCTGTGCCTGTCCCAACACCTAGGGCTAGTCTCTCGTTGGTTCCCCGTCTTCCCGTTCATCCTCAGGACAAATTGCAACCTGTACGAAACAGGAGGTTAAAGGTGCTGATTCTCCAAGTAGGGAGATGGTTAGTCAAGCGGCTGGAATGGCGAACCCGAGCACAAGGAGAGGAGAAATGAGGTGCGTTTTAGAAACGTTTCCCGATCTCACGGCATACCATCTTCTGGGTTTCCCATGCATGTTTTGATGTAGGAAGATGCCCTTGTACCTGGAGATTTGAGACCCATGGGGTGTGTACCCCGCGGTTTTACTTTAAATTATCTGCGTTTTCTCACCCAACCTCACCAATCGTCTCAGCCCCAAGAGTGTCCAGCCTTATGTCTCATCCAGCTGGGGGTCTAGATATGGTCAATCCAGGTTGTATCAGAGACCCTGAACGGATTTTGTAAGAATTTCTCTCTCTTTCACTGTCTTTGTTTTGTGGGATTTTTAAAGTAATTTATGTTTAGAATGGGTCTTGGCTGCTTTTCCCTGCTGTGTTTATGCCGCTTTACACCCTCTTGATTCACTTGCAGAGAGATATCGATACATAGGTTTTCAGAATCTTACTAGTCAGATATATTCTTGTGCGGTGACTAGGGGGTGTTGAGTCCAGTTCACTGAGCAGGGAGTAGGCCATGTCTATTACATATTTGGCTTATGGAGCTATCTCTGAGCTAATTTCAAACCCTTGTTTTATGCATCACCCCACCTCACCTTTCCCGTTAAGCAGCCATAGTGTGTCTTCTAAAGGTGTGACTCTGTTCTGTTTTGTAATTCAGTTCAAGTGCAGCGATTTTGACATTCCCTCTATAAGCGATATCTTAGGATAAGTGTCTTTTTCTGTGTGACTTATTTCACTTAGAATCATCGGACCTAAATCCACTCATCATGCTGCTAACTAGCCTTATGACATTGATTTCATGGCTGAGTGATATTCCATTGTGCCAAGTAGCACCATTTCTTTATCCATTTTTCTCTTTCCTGGGATATTGAAGGTGTACCGAAGTGGAGGTTCTTGGAAACAGAGCAGCCGTAAAGTTTGGGGTGCCTGTCTCTTGTTGATCTTTAGTTTTCCCAATTTATACGCCCATGAGTGGAAGTGCCCTATGCTCTTTAAGCTGTGTTTATTACTTGTTTCAGGACACACCGTACACTTCTCCAGAGTGCCTGTTGGCAATTTACATCCCGCCCATCAGTGTAGCAAGGCTCCCATGTCTCCATGGCCTGTCCTGCTTTTCTGGTTTTTACACTTTGTTCAGCATGGCCCTTTTGACCGAGGGCAAGCAAGACTTCTTTGTAGCGCTGATTTGCCCTTCCGGCTTGCTTGGTTGGCCAAAAAGGGCGTATGCGTTTTTTCCTGAATATATTCAGGAAAAAACGCATACGCCCTTTTTGGCCAAGGGCATCATTGTCAACGTTTTGCCGCTTTTCATGTGCTTTAAAGGCGAGTCGAATCTACCTCCTGAAATCTGTTTCCTGCAAATCTGCCTTGCTTTCAAATCCTCTTCGTTGCCTTCCCTCAATATATTTGTGGACGAGAGTTCTCATTTATAACTCTGCACGTTTGTGAATTGCAGTGCCCCTGAGCTCCATTTGTCTCCTCGCTTTTTTGGGAGCTGGCCGCAAAAGCGCAGGATTGCTTCAGGCCCTATTTTGGTTCTGGGGGGCAGGCTGAGCCTGTGGTTCATTCTTCTTCCTGATGGGAAAATGGAGTGACCTGTGCCTGTCCCAACACCTAGGGCTAGTCTCTCGTTGGTTCCCCGTCTTCCCGTTCATCCTCAGGAGAAATTGCAACCTGTACGAAACAGGAGATTAAAGGTGCTGATTCTACAAGTAGGGAGATGGTGAGTCAAGCGGCTGGAATGGCGAAGCCGAGCACAAGGAGAGGAGAAATGAGGAGCGTTTTAGAAGCCTTTCCCGATCTCACAGCATACCATCTTCTGGGTTTCCCATGCATGTTTTGATTTCGGAAGATGCCCTTGTACCTGGAGATTTGAGACCCATGGGGTGGGTACGCCGCAGTGTTACTTTAAATTCTCTGCGTTTGTTCACCCACCCTCACCAATCCTCTGAGCCTCAAGAGTGTCCAGCCTTATGTCTCATCCAGGTGTGGGTCTAGATATGTTCGATCCAGGTGGCATCAGAGCCCCTGAACTGATTTTGTAAGAATTTCTCTCTCTTTCACTGTCTTTGTTTTGTGGGTTTTTTTAAGTAATTTATGTTTAGAATGGGGCTTGGCTGCTTTTCCCTGCTGTGTTTATGCCGCTTTATACCCGCTTAATTCACTTGCAGAGAGATATCGATACATAGGTTTTCAGATTCTTACTAGTCAGATATATTCTTGTGCGGTGGCTAGGGGGTGTTGTGTCCAGTTCACTGAGCAGGGAGTGGGCCGTGTCTATTACATATTTGGCTTATGGAGTGGTCTCTGAGCTAATTTCAAACCCTTGTTTTATGCATCACCCCACCTCACCTTTCCCGTTAAACAGCCATAGTGTGTCTTCTAAAGGTGTGACTCTTTTCTGTTTTGTAATTCAGTTCAAGTGTAGCGATTTTGACATTCCCTCTATAAGCGATATCTTAGGATAAGTGTCTTTCCCTGTGTGACTTATTTCACTTAGAATCATCGTACCTAAATCGACTCATCATGCTGCAAACTAGCCTTATGAGATTGATTTCATGGCTGAGTGATATTCCATTGTGCCAAGTACCACCATTTCTTTATCCATTTTTCTCTTTCTGAGATATTGAAGGTGTACCGAAGTGGAGGTTCTTGGAAACACAGCAGCCGTAAAGGTTGGGGTGCCTGTGTCTTGTTGATTTATAGTTTTCCCAATTTATACGCCCATGAGTGGAAGTGCCCTATGCTCTCTAATCTGTGTTTATTACTTGTTTCAGGACACACCGTACACTTCTCCAGAGTGCCTATTGGCAATTTACATCCCGCACATCAGCGTAGCAAGGCTCCCATATCTCCATGGCCTGTCCTGCTTTTCTGGTTTTTACACTTTTTTCAGCATGGCCCTTTTGACCGAGGGCAAGCAAGACTTCTTTGTAGCGCTGATTTGCACTTCCGGCTTGCTTGGTTGGCCAAAAAGGGCGTATGCGTTTTTTCCTGAATATATTCAGGAAAAAACGCATACGCCCTTTTTGGCCAAGGGCATCATTGTCAACGTTTTGCCGCTTTTCATGTGCTTTAAAGGCGAGTCGAATCTACCTCCTGAAATCTGTTTCCTGCAAATCTGCCTTGCTTTCAAATCCTCTTCGTTGCCTTCCCTCAATATATTTGTGGACGAGAGTTCTCATTTATAACTCTGCACGTTTGTGAATTGCAGTGCCCCTGAGCTCCATTTGTCTACTCGCTTTTTTGGGAACTGGCCGCAAAAGCGCAGGATTGTTTCAGGCCCTATTCGGCTTCCAGGGGGCAGGCGGAGCCTGTGGTTCATTCTTCTTCCTGATGGGAAAATGGAGTGACCTGTGCCTGTCCCAACACCTAGGGCTAGTCTCTCGTTGGTTCCCCGTCTTCCCGTTCATCCTCAGGACAAATTGCAACCTGGATGAAACAGGAGGTTAAAGGTGCTGATTCTCCAAGTAGGGAGATGTTTAGTCAAGCAGCTGGAATGGCGAACCCGAGCACAAGGAGAGGAGAAATGAGGTGCGTTTTAGAAACCTTTTCCGATCTCACGGCATACCATCTTCTGGGTTTCCCATGCATGTTTTGATGTAGGAAGATGCCCTTGTACCTGGAGATTTGAGACCCATGGGGTGTGTACCCCGCCGTGTTATTTTAAGTATCTGGGTTTGCTCACCCAACCTCACCAATCCTCTCAGCCCCAAGAGTGTCCAGCCTTATGTCTCATCCAGCTGTGGGTCTAGATATGGTCAATCCAGGTTGCATCAGAGACCCTGAACGGATTTTGTAAGAATTTCTCTCTCTTTCACTGTCTTTGTTTTGTGGGTTTTTAAAAGTAATTTATGTTTAGAATGGGTCTTGGCTGCTTTTCCCTGCTGTGTTTATGCCGCTTTACACCCTCTTGATTCACTTGCAGAGAGATATCGATACATAGGTTTTCAGATTCTTACTAGTCAGATATATTCTTGTGCGGTGACTAGGGGGTGTTGAGTCCAGTTCACTGAGCAGGGAGTAGCCCTTGTCTATTACATATTTGGCTTATGGAGAGGTCTCTGAGCTTATTTCAAACCCTTGTTTTATTCATCACCCCTCCTCACCTTTCCCGTTAAGCAGCGATAGTGTGTCTTCTAAATGTGTGACTCTGTTCTGTTTTGTAATTCAGTTCAAGTGTAGCAATTTTGACATTCCCTCTATAAGCGATATCTTAGGATAAGTGTCTTTTTCTGTGTGACTTATTTCACTTAGAATCATCGTACCTAAATCGACTCATCATGCTGCAAACTAGCCTTATGAGATTGATTTCATGGCTGAGTGATATTCCATTGTGCCAAGTACCCCCATTTCTTTATCCATTTTTCTCTTTCTGAGATATTGAAGGTGTACCGAAGTGGAGGTTCTTGGAAACACAGCAGCCGTAAAGGTTGGGGTGCCTGTGTCTTGTTGATTTTTAGTTTTCCCAATTTATACGCCCATGAGTGGAAGTGCCCTATGCTCTCTAAGCTGTGTTTATTACTTGTTTCAGCACACACCGTACACTTCTCCAGAGTGCCTATTGGCAATTTACATCCCGCACCTCAGCGTAGCAAGGCTCCCATATCTACATGGCCTGCCCTGCTTTTCTGGTTTTTACACTTTTTTCAGCATGGCCCTTTTGACCGAGGGCAAGCAAGACTTCTTTGTAGCGCTGATTTGCCCTTCCGGCTTGCTTGGTTGGCCAAAAAGGGCGTATGCGTTTTTTCCTGAATATATTCAGGAAAAAACGCATACGCCCTTTTTGGCCAAGGGCATCATTGTCAACGTTTTGCCGCTTTTCATGTGCTTTAAAGGCGAGTCGAATCTACCTCCTGAAATCTGTTTCCTGCAAATCTGCCTTGCTTTCAAATCCTCTTCGTTGCCTTCCCTCAATATATTTGTGGACGAGAGTTATCATTTATAACTCTGCACGTTTGTGAATTGCAGTGCCCCTGAGCTCCATTTGTCTCCTCGCTTTTTTGGGAGCTGGCCGCAAAAGCGCAGGATTGTTTCAGGCCCTATTCGGCTTCCAGGGGGCAGGCGGCGCCTGTGGTTCATTCTTCTTCCTGATGGGAAAATGGAGTGACCTGTGCCTGTCCCAACACCTAGGGCTAGTCTCTCGTTGGTTCCCCGTCTTCCCGTTCATCCTCAGGACAAATTGCAACCTGGATGAAACAGGAGGTTAAAGGTGCTGATTCTCCAAGTAGGGAGATGGTTAGTCAAGCAGCTGGAATGGCGAACCCGAGCACAAGGAGAGGAGAAATGAGGTGCGTTTTAGAAACCTTTTCCGATCTCACGGCATACCATCTTCTGGGTTTCCCATGCATGTTTTGATGTAGGAAGATGCCCTTGTACCTGGAGATTTGAGACCTATGGGGTGTGTACCCCGCGGTGTTATTTTAAGTATCTGGGTTTGCTCACCCAACCTCACCAATCCTCTCAGCCCCAAGAGTGTCCAGCCTTCTGTCTCATCCAGCTGTGGGTCTAGATATGGTCAATCCAGGTTGCATCAGAGACCCTGAACGGATTTTGTAAGAATTTCTCTCTCTTTCACTGTCTTTGTTTTGTGGGTTTTTTAAAGTAATTTATGTTTAGAATGGGTCTTGGCTGCTTTTCCCTGCTGTGTTTATGCCGCTTTACACCCTCTTGATTCACTTGCAGAGAGATATCGATACATAGGTTTTCAGATTCTTACTAGTCAGATATATTCTTGTGCGGTGACTAGGGGGTGTTGAGTCCAGTTCACTGAGCAGGGAGTAGGCCTTGTCTATTACATATTTGGCTTATGGAGCGGTCTCTGAGCTTATTTCAAACCCTTGTTTTATTCATCACCCCACCTCACCTTTCCCGTTAAGCAGCGATAGTGTGTCTTCTAAAGGTGTGACTCTGTTCTGTTTTGTAATTCAGTTCAAGTGTAGCAATTTTGACATTCCCTCTATAAGCGATATCTTAGGATAAGTGTCTTTTTCTGTGTGACTTATTTCACTTAGAATCATCGTCGCTAAATCCACTCATCATGCTGCTAACTAGCCTTATGACATTGATTTCATGGCTGAGTGATATTCCATTGTGCCAAGTACCACCATTTGTTTATCCATTTTTCTCTTTCCTGGGATATTGAAGGTGTACCGAAGTGGAGTTTCTTGGAAACAGAGCAGCCGTAAAGTTTGGAGTGCCTGTGTCTTGTTGAGTTTTAGTTTTCCCGATTTATACGCCCATGAGTGGAAGTGCCCTATGCTCTCTAAGCTGTGTTTATTACTTGTTTCAGGACACACTGTACACTTCTCCAGAGTGCCTGTTGGCAATTTACATCCCGCCCATCAGCGTAGCAAGGCTCCCATGTCTCCATGGCCTGTCCTGCTTTTCTGGTTTTTACACTTTTTTCAGCATGGCCCTTTTGACCGAGGGCAAGCGAGACTTCTTTGTAGCGCTGATTTGCCCTTCCGGCTTGCTTGGTTGGCCAAAAAGGGCGTATGCCTTTTTTCCTGAATATATTCAGGAAAAAACGCATACACCCTTTTTGGCCAAGGGCATCATTGTCAACGTTTTGCCGCTTTTCATGTGCTTTAAAGGCGAGTCGAATCTACCTCCTGAAATCTGTTTCCTGCAAATCTGCCTTGCTTTCAAATCCTCTTCGTTGCCTTCCCTCAATATATTTGTGGATGAGAGTTCTCATTTATAACTCTGCACGTTTGTGAATTGCAGTGCCCCTGAGCTCCATTTGTCTACTTGCTTATTTGGGAGCTGGCCGCAAAAGCGCAGGATTGCTTCAGGCCCTATTTTGGTTCTGGGGGGCAGGCTGAGCCTGTGGTTCATTCTTCTTCCTGATGGGAAAATGGAGTGACCTGTGCCTGTCCCAACACCTAGGGCTAGTCTCTCGTTTGTTCCCCGTCTTCCCGTTCATCCTCAGGACAAATTGCAACCTGTACGAAACAGGAGGTTAAATGTGCTGATTCTACAAGTAGGGAGATGGTTAGTCAAGCGGCTGGAATGGCGAACCCGAGCACAAGGACAGGAGAAATGAGGTGCGTTTTAGAAACATTTCCCGATCTCACGGCATACCATCTTTTGGGTTTCCCATGCATGTTTTGATGTAGGAAGATGCCCTTGTACCTGGAGATTTGAGACCCATGGGGTGGGTACCCCGCGGTGTTATTTTAAGTATCTGGGTTTGCTCACCCAACCTCACCAATACTCTCAGCCCCAAGAGTGTCCAGCCTTATGTCTCATCCAGCTGTGGGTCTAGATATGGTCAATCCAGGTTGCATCAGAGACCCTGAACGGATTTTGTAAGAATTTCTCTCTCTTTCACTGTCTTTGTTTTGTGGGTTTTTTTAAAGTAATTTATGTTTAGAATGGGTCTTGGCTGCTTTTCCCTGCTGTGTTTATGCTGCTTTACACCCTCTTGATTCACTTGCAGAGAGATATCAATACATAGGTTTTCAGATTCTTACTAGTCAGATATATTCTTGTGTGGTGAATAGGGGGTTTTGAGTCCAGTTCACTGAGCAGGGAGTAGGCCTTTTCTATTACATATTTGGCTTATGGAGCGGTCTCTGAGCTTATTTCAAACCCTTGTTTTATGCATCACCCCACCTCACCTTTCCCGTTAAGCAGCCATAGTGTGTCTTCTAAAGGTGTGACTCTGTTCTGTTTTGTAATTCAGTTCAAGTGTAGCGATTTTGACATTCCCTCTATAGGCGATATCTTAGGATAAGTGTCTTTTTCTGTGTGACTTATTTCACTTAGAATCATCGTTGCTAAATCCACTCATCATGCTGCTAACTAGCCTTATGACATTGATTTCATGGCTGAGTGATATTCCATTGTGCCAAGTAGCACCATTTGTTTATCCATTTTTCTCTTTCCTGGGATATTAAAGGTGTACCGAAGTGGAGGTTCTTGGAAACAGAGCAGCCGTAAAGTTTGGGGTGCCTGTGTCTTGTTGATTTTTAGTTTTCCCAATTTATACGCCCATGAGTGGAAGTGCCCTATGCTCTCTAAGCTGTGTTTATTACTTGTTTCAGGACACACCGTACACTTCTCCAGAGTGCCTGTTGGCAATTTACATCCCGCCCATCAGCGTAGCAAGGCTCCCATGTCTCCATGGCCTGTCCTGCTTTTCTGGTTTTTACACTTTTTTCAGCATGGCCCTTTTGACCGAGGGCAAGCAAGACTTCTTTGTAGCGCTGATTTGCACTTCCGGCTTGCTTGGTTGGCCAAAAAGGGCGTATGCGTTTTTTCCTGAATATATTCAGGAAAAAACGCATACGCCCTTTTTGGCCAAGGGCATCATTGTCAACGTTTTGCCGCTTTTCATGTGCTTTAAAGGCGAGTCGAATCTACCTCCTGAAATCTGTTTCCTGCAAATCTGCCTTGCTTTCAAATCCTCTTCGTTGCCTTCCCTCAATATATTTGTGGACGAGAGTTCTCATTTATAACTCTGCACGTTTGTGAATTGCAGTGCCCCTGAGCTCCATTTGTCTACTCGCTTTTTTGGGAGCTGGCCGCAAAAGCGCAGGATTGCTTCAGACCCTATTTTGGTTCTGGCGGGCAGGCTGAGCCTGTGGTTCATTCTTCTTCCTGATGGGAAAATGGAGTGACCTGTGCCTGTCCCAACACCTAGGGCTAGTCTCTCGTTGGTTCCCCGTCTTCCCGTTCATCCTCAGGACAAATTGCAACCTGGACGAAACAGGAGGTTAAAGGTGCTGATTCTCCAAGTAGGGAGATGGTTAGTCAAGCGGCTGGAATGGCGAACCCGAGCACAAGGACAGGAGAAATGAGGTGCGTTTTAGAAACATTTCCCGATCTCACGGCATACCATCTTCTGGGTTTCCCATGCATGTTTTGATGTAGGAAGATGCCCTTGTACCTGGAGATTTGAGACCCATGGGGTGTGTACCCCGCGGTGTTATTTTAAGTATCTGGGTTTGCTCACCCAACCTCACCAATCCTCTCAGCCCCAAGAGTGTCCAGCCTTATGTCTCATCCAGCTGTGGGTCTAGATATGGTCAATCCAGGTTGCATCAGAGACCCTGAACGGATTTTGTAAGAATTTCTCTCTCTTTCACTGTCTTTGTTTTGTGGGTTTTTTAAAGTAATTTATGTTTAGAATGGGTCTTGGCTGCTTTTCCCTGCTGTGTTTATGCCGCTTTACACCCTCTTGATTCACTTGCAGAAAGATATCGATATATAGGTTTTCAGATTCTTACTAGTCAGATATATTCTTGTGTGGTGACTAGGGGGTGTTGAGTCCAGTTCACTGAGCAGGGAGTAGGCCTTGTCTATTACATATTTGGCTTATGGAGCGGTCTCTGAGCTTATTTCAAACCCTTGTTTTATGCATCACCCCACCTCACCTTTCCCGTTAAGCAGCCATAGTGTGTCTTCTAAAGGTGTGACTCTGTTCTGTTTTGTAATTCAGTTCAAGTGTAGCGATTTTGACATTCCCTCTAGAAGCGCTATCTTAGGACAAGGGCCTTTTTCTGTGTGACTTATTTCACTTAGAATCATCGTCGCTATATCCACTCATCATGCTGCTAACTAGCCTTATGACATTGATTTCATGGCTGAGTGATATTCCATTGTGCCAAGTACCACCATTTGTTTATCCATTTTTCTCTTTCCTGGGATATTGAAGGTGTACCGAAGTGGAGGTTCTTGGAAACAGAGCAGCCGTAAAGTTTGGGGTGCCTGTGTCTTGTTGAGTTTTAGTTTTCCCGATTTATACGCCCATGAGTGGAAGTGCCCTATGCTCTCTAAGCTGTGTTTATTACTTGTTTCAGGACACACCGTACACTACTCCAGAGTGCCTGTTGGCAATTTACATCCCGCCCATCAGCGTAGCAAGGCTCCCATGTCTCCATGGCCTGTCCTGCTTTTCTGGTTTTTACACTTTCTTCAGCATGGCCCTTTTGACTAAGGGCAAGCGAGACTTCTTTGTAGCGCTGATTTGCCCTTCCGGCTTGCTTGGTTGGACAAAAAGGGCGTATGCGTTTTTTCCTGAATATATTCAGGAAAAAACGCATACGCCCTTTTTGGCCAAGGGCATCATTGTCAACGTTTTGCCGCTTTTCATGTGCTTTAAAGGCGAGTCGAATCTACCTCCTGAAATCTGTTTCCTGCAAATCTGCCTTGCTTTCAAATCCTCTTCGTTGCCTTCCCTCAATATATTTGTGGACGAGAGTTCTCATTTATAACTCTGCACGTTTGTGAATTGCAGTGCCCCTGAGCTCCATTTGTCTACTCGCTTTTTTGGGAGCTGGCCGCAAAAGCGCAGGATTGCTTCAGGCCCTATTTTGGTTCTGGGGGGCAGGCGGAGCCTGTGGTTCATTCTTCTTCCTGATGGGAAAATGGAGTGACCTGTGCCTGTCCCAACACCTAGGGCTAGTCTCTCGTTCGTTCCCCGTCTTCCCGTTCATCCTCAGGACAAATTACAACCTGTACGAAACAGGAGGTTAAAGGTGCTGATTCTCCAAGTAGGGAGATGTTTAGTCAAGCGGCTGGACTGGCGAACCCGAGCACAAGGAGAGGAGAAATGAGGTGCGTTTTAGAAACCTTTCCCGATCTCATGGCATACCATCTTCTGTGTTTCCCATGCATGTTTTGATGTAGGAAGATGCCCTTGTACCTGGAGATTTGAGACCCATTGGGTGGGTACCCCGTGGAGTTACTTTAACGCATCTGCGTTTGCTCACCCAACCTTACCAATCCTCTCAGCCCCAAGAGTGTCCAGCCTTATGTCTCATCCAGCTGTGGGTCTAGATATGGTCGAACCAGGTGGCATCAGAGCCCCTGAACTGATTTTGTAAGAATTTCTCTCTCTTTCACTGTCTTTGTTTTGTGGGTTTTTTTAAGTAATTTATGTTTAGAATGGGGCTGGCTGCTTTTCCCTGCTATGTTGATGCCGCTTTACACCCTCTTGATTCACTTGCAGAGAGATATCGATACATAGGTTTTCAGATTCTTATTGTCAGATATATTCTTGTGCGGTGACTAGGGGGTGTTGAGTCCAGTTCACTGAGCAGGGAGTAGGCCTTGTCTATTACATATTTGGCTTATGGAGCGGTCTCTGAGCTAATTTCAAACCCTTGTTTTATGCATCACCCCACCTCACCTTTCCCGTTAAGCAGCCATAGTGTGTCTTCTAAAGGTGTGACTCTGTTCTGTTTTGTAATTCAGTTCAAGTGTAGCGATTTTGACATTCCCTCTATAAGCGATATCTTAGGATAAGTGTCTTTTTCTGTGTGACTTATTTCACTTAGAATCATCGTCGCTAAATCCACTCATCATGCTGCTAACTAGCCTTATGACATTGATTTCATGGCTGAGTGATATTCCATTGTGCCAAGTACCACCATTTGTTTATCCATTTTTCTCTTTCCTGGGATATTGAAGGTGTACCGAAGTGGAGGTTCTTGGAAACAGAGCAGCCGTAAAGTTTGGGGTGCCTGTGTCTTGTTGAGTTTTAGTTTTCCCGATTTATACGCCCATGAGTGGAAGTGCCCTATGCTCTCTAAGCTGTGTTTATTACTTGTTTCAGGACAAACCATACACTTCTCCAGAGTGCCTGTTGGCAATTTACATCCCGCCCATCAGCGTAGCAAGGCTCCCATGTCTCCATGGCCTGTCCTGCTTTTCTGGTTTTTACACTTTCTTCAGCATGGCCCTTTTGACCAAGGGCAAGCGAGACTTCTTTGTAGCGCTGATTTGCCCTTCCGGGTTGCTTGGTTGGCCAAAAAGGGCGTATGCGTTTTTTCCTGAATATATTCAGGAAAAAACGCATACGCCCTTTTTGGCCAAGGGCATCATTGTCAACGTTTTGCCGCTTTTCATGTGCTTTAAAGGCGAGTCGAATCTACCTCCTGAAATCTGTTTCCTGCAAATCTGCCTTGCTTTCAAATCCTCTTCGTTGCCTTCCCTCAATATATTTGTGGACGAGAGTTCTCATTTATAACTCTGCACGTTTGTGAATTGCAGTGCCCCTGAGCTCCATTTGTCTACTTGCTTTTTTGGGAGCTGGCCGCAAAAGCGCAGGATTGCTTCAGGCCCTATTTTGGTTCTGGGGGGCAGGCTGAGCCTGTGGTTCATTCTTCTTCCTGATGGGAAAATGGAGTGACCTGTGCCTGTCCCAACACCTAGGGCTAGTCTCTCGTTGGTTCTCCGTCTTCCCGTTCATCCTCAGGACAAATTGCAACCTGGACGAAACAGGAGGTTAAAGGTGCTGATTCTCCAAGTAGGGAGATGGTTAGTCAAGCGGCTGGAATGGCGAACCCGAGCACAAGGACAGGAGAAATGAGGTGCGTTTTAGAAACATTTCCCGATCTCACGGCATACCATCTTCTGGGTTTCCCATGCATGTTTTGATGTAGGAAGATGCCCTTGTACCTGGAGATTTGAGACCCATGGGGTGTGTACCCCGCGGTGTTATTTTAAGTATCTGGGTTTGCTCACCCAACCTCACCAATCCTCTCAGCCCCAAGAGTGTCCAGCCTTATGTCTCATCCAGCTGTGGGTCTAGATATGGTCAATCCAGGTTGCATCAGAGACCCTGAACGGATTTTGTAAGAATTTCTCTCTCTTTCACTGTCTTTGTTTTGTGGGATTTTTAAAGTAATTTATGTTTAGAATGGGTCTTGGCTGCTTTTCCCTGCTGTGTTTATGCCGCTTTACACACTCTTGATTCAATTGCAGAGAGATATCGATACATAGGTTTTCAGATTCTTACTAGTCAGATATATTCTTGTGCGGTGACTAGGGGGTGTTGAGTCCAGTTCACTGAGCAGGGAGTAGGCCATGTCTATTACATATTTGGCTTATGGAGCTGTCTCTGAGCTAATTTCAAACCCTTGTTTTATGCATCACCCCACCTCACCTTTCCGATAAGCAGCCATAGTGTGTCTTCTAAAGGTGTGACTCTGTTCTGTTTTGTAATTCAGTTCAAGTGCAGCGATTTTGACATTCCCTCTATAAGCGATATCTTAGGATAAGTGTCTTTTTCTGTGTGACTTGTTTCACTTAGAATCATTGTCACTAAATCCACTCATCATGCTGCTAACTAGCCTTATGACATTGATTTCATGGCTGAGTGATATTCCATTGTGCCAAGTAGCACCATTTGTTTATCCATTTTTCTCTTTCCTGGGATATTGAAGGTGTACCGAAGTGGAGGTTCTTGGCAACAGAGCAGCCGTAAAGTTTGGGGTGCCTGTGTCTTGTTGATTTTTAGTTTTCCCAATTTATACGCCCATAAGTGGAAGTGCCCTATGCTCTCTAAGCTGTGTTTATTACTTGTTTCAGGACACACCGTACACTTCTCCAGAGTGCCTGTTGGCAATTTACATCACACCCATCAGCGTAGCAAGGCTCCCATGTCTCCATGGCCTGTCCTGCTTTTCTGGTTTTTACACTTTTTTCAGCATGGCCCTTTTGACCGAGGGCAAGCGAGACTTCTTTGTAGCGCTGATTTGCCCTTCCGGCTTGCTTGGTTGGCCAAAAAGGGCGTATGCGTTTTTTCCTGAATATATTCAGGAAAAAACGCATACGCCCTTTTTGGCCAAGGGCATCATTGTCAACGTTTTGCCGCTTTTCATGTGCTTTAAAGGCGAGTCGAATCTACCTCCTGAAATCTGTTTCCTGCAAATCTGCCTTGCTTTCAAATCCTCTTCGTTGCCTTCCCTCAATATATTTGTGGACGAGAGTTATCATTTATAACTCTGCAAGTTTCTGAATTGCAGTGCCCCTGAGCTCCATTTGTCTACTCGCTTTTTTGGGAGCTGGCCGCAAAAGCGCAGGATTGCTTCAGGCCCTATTTTGTTTCTGGGGGGCAGGCTGAGCCTGTGGTTCATTCTTCTTCCTGATGGGAAAATGGAGTGACCTGTGCCTGTCCCAACACCTAGGGCTAGTCTCTCGTTGGTTCCCCGTCTCCCCGTTCATCCTCAGGACAAATTGCAACCTGGACGAAACAGGAGGTTAAAGGTGCTGATTCTCCAAGTAGGGAGATGGTTAGTCAAGCGGCTGGAATGGCGAACCCGAGCACAAGGAGAGGAGAAATGAGGTGCGTTTTAGAAACCTTTCCCGATCTCACGGCATACCATCTTCTGGGTTTCACATGCATGTTTTCATGTAGGAAGATGCCCTTGTACCTGGAGATTTGAGACCCATGGGGTGGGTACCCCGCGGTATTACTTTAAAGTATCTGCGTTTGCTCACCCAACCTCACCAATCCTCTCAGCCCCAAGAGTGTCCAGCCATATGTCTCATCCAGCTGTGGGTCTAGATATGGTCAATCCAGGTTGCATCATAGACCCTGAACGGATTTTGTAAGAATTTCTCTCTCTTTCACTGTCTTTGTTTTGTTTGTTTTTTAAAGTAATTTATGTTTAGAATGGGGCTTTGCTGCTTTTCCCTGCTGTGTTTATGCCGCTTTACACCCTCTTGATTCACTTGCAGAGAGATATCGATACATAGGTTTTCAGATTCTTACTAGTCAGATATATTCTTGTGCGGTGACTAGGGGGTGTTGAGTCCAGTTCACTGAGCAGGGAGTAGGCCTTGTCTATTACATATTTGGCTTATGGAGCGGTCTCTGAGCTAATTTCAAACCCTTGTTTTATGCATCACCCCACCTCACCTTTCCCGTTAAGCAGCCATAGTGTGTCTTCTAATGGTGTGACTCTGTTCTGTTTTGTAATTCAGTTCAAGTGTAGCGATTTTGACATTCCCTCTATAAGCGATATCTTAGGATAAGTGTCTTTTTCTGTGTGACTTATTTCACTTAGAATCATCATCGCTAAATCCACTCATCATGCTGCTAACTAGCCTTATGACATTGATTTCATGGCTGAGTGATATTGCATTGAGCAAAGTACCACCATTTGTTTATCCATTTTTCTCTTTCCTTGGATATTGAAGGTGTACCGAAGTGGAGGTTCTTGGAAACAGAGCAGCCGTAAAGTTTGGGGTGCCTGTGTCTTGTTGATTTTTAGTTTTCCCAATTTATACGCCCATGAGTGGAAGTGCCCTATGCTCTCTAAGCTGTGTTTATTACTTGTTTCAGGACACACCGAACACTTCTCCAGAGTGCCTGTTGGCAATTTACATCCCGCCCATCAGCGTAGCAAGGCTCCCATGTCTCCATGGCCTGTCCTGCTTTTCTGGTTTTTAAACTTTCTTCAGCATGGCCCTTCTGACCGAGGGCAAGCGAGACTTCTTTGTAGCGCTGATTTGCCCTTCCGGCTTGCTTGGTTGGCCAAAAAGGGCGTATGCGTTTTTTCCTGAATATATTCAGGAAAAAACGCATACGCCCTTTTTGGCCAAGGGCCTCATTGTCAACGTTTTGCCGCTTTTCATGTGCTTTAAAGGCGAGTCGAATCTACCTCCTGAAATCTGTTTCCTGCAAATCTGCCTTGCTTTCAAATCCTCTTCGTTGCCTTCTCTCAATATATTTGTGGACGAGAGTTCTCATTTATAACTCTGCAAGTTTCTGAATTGCAGTGCCCCTGAGCTCCATTTGTCTACTCGCTTTTTTGGGAGCTGGCCGCAAAAGCGCAGGATTGCTTCAGGCCATATTTTGTTTCTGGGGGGCAGGCTGAGCCTGTGGTTCATTCTTCTTCCTGATGGGAAAATGGAGTGACCTGTGCCTGTCCCAACACCTAGGGCTAGTCTCTCGTTGGTTCCCCGTCTTCCCGTTCATCCTCAGGACAAATTGCAACCTGGACGAAACAGGAGGTTAAAGGTGCTGATTCTCCAAGTAGGGAGATGGTTAGTCAAGCGGCTGGAATGGCGAACCCGAGCACAAGAAGAGGAGAAATGAGATGCATTTTAGAAACCTTTCCCGATCTCACGGCATACAAACCTCTGGGTTTCCCATGCATGTTTTGATGTAGGAAGATGCCCTTATACCTGGAGATTTGAGACCCATGGGGTGGGTACCCCGCGGTATTACTTTAAAGTATCTGCGTTTGCTCACCCAACCTCACCAATCCTCTCAGCCCCAAGAGTGTCCAGCCATATGTCTCATCCAGCTGTGGGTCTAGATATGGTCAATCCAGGTTGCATCATAGACCCTGAACTGATTTTGTAAGAATTTCTCTCTCTTTCACTGTCTTTGTTTTGTTTGTTTTTTAAAGTAATTTATGTTTAGAATGGGGCTTTGCTGCTTTTCCCTGCTGTGTTTATGCCGCTTTACACCCTCTTGATTCACTTGCAGAGAGATATCGATACATAGGTTTTCAGATTCTTACTAGTCAGACATATTCTTGTGCGGTGACTAGGGGGTGTTGAGTCCAGTTCACTGAGCAGGGAGTAGGCCTTGTCTATTACATATTTGGCTTATGGAGCGGTCTCTGAGCTAATTTCAAACCCTTGTTTTATGCATCACCCCACCTCACCTTTCCCGTTAAGCAGCTATAGTGTGTCTTCTAAAGGTGTGACTCTGTTCTGTTTTGTAATTCAGTTCAAGTGTAGCGTTTTTGACATTCCCTCTATAAGCGATATCTTAGGATAAGTGTCTTTTTCTGTGTGACTTATTTCACTTAGAATCATCGTACCTAAATCCACTCATCATGCTGCTAACTAGCCTTATGACATTGATTTCATGGCTGAGTGATATTGCATTGTGCCAAGTACCACCATTTGTTTATACATTTTTCTCTTTCCTGGGATATTGAAGGTGTACCGAAGTGGAGGTTCTTGGAAACACAGCAGCCGTAAAGTTTGGGGTGCCTGTGTCTTGTTGATTTTTAGTTTTCCCAATTTATACGCCCATGAGTGGAAGTGCCCTATGCTCTCTAAGCTGTGTTTATTACTTGTTTCAGGACACACCGAACACTTCTCCAGAGCGCCTGTTGGCAATTTACATCCCGCCCATCAGCGTAGCAAGGCTCCCATGTCTCCATGGCCTGTCCTGCTTTTCTGGTTTTTAAACTTTCTTCAGCATGGCCCTTCTGACCGAGGGCAAGCGAGACTTCTTTGTAGCGCTGATTTGCCCTTCCGGCTTGCTTGGTTGGCCAAAAAGGGGGTATGCGTTTTTTCCTGAATATATTCAGGAAAAAACGCATACGCCCTTTTTGGCCAAGGGCCTCATTGTCAACGTTTTGCCGCTTTTCATGTGCTTTAAAGGCGAGTCGAATCTACCTCCTGAAATCTGTTTCCTGCAAATCTGCCTTGCTTTCAAATCCTCTTCGTTGCCTTCTCTCAATATATTTGTGGACGAGAGTAATCATTTATAACTCTGCAAGTTTCTGAATTGCAGTGCCCCTGAGCTCCATTTGTCTACTCGCTTTTTTGGGAGCTGGCCGCAAAAGCGCAGGATTGCTTCAGGCCCTATTTTGTTTCTGGGGGGCAGGCTGAGCCTGTGGTTCATTCTTCTTCCTGATGGGAAAATGGAGTGACCTGTGCCTGTCCCAACACCTAGGGCTAGTCTCTCGTTGGTTCCCCGTCTCCCCGTTCATCCTCAGGACAAATTGCAACCTGGACGAAACAGGAGGTTAAAGGTGCTGATTCTCCAAGTAGGGAGATGGTTAGTCAAGCGGCTGGAATGGCGAACCCGAGCACAAGGAGAGGAGAAATGAGGTGCGTTTTAGAAACCTTTCCCGATCTCACGGCATACCATCTTCTGGGTTTCACATGCATGTTTTCATGTAGGAAGATGCCCTTGTACCTGGAGATTTGAGACCCATGGGGTGGGTACCCCGCGGTATTACTTTAAAGTATCTGCGTTTGCTCACCCAACCTCACCAATCCTCTCAGCCCCAAGAGTGTCCAGCCATATGTCTCATCCAGCTGTGGGTCTAGATATGGTCAATCCAGGTTGCATCATAGACCCTGAACGGATTTTGTAAGAATTTCTCTCTCTTTCACTGTCTTTGTTTTGTTTGTTTTTTAAAGTAATTTATGTTTAGAATGGGGCTTTGCTGCTTTTCCCTGCTGTGTTTATGCCGCTTTACACCCTCTTGATTCACTTGCAGAGAGATATCGATACATAGGTTTTCAGATTCTTACTAGTCAGATATATTCTTGTGCGGTGACTAGGGGGTGTTGAGTCCAGTTCACTGAGCAGGGAGTAGGCCTTGTCTATTACATATTTGGCTTATGGAGCGGTCTCTGAGCTAATTTCAAACCCTTGTTTTATGCATCACCCCACCTCACCTTTCCCGTTAAGCAGCCATAGTGTGTCTTCTAATGGTGTGACTCTGTTCTGTTTTGTAATTCAGTTCAAGTGTAGCGATTTTGACATTCCCTCTATAAGCGATATCTTAGGATAAGTGTCTTTTTCTGTGTGACTTATTTCACTTAGAATCATCATCGCTAAATCCACTCATCATGCTGCTAACTAGCCTTATGACATTGATTTCATGGCTGAGTGATATTGCATTGAGCAAAGTACCACCATTTGTTTATCCATTTTTCTCTTTCCTTGGATATTGAAGGTGTACCGAAGTGGAGGTTCTTGGAAACAGAGCAGCCGTAAAGTTTGGGGTGCCTGTGTCTTGTTGATTTTTAGTTTTCCCAATTTATACGCCCATGAGTGGAAGTGCCCTATGCTCTCTAAGCTGTGTTTATTACTTGTTTCAGGACACACCGAACACTTCTCCAGAGTGCCTGTTGGCAATTTACATCCCGCCCATCAGCGTAGCAAGGCTCCCATGTCTCCATGGCCTGTCCTGCTTTTCTGGTTTTTAAACTTTCTTCAGCATGGCCCTTCTGACCGAGGGCAAGCGAGACTTCTTTGTAGCGCTGATTTGCCCTTCCGGCTTGCTTGGTTGGCCAAAAAGGGCGTATGCGTTTTTTCCTGAATATATTCAGGAAAAAACGCATACGCCCTTTTTGGCCAAGGGCCTCATTGTCAACGTTTTGCCGCTTTTCATGTGCTTTAAAGGCGAGTCGAATCTACCTCCTGAAATCTGTTTCCTGCAAATCTGCCTTGCTTTCAAATCCTCTTCGTTGCCTTCTCTCAATATATTTGTGGACGAGAGTTCTCATTTATAACTCTGCAAGTTTCTGAATTGCAGTGCCCCTGAGCTCCATTTGTCTACTCGCTTTTTTGGGAGCTGGCCGCAAAAGCGCAGGATTGCTTCAGGCCATATTTTGTTTCTGGGGGGCAGGCTGAGCCTGTGGTTCATTCTTCTTCCTGATGGGAAAATGGAGTGACCTGTGCCTGTCCCAACACCTAGGGCTAGTCTCTCGTTGGTTCCCCGTCTTCCCGTTCATCCTCAGGACAAATTGCAACCTGGACGAAACAGGAGGTTAAAGGTGCTGATTCTCCAAGTAGGGAGATGGTTAGTCAAGCGGCTGGAATGGCGAACCCGAGCACAAGAAGAGGAGAAATGAGATGCATTTTAGAAACCTTTCCCGATCTCACGGCATACAAACCTCTGGGTTTCCCATGCATGTTTTGATGTAGGAAGATGCCCTTATACCTGGAGATTTGAGACCCATGGGGTGGGTACCCCGCGGTATTACTTTAAAGTATCTGCGTTTGCTCACCCAACCTCACCAATCCTCTCAGCCCCAAGAGTGTCCAGCCATATGTCTCATCCAGCTGTGGGTCTAGATATGGTCAATCCAGGTTGCATCATAGACCCTGAACTGATTTTGTAAGAATTTCTCTCTCTTTCACTGTCTTTGTTTTGTTTGTTTTTTAAAGTAATTTATGTTTAGAATGGGGCTTTGCTGCTTTTCCCTGCTGTGTTTATGCCGCTTTACACCCTCTTGATTCACTTGCAGAGAGATATCGATACATAGGTTTTCAGATTCTTACTAGTCAGACATATTCTTGTGCGGTGACTAGGGGGTGTTGAGTCCAGTTCACTGAGCAGGGAGTAGGCCTTGTCTATTACATATTTGGCTTATGGAGCGGTCTCTGAGCTAATTTCAAACCCTTGTTTTATGCATCACCCCACCTCACCTTTCCCGTTAAGCAGCTATAGTGTGTCTTCTAAAGGTGTGACTCTGTTCTGTTTTGTAATTCAGTTCAAGTGTAGCGTTTTTGACATTCCCTCTATAAGCGATATCTTAGGATAAGTGTCTTTTTCTGTGTGACTTATTTCACTTAGAATCATCGTACCTAAATCCACTCATCATGCTGCTAACTAGCCTTATGACATTGATTTCATGGCTGAGTGATATTGCATTGTGCCAAGTACCACCATTTGTTTATACATTTTTCTCTTTCCTGGGATATTGAAGGTGTACCGAAGTGGAGGTTCTTGGAAACACAGCAGCCGTAAAGTTTGGGGTGCCTGTGTCTTGTTGATTTTTAGTTTTCCCAATTTATACGCCCATGAGTGGAAGTGCCCTATGCTCTCTAAGCTGTGTTTATTACTTGTTTCAGGACACACCGAACACTTCTCCAGAGCGCCTGTTGGCAATTTACATCCCGCCCATCAGCGTAGCAAGGCTCCCATGTCTCCATGGCCTGTCCTGCTTTTCTGGTTTTTAAACTTTCTTCAGCATGGCCCTTCTGACCGAGGGCAAGCGAGACTTCTTTGTAGCGCTGATTTGCCCTTCCGGCTTGCTTGGTTGGCCAAAAAGGGCGTATGCGTTTTTTCCTGAATATATTCAGGAAAAAACGCATACGCCCTTTTTGGCCAAGGGCCTCATTGTCAACGTTTTGCCGCTTTTCATGTGCTTTAAAGGCGAGTCGAATCTACCTCCTGAAATCTGTTTCCTGCAAATCTGCCTTGCTTTCAAATCCTCTTCGTTGCCTTCTCTCAATATATTTGTGGACGAGAGTAATCATTTATAACTCTGCAAGTTTCTGAATTGCAGTGCCCCTGAGCTCCATTTGTCTACTCGCTTTTTTGGGAGCTGGCCGCAAAAGCGCAGGATTGTTTCAGGCCCTATTCGGCTTCCAGGGCGCAGGCGGAGACTGTGGTTCATTCTTCTTCCTGATGGGAAAATGGAGTGACCTGTGTCTGTCCCAACACCTAGGGTTTGTCTCTCGTTGGTTCCCCGTCTTCCCGTTCATCCTCAGGACAAATTACAACCTGTACGAAACAGGGGGTTAAAGGTGCTGATTCTCCAAGTAGGGAGATGGTTAGTCAAGCGGCTGGAATGGCGAATCCGAGCACAAGGAGAGGAGAAATGAGGTGCGTTTTAGAAACCTTTCCCGATCTCATGGCATACCATCTTCTGTGTTTCCCATGCATGTTTTGATGTAGGAAGATGCCCTTGTACCTGGAGATTTGAGACCCATTGGGTGGGTACTCCGTGGAGTTACTTTAAAGTATCTGCGTTTGCTCACCCAACCTCACCAATCCTCTCAGCCCCAAGAGTGTCCAGCCTTATGTCTCATCCAGCTGTGGGTCTAGATATGGTCGAACCAGGTGGCATCAGAGCCCCTGAACTGATTTTGTAAGAATTTCTCTCTCTTTCACTGTCTTTGTTTTGTGGGTTTTTTTAAGTAATTTATGTTTAAAATGGGGCTTGGCTGCTTTTCCCTGCTGTGTTTATTCCGCTTTACACCCTCTTGATTCACTTGCAGAGAGATATCGATACATAGGTTTTCACATTCTTACTAGTCAGATATATTCTTGTGCGGTGACTAGGGGGTGTTGAGTCCAGTTCACTGAGCAGGGAGTAGGCCTTGTCTATTACATATTTGGCTTATGGAGCGGTCTCTGAGCTAATTTCAAACCCTTGTTTTATGCATCACCCCACCTCACCTTTCCCGTTAAGCAGCCATAGTGTGTCTTCTAAAGGTGTGACTCTGTTCTGTTTTGTAATTCAGTTCAAGTGTAGCGATTTTGACATTCCCTCTATAAGCAATATCTTAGGATAAGTGTCTTTTTCTGTGTGACTTATTTCACTTAGAATCATCGTACCTAAATCCACTCATCATGCTGCTAACTAGCCTTATGACATTGATTTCATGGCTGAGTGATATTGCATTGTGCCAAGTACCACCATTTCTTTATCCATTTTTCTCTTTCCTGGGATATTGAAGGTGTACCGAAGCGGAGGTTCTTGGAAACAGAGCAGCCGTAAACTTTAAGGTGCCTGTGTCTTGTTGATTTTTAGTTTTCCCAATTTATACGCCCATGAGTGGAAGTGCCCTATGCTCTCTACGCTGTGTTTATTACTTGTTTCAGGACACACCGTACTCTTCTCCAGAGTGCCTGTTGGCAAATTACATCCCGCCCATCAGCGTAGCAAGGCTCCCATGTCTCCATGGCCTGTCCTGCTTTTCTGGTTTTTACAATTTGTTCAGCATGGCCCTTTTGACCGAGGGCAAGCGAGACTTCTTTGTAGTGCTGATTTGCCCTTCCGGCTTGCTTGGTTGGCCAAAAAGGGCGTATGCGTTTCTTCCTGAATATATTCAGGAAAAAACGCATACGCCCTTTTTGGCCAAGGGCATCATTGTCAACGTTTTGCCGCTTTTCATGTGCTTTAAAGGCGAATCGAATCTACCTCGTGAAATCTGTTTCCTGCAAATCTGCCTTGCTTTCAAATCCTCTTCGTTGCCTTCCCTCAATATATTTGTGGACGAGAGTTCTCATTTATAACTCTGCACGTTTGTGAATTGCAGTGCCCCTGAGCTCCATTTGTCTCCTCGCTTTTTTGGGAGCTGGCCGCAAAAGCGCAGGATTGCTTCAGGCCCTATTTTGGTTCTGGGGGGCAGGCTGAGCCTGTGGTTCATTCTTCTTCGTGATGGGAAAATGGAGTGACCTATGCCTGTCCCAACACCTAGGGCTCGTCTCTCGTTGGTTCCGCGTCTTCCCGTTCATCCTCAGGACAAATTGCAACCTGTACAATCAGGAGGTTAAAGGTGCTGATTCTCCAAATAGGGAGATGGTTAGTCAAGCAGCTGGAATGGTGAACCCGAGCACAATGAGAGGAGAAATGAGGTGCGTTTTAGAAACCTTTCCCGATCTCATGGCATACCATCTTCTGGGTTTCCCATGCATGTTTTGATGTAGGAAGATGCCCTTGTACCTGGAGATTTGAGACCCATGGTGTGTATTCCCCGCAGTGTTACTTTAAAGTATCTGCGTTTGCTCACCCAACCTCACCAATCCTCTCAGCCCCAAGAGTGTCCAGCCTTCTGTCTCATCCAGCTGTGGGTCTAGATATGGTCAATCCAGGTTGCATCATTGACCCTGAACGGATTTTGTAAGAATTTCTCTCTCTTTCACTGTCTTTGTTTTGTGGGTTTTTTAAAGTAATTTATGTTTAGAATCGGGCTTGGCTGCTTTTCCCTGCTGTGTTGATGCCGCTTTACACCCTCTTGATTCACTTGCAGAGAGATATCGATACATAGGTTTTCAGATTCTTACTAGTCAGATATATTCTTGTGTGCTGACTAGGGTGTGTTGAGTCCAGTTCACTGAGCAGGGAGTAGGCCTTGTCTATTACATATTTGGCTTATGGAGCGGTCTCTGAGCTAATTTCAAACCCTTGTTTTATGCATCACCCCACCTCACCTTTCCCGTTAAGCAGCCATAGTGTGTCTTCTAAAGCTGTGACTCTGTTCTGTTTTGTAATTCAGTTCAAGTGTAGCGATTTTGACATTCCCTCTATAAGCGATATCTTAGGATAAGTGTCTTTTTCTGTGTGACTTATTTCACTTAGAATCATCGTATCTAAATCCACTCATCATGCTGCTAACTAGCCTTATGACATTGATTCATGGCTGAGTGATATTCCATTGTACCAAGTACTACCATTTCTTTATCGATTTTTCTCTTTCCTGGGATATTGAAGGTGTACCGAAGCGGAGGTTCTTGGAAACAGAGCAGCCGTAAACTTTAGGGTGCCTGTGTCTTGTTGATTTTTAGTTTTCCCAATTTATACGCCCATGAGTGGAAGTGCCCTATGCTCTCTACGCTGTGTTTATTACTTGTTTCAGGACACACCGTACTCTTCTACAGAGTGCCTGTTGGCAATTTACATCCCGCCCATCAGCGTAGCAAGGCTCCCATGTCTCCATGGCCTGTCCTGCTTTTCTGGTTTTTACACTTTGTTCAGCATGGCCCTTTTGACCGAGGGCAAGCGAGACTTCTTTGTAGCGCTGATTTTCCCTTCCGTCTTGCTTGGTTGGCCAAAAAGGGCTTATGCGTTTTTTCCTGAATATATTCAGGAAAAAACGCATAAGCCCTTTTTGGCCAAGGGCATCATTGTCAACGTTTTGCCGCTTTTCATGTGCTTTAACGGCGAGTCGAATCTACCTCCTGAAATCTGTTTCCTGCAAATCTGCCTTGCTTTCAAATCCTCTTCGTTGCCTTCCCTCAATATATTTGTGGACGAGAGTTCTCATTTATAACTCTGCACGTTTGTGAATTGCAGTGCCCCTGAGCTCCATTTGTCTCCTCGCTTTTTTGGGAGCTGGCCGCAAAAGCGCAGGATTGCTTCAGGCCCTATTTTGGTTCTCGGGGGTAGGCTGAGCCTGTGGTTCATTCTTCTTCCTGATGGGAAAATGGAGTGACCTGTGCCTGTCCCAACACCTAGGGCTAGTCTCTCGTTGGTTCCCCGTCTTCCCGTTCATCCTCAGGACAAATTGCAACCTGGACGAAACAGGAGGTTAAAGGTGCTGATTCTCCAAGTAGAGAGATGGTTAGTCAAGCGGCTGGAATGGTGAACCCGAGCACAAGGAGAGGAGAAATGAGGTGCGTTTTAGAAACCTTTCCCGATCTCACGGCATACCATCTTCTGGGTTTCCCATGCATGTTTTGATGTAGGAAGATGCCCTTGTACCTGGAGATTTGAGACCCATGGGGTGGGTACCCCGTGGAGTTACTTTAAAGTATCTGCGTTTGCTCACCCAACCTCACCAATCCTCTCAGCCCCAAGAGTGTCCAGCCTTATGTCTCATCCAGCTGTGGGTCTAGATATGGTCGAACCAGGTGGCATCAGAGCCCCTGAACTGATTTTGTAAGAATTTCTCTCTCTTTCACTGTCTTTGTTTTCTGGGTTTTTTTAAGTAATTTATGTTTAGAATGGGGCTTTGCTGCTTTTCCCTGCTGTGTTTATGCCGCTTTACACCCTCTTGATTCACTTGCAGAGAGATATCGATACATAGGTTTTCAGATTCTTACTAGTCAGATATATTCTTGTGCGGTGACTAGGGGGTGTTGAGTCCAGTTCACTGAGCAGGGAGTAGGCCTTGTCTATTACATATTTGGCTTATGGAGCGGTCTCTGAGCTAATTTCAAACCCTTGTTTTATGCATCACCCCACCTCACCTTTCCCGTTAAGCAGCCATAGTGTGTCTTCTAAAGGTGTGCCTCTGTTCTGTTTTGTAATTCAGTTCAAGTGTAGCGATTTTCACATTCCCTCTATAAGCGATATCTTAGGATAAGTGTCTTTTTCTGTGTGACTTATTTCACTTAGAATCATCGTCGCTAAATCCACTCATCATGCTGCTAACTAGCCTTATGACATTGATTTCATGGCTGAGTGATATTCCATTGTGCCAAGTACCACCATTTGTTTATCCATTTTTCTCTTTCCTGGGATATTGAAGGTGTACCGAAGCGGAGGTTCTTGGAAACAGAGCAGCCGTAAAGTTTGGGGTGCCTGTGTCTTGTTGATTTTTAGTTTTCCCAATTTATACGCCCATGAGTGGAAGTGCCCTATGCTCTCTAAGCTGTGTTTATTACTTGTTTCAGGACACACCGTACACTTCTCCAGAGTGCCTGTTGGCAATTTACATCCCGCCCATCAGCGTAGCAAGGCTCCCATGTCTCCATGGCCTGTCCTGCTTTTCTGGTTTTTACACTTTTTTCAGCATGGCCCTTTTGACCGAGGGCAAGCGAGACTTCTTTGTAGCGCTGATTTGCCCTTCGGGCTTGCTTGGTTGGCCAAAAAGGGCGTATGCGTTTTTTCCTGAATATATTCAGGAAAAAACGCATACGCCCTTTTTGGCCAAGGGCATCATTGTCAACGTTTTGCCACTTTTCATGTGCTTTAAAGGCGAGTCGAATCTACCTCCTGAAATCTGTTTCCTGCAAATCTGCCTTGCTTTCAAATCCTCTTCGTTGCCTTCCCTCAATATATTTGTGGACGAGAGTTCTCATTTATAACTCTGCACGTTTGTGAATTGCAGTGCCCCTGAGCTCCATTTGTCTACTCGCTTTTTTGGGAGCTGGCCGCAAAAGCGCAGGATTGTTTCAGGCCCTATTCGGCTTCCAGGGGGCAGGCGGAGCCTGTGGTTCATTCTTCTTCCTGATGGGAAAATGGAGTGACCTGTGTCTGTCCCAACACCTAGGGTTTGTCTCTCGTTGGTTCCCCGTCTTCCCGTTCATCCTCAGGACAAATTACAACCTGTACGAAACAGGAGGTTAAAGGTGCTGATTCTCCAAGTAGGGAGATGGTTAGTCAAGTGGCTGGAATGGCGAACCCGAGCACAAGGAGAGGAGAAATGAGGTGCGTTTTAGAAACCTTTCCCGATCTCATGGCATACAATCTGCTGTGTTTCCCATGCATGTTTTGATGTAGGAAGATGCCCTTGTACCTGGAGATTTGAGACCCATGGGGTGGGTACCCCGTGGAGTTACTTTAAAGTATCTGCGTTTGCTCACCCAACCTCACCAATCCTCTCAGCCCCAAGAGTGTCCAGCTTTATGTCTCATCCAGCTGTGGGTCTAGATATGGTCGAACCAGGTGGCATCAGAGTCCCTGAACTGATTTTGTAAGAATTTCTCTCTCTTTCACTGTCTTTGTTTTCTGGGTTTTTTTAAGTAATTTATGTTTAGAATGGGGCTTTGCTGCTTTTCCCTGCTGTGTTTATGCCGCTTTACACCCTCTTGATTCACTTGCAGAGAGATATCGATACATAGGTTTTCAGATTCTTACTAGTCAGATATATTCTTGTGCGGTGACTAGGGGGTGTTGAGTCCAGTTCACTGAGCAGGGAGTAGGCCTTGTCTATTACATATTTGTCTTATGGAGCGGTCTCTGAGCTAATTTCAAATCCTTGTTTTATGCATCACCCCACCTCACCTTTCCCGTTAAGCAGCCATAGTGTGTCTTCTAAAGGTGTGACTCTGTTCTGTTTTGTAATTCAGTTCAAGTGTAGCGATTTTGACATTCCCTCTATAAGCGATATCTTAGGATAAGTGTCTTTTTCTGTGTGACTTATTTCACTTAGAATCATCGTACCTAAATCCACTCATCATGCTGCTAACTAGCCTTATGACATTGATTTCATGGCTGAGTGATATTCCATTGTGCCAAGTACCACCATTTGTTTATCCATTTTTCTCTTTCCTGGGATATTGAAGGTGTACCAAAGTGGAGGTTCTTGGAAACAGAGCAGCCGTAAAGTTTGGGGTGCCTGTGTCTTGTTGATTTTTAGTTTTCCCAATTTATACGCCCATGAGTGGAAGTGCCCTATGCTCTCTAAGCTGTGTTTATTACTTGTTTCAGGACACACCGTACACTTCTCCAGAGTGCCTGTTGGCAATTTACATCCCGCCCATCAGCGTAGCAAGGCTCCCATGTCTCCATGGCCTGTCCTGCTTTTCTGGTTTTTACACTTTTTTCAGCATGGCCCTTTTTACCGAGGGCAAGCAAGACTTCTTTGTAGCGCTGATTTGCCCTTCCGGCTTGCTTGGTTGGCCAAAAAGGGCGTATACGTTTTTTCCTGAATATATTCAGGAAAAAACGCATACGCCCTTTTTGGCCAAGGGCATCATTGTCAACGTTTTGCCGCTTTTCATGTGCTTTAAATGCGAGTCGAATCTACCTCCTGAAATCTGTTTCCTGCAAATCTGCCTTGCTTTCAAATCCTCTTCGTTGCCTTCCCTCAATATATTTGTGGACGAGAGTTCTCATTTATAACTCTGCACGTTTGTGAATTGCAGTGCCCCTGAGCTCCATTTGTCTACTCGCTTTTTTGGGAGATGGCCGCAAAAGCGCAGGATTGTTTCAGGCCCTATTTTGGTTCTGGGGGGCAGGCTGAGCCTGTGGTTCATTCTTCTTCCTGATGGGAAAATGGAGTGACCTGTGCCTGTCCCAACACCTAGGGCTAGTCTCTCGTTGGTTCCCCGTCTTCCCGTTCATCCTCAGGACAAATTGCAACCTGTACGAAACAGGAGGTTAAAGGTGCTGATTCTCCAAGTAGGGAGATGGTTAGTCAAGTGGCTGGAATGGCGAACCCGCGCACAAGGAGAGGAGAAATGAGGTGCGTTTTAGAAACCTTTCCCGATCTCATGGCATACCATCTTCTGTGTTTCCCATGCATGTTTTGATGTAGGAAGATGCCCTTGTACCTGGAGATTTGAGACCCATGGGGTGGGTACCCCGTGGAGTTACTTTAAAGTATCTGCGTTTGCTCACCCAACCTCACCAATCCTCTCAGCCCCAAGAGTGTCCAGCCTTATGTCTCATCCAGCTGTGGGTCTAGATATGGTCGAACCAGGTGGCATCAGAGCCCCTGAACTGATTTTGTAAGAATTTCTCTCTCTTTCACTGTCTTTGTTTTCTGGGTTTTTTTAAGTAATTTATGTTTAGAATGGGGCTTTGCTGCTTTTCCCTGCTGTGTTTATGCCGCTTTACACCCTCTTGATTCACTTGCAGAGAGATATCGATACATAGGTTTTCAGATTCTTACTAGTCAGATATATTCTTGTGCGGTGACTAGGGGGTGTTGAGTCCAGTTCACTGAGCAGGGAGTAGGCCTTGTCTATTACATATTTGGCTTATGGAGCGGTCTCTGAGCTAATTTCAAACCCTTGTTTTATGCATCACCCCACCTCACCTTTCCCGTTAAGCAGCCATAGTGTGTCTTCTAAAGGTGTGACTCTGTTCTGTTTTGTAATTCAGTTCAAGTGTAGCGATTTTGACATTCCCTCTATAAGCGATATCTTAGGATAAGTGTCTTTTTCTGTGTGACTTATTTCACTTAGAATCATCGTCGCTAAATCCACTCATCATGCTGCTAACTAGCCTTATGACATTGATTTCATGGCTGAGTGATATTCCATTGTGCCAAGTACCACCATTTGTTTATCCATTTTTCTCTTTCCTGGGATATTGAAGGTGTACCGAAGCGGAGGTTCTTGGAAACAGAGCAGCCGTAAAGTTTGGGGTGCCTGTGTCTTGTTGATTTTTAGTTTTCCCAATTTATACGCCCATGAGTGGAAGTGCCCTATGCTCTCTAAGCTGTGTTTATTACTTGTTTCAGGACACACCGTACACTTCTCCAGAGTGCCTGTTGGCAATTTACATCCCGCCCATCAGCGTAGCAAGGCTCCCATGTCTCCATGGCCTGTCCTGCTTTTCTGGTTTTTACACTTTTTTCAGCATGGCCCTTTTGACCGAGGGCAAGCGAGACTTCTTTGTAGCGCTGATTTGCCCTTCCGGCTTGCTTGGTTGGCCAAAAAGGGCGTATGCGTTTTTTCCTGAATATATTCAGGAAAAAACGCATACGCCCTTTTTGGCCAAGGGCATCATTGTCAACGTTTTGCCGCTTTTCATGTGCTTTAAAGGCGAGTCGAATCTACCTCCTGAAATCTGTTTCCTGCAAATCTGCCTTGCTTTCAAATCCTCTTCGTTGCCTTCCCTCAATATATTTGTGGACGAGAGTTCTCATTTATAACTCTGCACGTTTGTGAATTGCAGTGCCCCTGAGCTCCATTTGTCTACTCGCTTTTTTGGGAGCTGGCCGCAAAAGCGCAGGATTGTTTCAGGCCCTATTCGGCTTCCAGGGGGCAGGCTGAGCCTGTGGTTCATTCTTCTTCCTGATGGGAAAATGGAGTGACCTGTGTCTGTCCCAACACCTAGGGTTTGTCTCTCGTTGGTTCCCCGTCTTCCCGTTCATCCTCAGGACAAATTACAACCTGTACGAAACAGGATGTTAAAGGTGCTGATTCTCCAAGTAGGGAGATGGTTAGTCAAGTGTCTGGAATGGCGAACCCGAGCACAAGGAGAGGAGAAATGAGGTGCGTTTTAGAAACCTTTCCCGATCTCATGGCATACCATCTTCTGGGTTTCCCATGCATGTTTTGATGTAGGAAGATGCCCTTGTACCTGGAGATTTGAGACCCATGGGGTGGGTACCCCGTGGAGTTACTTTAAAGTATCTGCGTTTGCTCACCCAACCTCACCAATCCTCTCAGCCCCAAGAGTGTCCAGCCTTATGTCTCATCCAGCTGTGGGTCTAGATATGGTCAAACCAGGTGGCATCAGAGCCCCTGAACTGATTTTGTAAGAATTTCTCTCTCTTTCACTGTCTTTGTTTTGTGGGATTTTTAAAATAATTTATGGTTAGAATGGGGCTTTGCTGCTTTTCCCTGCTGTGTTTATGCCGCTTTACACCCTCTTGATTCACTTGCAGAGAGATATCGATACATAGGTTTTCAGATTCTTACTAGTCAGATATATTCTTGTGCGGTGACTAGGGGGTGTTGAGTCCAGTTCACTGAGCAGGGAGTAGGCCTTGTCTATTACATATTTGGCTTATGGAGCGGTCTCTGAGCTAATTTCAAACCCTTGTTTTATGCATCACCCCACCTCACCTTTCCCGTTAAGCAGCCATAGTGTGTCTTCTAAAGGTGTGACTCTGTTCTGTTTTGTAATTCAGTTCAAGTGTAGTGATTTTGACATTCCCTCTATAAGCGATATCTTAGGATAAGTGTCTTTTTCTGTGTGACTTATTTCACTTAGAATCATCGTCGCTAAATCCACTCATCATGCTGCTAACTAGCCTTATGACATTGATTTCATGGCTGAGTGATATTCCATTGTGCCAAGTACCACCATTTGTTTATCCATTTTTCTCTTTCCTGGGATATTGAAGGTGTACCGAAGTGGAGGTTCTTGGAAACAGAGCAGCCGTAAAGTTTGGGGTGCCTGTGTCTCGTTGATTTTTAGTTTTCCCAATTTATACGCCCATGAGTGGAAGTGCCCTATGCTCTCTAAGCTGTGTTTATTACTTGTTTCAGGACACACCGTACACTTCTCCAGAGTGCCTGTTGGCAATTTACATCCCGCCCATCAGCGTAGAAAGGCTCCCATGTCTCCATGGCCTGTCCTGCTTTTCTGGTTTTTACACTTTTTTCAGCATGGCCCTTTTGACCGAGGGCAAGCAAGACTTCTTTGTAGCGCTGATTTGCCCTTCCGGGTTGCTTGGTTGGCCAAAAAGGGCGTATGCGTTTTTTCCTGAATATATTCAGGAAAAAACGCATACGCCCTTTTTGGCCAAGGGCATCATTGTCAACGTTTTGCCGCTTTTCATGTGCTTTAAATGCGAGTCGAATCTACCTCCTGAAATCTGTTTCCTGCAAATCTGCCTTGCTTTCAAATCCTCTTCGTTGCCTTCCCTCAATATATTTGTGGACGAGAGTTCTCATTTATAACTCTGCACGTTTGTGAATTGCAGTGCCCCTGAGCTCCATTTGTCTACTCGCTTTTTTGGGAGCTGGCCGCAAAAGCGCAGGATTGTTTCAGGCCCTATTTTGGTTCTGGGGGGCAGGCTGAGCCTGTGGTTCATTCTTCTTCCTGATGGGAAAATGGAGTGACCTGTGCCTGTCCCAACACCTAGGGCTAGTCTCTCGTTGGTTCCCCGTCTTCCCGTTCATCCTCAGGACAAATTGCAACCTGTACGAAACAGGATGTTAAAGGTGCTGATTCTCCAAGTAGGGAGATGTTTAGTCAAGCGGCTAGAATGGTGAACCCGAGCACAAGGAGAGGAGAAATGAGGTGCGTTTTAGAAGCCTTTCCCGATCTCACGGCATACAAACCTCTGGGTTTCCCATGCATGTTTTGATGTAGGAAGATGCCCTTGTACCTGGAGATTTGAGACCCATGGGGTGGGTACCCCGCGGTATTACTTTAAAGTATCTGCGTTTGCTCACCCAACCTCACCAATCCTCTCAGCCCCAAGAGTGTCCAGCCTTATGTCTCATCCAGCTGTGGGTCTAGATATGGTCAATCCAGGTTGCATCATAGACCCTGAACTGATTTTGTAAGAAATTCTCTCTCTTTCACTGTCTTTGTTTTGTGGGTTTTTTTAAGTAATTTATGTTTAGAATGGGGCTTTGCTGCTTTTCCCTGCTGTGTTTATGCCGCTTTACACCCTCTTGATTCACTTGCAGAGAGATATCGATACATAGGTTTTCAGATTCTTACTAGTCAGATATATTCTTGTGCGGTGACTAGGGGGTGTTGAGTCCAGTTCACTGAGCAGGGAGTAGGCCTTGTCTATTACATATTTGGCTTATGGAGCGGACTCTGAGCTAATTTCATACCCTTGTTTTATGCATCACCCCACCTCACCTTTCCCGTTAAGCAGCCATAGTGTGTCTTCTAAAGGTGTGACTCTGTTCTGTTTTGTAATTCAGTTCAAGTGTAGCGATTTTGACATTCCCTCTATAAGCGATATCTTAGGATAAGTGTCTTTTTCTGTGTGACTTATTTCACTTAGAATCATCGTCGCTAAATCCACTCATCATGCTGCTAACTAGCCTTATGACATTGATTTCATGGCTGAGTGATATTCCATTGTGCCAAGTACCACCATTTGTTTATCCATTTTTCTCTTTCCTGGGATATTGAAGGTGTACCGAAGCGGAGGTTCTTGGAAACAGAGCAGCCGTAAAGTTTGGGGTGCCTGTGTCTTGTTGATTTTTAGTTTTGCCAATTTATACGCCCATGAGTGGAAGTGCCCTATGCTCTCTAAGCTGTGTTTATTACTTGTTTCAGGACACACCGTACACTTCTCCAGAGTGCCTGTTGGCAATTTACATCCCGCCCATCAGCGTAGCAAGGCTCCCATGTCTCCATGGCCTGTCCTGCTTTTCTGGTTTTTACACTTTTTTCAGCATGGCCCTTTTGACCGAGGGCAAGCGAGACTTCTTTGTAGCGCTGATTTGCCCTTCCGGCTTTCTTGGTTGGCCAAAAAGGGCGTATGCGTTTTTTCCTGAATATATTCAGGAAAAAACGCATACGCCCTTTTTGGCCAAGGGCATCATTGTCAACGTTTTGCCACTTTTCATGTGCTTTAAAGGCGAGTCGAATCTACCTCCTGAAATCTGTTTCCTGCAAATCTGCCTTGCTTTCAAATCCTCTTCGTTGCCTTCCCTCAATATATTTGTGGACGAGAGTTCTCATTTATAACTCTGCACGTTTGTGAATTGCAGTGCCCCTGAGCTCCATTTGTCTACTCGCTTTTTTGGGAGCTGGCCGCAAAAGCGCAGGATTGTTTCAGGCCCTATTTTGGTTCTGGGGGGCAGGCTGAGCCTGTGGTTCATTCTTCTTCCTGATCGGAAAATGGAGTGACCTGTGCCTGTCCCAACACCTAGGGCTAGTCTCTCGTTGGTTCCCCGTCTTCCCGTTCATCCTCAGGACAAATTGCAACCTGTACGAAACAGGAGGTTAAAGGTGCTGATTCTCCAAATAGGGAAATGTTTAGTCAAGCGGCTAGAATGGTGAACCCGAGCACAAGGAGAGGAGAAATGAGGTGCGTTTTAGAAGCCTTTCCCGATCTCACGGCATACAAACCTCTGGGTTTCCCATGCATGTTTTGATGTAGGAAGATGCCCTTGTACCTGGAGATTTGAGACCCATGGGGTGGGTACCCCGCGGTATTACTTTAACGTATCTGCGTTTGCTCACCCAACCTCACCAATCCTCTCAGCCCCAAGAGTGTCCAGCCTTATGTCTCATCCAGCTGTGGGTCTAGATATGGTCAATCCAGGTTGCATCATAGACCCTGAACTGATTTTGTAAGAATTTCTCTCTCTTTCACTGTCTTTGTTTTGTGGGTTTTTTTAAGTAATTTATGTTTAGAATGGGGCTTTGCTGCTTTTCCCTGCTGTGTTTATGCCGCTTTACACCCTCTTGATTCACTTGCAGAGAGATATCGATACATAGGTTTTCAGATTCTTACTAGTCAGATATATTCTTGTGCGGTGACTAGGGGGTGTTGAGTCCAGTTCACTGAGCAGGGAGTAGGCCTTGTCTATTACATATTTGGCTTATGGAGCGGTCTCTGAGCTAATTTCATACCCTTGTTTTATGCATCACCCCACCTCACCTTTCCCGTTAAGCAGCCATAGTGTGTCTTCTAAAGGTGTGACTCTGTTCTGTTTTGTAATTCAGTTCAAGTGTAGCGATTTTGACATTCCCTCTATAAGCGATATCTTAGGATAAGTGTCTTTTTCTGTGTGACTTATTTCACTTAGAATCATCGTCGCTAAATCCACTCATCATGCTGCTAACTAGCCTTATGACATTGATTTCATGGCTGAGTGATATTCCATTGTGCCAAGTACCACCATTTGTTTATCCATTTTTCTCTTTCCTGGGATATTGAAGGTGTACCGAAGCGGAGGTTCTTGGAAACAGAGCAGCCGTAAAGTTTGGGGTGCCTGTGTCTTGTTGATTTTTAGTTTTCCCAATTTATACGCCCATGAGTGGAAGTGCCCTATGCTCTCTAAGCTGTGTTTATTACTTGTTTCAGGACACACCGTACACTTCTCCAGAGTGCCTGTTGGCAATTTACATCCCGCCCATCAGCGTAGCAAGGCTCCCATGTCTCCATGGCCTGTCCTGCTTTTCTGGTTTTTACACTTTTTTCAGCATGGCCCTTTTGACCGAGGGCAAGCGAGACTTCTTTGTAGCGCTGATTTGCCCTTCCGGCTTGCTTGGTTGGCCAAAAAGGGCGTATGCGTTTTTTCCTGAATATATTCAGGAAAAAACGCATACGCCCTTTTTGGCCAAGGGCATCATTGTCAACGTTTTGCCACTTTTCATGTGCTTTAAAGGCGAGTCGAATCTACCTCCTGAAATCTGTTTCCTGCAAATCTGCCTTGCTTTCAAATCCTCTTCGTTGCCTTCCCTCAATATATTTGTGGACGAGAGTTCTCATTTATAACTCTGCACGTTTGTGAATTGCAGTGCCCCTGAGCTCCATTTGTCTCCTCGCTTTCTTGGGAGCTGGCCGCAAAAGCGCAGGATTGCTTCAGGCCCTATTTTGGTTCTGGGGGGCAGGCTGAGCCTGTGGTTCATTCTTCTTCCTGATGGGAAAATGGAGTGACCTGTGCCTGTCCCAACACCTAGGGCTAGTCTCTCGTTGGTCCCCCGTCTTCCCGTTCATCCTCAGGACAAATTGCAACCTGGACGAAACAGGAGGTTAAAGGTGCTGATTCTCCAAGTAGGGAGATGGTTAGTCAAGCGGCTGGAATGGTGAACCCGAGCACAAGGAGAGGAGAAATGAGTTGCGTTTTAGAAACCTTTCCCGATCTCACGGCATACCATCTTCTGGGTTTCCCATGCATGTTTTGATGTAGGAAGATTCCCTTGTACCTGGAGATTTGAGACCCATGGGGTGGGTACCCCGCGGTATTACTTTAAAGTATCTGCATTTGCTCACCCAACCTCACCAATCCTCTCAGCCCCAAGAGTGTCCAGCCTTATGTCTCATCCAGCTGTGGGTCTAGATATGGTCAATCCAGGTTGCATCAGAGACCCTGAACGGATTTTGTAAGAATTTCTCTCTCTTTCACTGTCTTTGCTTTGTGGGTTTTTTAAAGTAATGTATGTTTAGAATGGGGTTTGGCTGCTTTTCCCTGCTGTGTTTATGCCGCTTTACACCCTCTTGATTCACTTGCAGAGAGATATCAATACATAGGTTTTCAGATTCATACTAGTCAGATATATTCTTGTGCGGTGACTAGGGGGTGTTGAGTCCAGTACACTGAGCAGGGAGTAGGCCTTGTCTATTACATATTTGGCTTATGGACCGGTCTCTGAGCTAATTTCAAACCCTTGTTTTATGCATCACCCCACCTCACCTTTCCCGTTAAGCAGCCATAGTGTGTCTTCTAAAGGTGTGCCTCTGTTCTGTTTTGTAATTCAGTTCAAGTGTAACGATTTTGATATTCCCTCAATAAGCGATATCTTAGGAGAAGGGCCTTTTACTGTGTGACTTATTTCACTTAGAATCATCGTACCTAAATCCACTCATCATGCTGCTAACTAGCCTTATGACATTGATTTCATGGCTGAGTGATATTCCATTGTGCCAAGTACCACCATTTCTTTATCCATTTTTCTCTTTCCTGGGATATTGAAGGTGTACCAAAGCGGAGTTTCTTGGCAACAGAGCAGCCGTAAACTTTAGGGTGCCTGTGTCTTGTTGATTTTTAGTTTTCCCAATTTATACGCCCATGAGTGGAAGTGCCCTATGCTCTCAACGCTGTGTTTATTACTTGTTTCAGGACACACCGTACTCTTCTCCAGAGTGCCTGTTGGCAATTTACATCCCGCCCATCAGCGTAGCAAGGCTCCCCTGTCTCCATGGCCTGTCCTGCTTTTCTGGTTTTTACAGTTTGTTCAGAATGGCCCTTTTGACCGAGGGCAAGCGAGACTTCTTTGTAGCGCTGATTTGCCCTTCTGGCTTGCTTGGTTGGCCAAAAAGGGCGTATGCGTTTTTTCCTGAATATATTCAGGAAAAAACGCATACGCCCTTTTTGGCCAAGGGCATCATTGTCAACGTTTTGCCGCTTTTCATGTGCTTTAAAGGCGAGTCGAATCTACCTCCTGAAATCTGTTTCCTGCAAATCTGCCTTGCTTTCAAATCCTCTTCGTTGCCTTCCCTCAATATATTTGTGGACGAGAGTTCTCATTTATAACTCTGCACGTTTGTGAATTGCAGTGCCCCTGAGCTCCATTTGTCTCCTCGCTTTTTTGGGAGCTGGCCGCAAAAGAGCAGGATTGCTTCAGGCCCTATTTTGGTTCTGGGGGGCAGGCTGAGCCTGTGGTTCATTCTTCTTCCTGATGGGAAAATGGAGTGACCTATGCCTGTCCCAACACCTAGGGCTCGTCTCACATTGGTTCCACGTCTTCCCGTTCATCCTCAGGACAGATTGCAACCTGTACAATCAGGAGGTTAAAGGTGCTCATTCTCCAAATAGGGAGATGGTTAGTCAAGCAGCTGGAATGGTGAACCCGAGCACAAGGAGAGGAGAAATGAGGTGCGTTTTAGAAACCTTTCCCGATCTCATGGCATACCATCTTCTGGGTTTCCCATGCATGTTTTGATGTAGGAAGATGCCCTTGTACCTGGAGATTTGAGACCCATGGGGTGTGTTCCCCGCAGTGTTACTTTAAAATATCTGCGTTTGCTCACCCAACCTCACCAATCCTCTCAGCCCCAAGAGTGTCCAGCCTTATGTCTCATCCAGCTGTGGGTCTAGATATGGTCAATCCAGGTTGCATCATAGACCCTGAACGGATTTTGTAAGAATTTCTCTCTCTTTCACTGTCTTTGTTTTGTGGGTTTTTTAAGTAATTTATGTTTAGAATCGGGTTTGGCTGCTTTTCCCTGCTGTGTTGATGCCGCTTTACACCCTCTTGATTCACTTGCAGAGAGATATCCATACATAGGTTTTCAGATTCTTACTAGTCAGATATATTCTTGTGTGGTGACTAGGGTGTGTTGAGTCCAGTTCACTGAGCAGGGAGTGGGCCTTGTCTATTACATATTAGGGTTATGGAGCAGTCTCTGAGCTAATTTCAAACCCTTGTTTTATGCATCACCCCACCTCACCTTTCCTGTTAAGCAGCCATAGTGTGTCTTCTAAAGGTGTGACTCTGTTCTGTTTTGTAATTCAGTTCAAGTGTAGCGATTTTGACATTCCCTCTATAAGCGATATCTTAGGATAAGTGTCTTTTTCTGTGTGACTTATTTCACTTAGAATCATCGTACCTAAATCCACTCATCATGCTGCTAACTAGCCTTATGACATTGATTTCATGGCTGAGTGATATTCCATTGTGCCAAGTACCACCATTTCTTTATCCATTTTTCTCTTTCCTGGGATATTGAAGGTGTACCGAAGCGGAGGTTCTTGGCAACAGAGCAGCCGTAAACTTTAGGGTGCCTGTGTCTTGTTGATTTTTAGTTTTCCCAATTTATACGCCCATGAGTGGAAGTGCCCTATGCTCTCTACGCTGTGCTTATTACTTGTTTCAGGACACACCGTACTCTTCTCCAGATTGCCTGTTGGCAATTTACATCCCGCCCATCAGCGTAGCAAGGCTCCCATGTCTCCATGGCCTGTCCTGCTTTTCTGGTTTTTACAGTTTGTTCAGCATGGCCCTTTTGACCGAGGGCAAGCGAGACTTCTTTGTAGCGCTGATTTGCCCTTCCGGCTTGCTTGGTTGGCCAAAAAGGGCGTATGCGTTTTTTCCTGAATATATTCAGGAAAAAACGCATACGCCCTTTTTGGCCAAGGGCATCATTGTCAACGTTTTGTCACTTTTCATGTGCTTTAAAGGCGAGTCGAATCTACCTCCTGAAATCTGTTTCCTGCAAATCTGCCTTGCTTTCAAATCCTCTTCGTTGCCTTCCCTCAAAATATTTGTGGACGAGAGATCTCATTTATAACTCTGCACGTTTGTGAATTGCAGTGCCCCTGAGCTCCATTTGTCTCCTCGCTTTTTTGGGAGCTGGCCGCAAAAGCGCAGGATTGCTTCAGGCCCTATTTTGGTTTTGGGGGGCAGGCTGAGCCTGTGGTTCATTCTTCTTCCTGATGTGAAAATGGAGTGACCTGTGCCTGTCCCAACACCTAGGGCTAGTCTCTCGTTGGTTCCCCGTCTTCCCGTTCATCCTCAGGACAAACTGCAACCTGGACGAAACAGGAGGTTAAAGGTGCTGATTCTCCAAGTAGGGAGATGGTGAATCAAGCGGCTGGATGGCGGACCCGAGCACAAGGAGAGGAGAAATGAGGTGCGTTTTAGAAACTTTTTGCGATCTCACGGCATACCATCTTCTGGGTTTCCCATGCATGTTTTGATGTAGGAAGATGCCCTTGTACCTGGAGATTTGAGACCCATGGGGTGTGTTCCCCGCAGTGTTACTTTAAATTATCTGCGTTTGCTCACCCAACCTCACCAATCCTCTCAGCCCCAAGAGTGTCCAGCCTTATGTCTTATCCAGCTGTGGGTCTAGATATGGTCAATCCAGGTTGCATCAGAGACCCTGAACGGATTTTGTAAGAATTTCTCTCTCTTTCACTGTCTTTGCTTTGTGGCTTTTTTAAAGTAATGTATGTTTAGAATGGGGTTTGGCCGCTTTTCCCTGCTGTGTTTATGCCACTTTACACCCTCTTGATTCACTTGCAGAGAGATATCAATACATAGGTTTTCAGATTCATACTAGTCAGATATATTCTTGTGCGGTGACTAGGGGGTGTTGAGTCCAGTACACTGAGCAGGGAGTAGGCCTTGTCTATTACATATTTGGCTTATGGAGCGGTGTCTGAGCTAATTTCAAACCCTTGTTTTATGCATCACCCCACCTCACCTTTCCCGTTAAGCAGCCATAGTGTGTCTTCTAAAGGTGTGACTCTGTTCTGTTTTGTAATTCAGTTCAAGTGTAGCGATTTTGACATTCCCTCTAGAAGCGATATCTTAGGATAAGGGCCTTTTTCTGTGTGACTTATTTCACTTAGAATCATCGTACCTAAATCCACTCATCATGCTGCTAACTAGCCTTATGTCATTGATTTCATGGCTGAGTGATATTCCATTGTGCCAAGTACCACCATTTCTTTATCCATTTTTCTCTTTCCTGGGATATTGAAGGTGTACCGAAGCGGAGGTTCTTGGCAACAGAGCAGCCGTAAAGTTTGGGGTGCCTGTGTCTTGTTGACTTTTAGTTTTCCCAATTTATACGCCCATGAGTGGAAGTGCCCTATGCTCTCTACGCTGTGTTTATTACTTGTTTCAGGACACACCGTACTCTTCTCCAGAGTGCCTGTTGGCAATTTACATCCCGCCCATCAGCGTAGCAAGGCTCCCATGTCTCCATGGCCTGTCCTGCTTTTCTGGTTTTTACATTTTGTTCAGCATGGCCCTTTTGACCGAGGGCAAGCGAGACTTCTTTGTAGCGCTGATTTGCCCTTCCGGCTTGCTTGGTTGGCCAAAAAGGGCGTATGCGTTTTTTCCTGAATATATTCAGGAAAAAACGCATACGCCCTTTTTGGCCAAGGGCATCATTGTCAACGTTTTGCCGCTTTTCATGTGCTTTAAAGGCGAGTCGAATCTACCTCCTGAAATCTGTTTCCTGCAAATCTGCCTTGCTTTCAAATCCTCTTCGTTGCCTTCCCTCAATATATTTGTGGACGAGAGTTCTCATTTATAACTCTGCACGTTTGTGAATTGCAGTGCCCCTGAGCTCCATTTGTCTCCTCGCTTTCTTGGGAGCTGGCCGCAAAAGCGCAGGATTGCTTCAGGCCCTATTTTGGTTCTGGGGGGCAGGCTGAGCCTGTGGTTCATTCTTCTTCCTGATGGGAAAATGGAGTGACCTGTGCCTGTCCCAACACCTAGGGCTAGTCTCTCGTTGGTCCCCCGTCTTCCCGTTCATCCTCAGGACAAATTGCAACCTGGACGAAACAGGAGGTTAAAGGTGCTGATTCTCCAAGTAGGGAGATGGTTAGTCAAGCGGCTGGAATGGTGAACCCGAGCACAAGGAGAGGAGAAATGAGTTGCGTTTTAGAAACCTTTCCCGATCTCACGGCATACCATCTTCTGGGTTTCCCATGCATGTTTTGATGTAGGAAGATTCCCTTGTACCTGGAGATTTGAGACCCATGGGGTGGGTACCCCGCGGTATTACTTTAAAGTATCTGCATTTGCTCACCCAACCTCACCAATCCTCTCAGCCCCAAGAGTGTCCAGCCTTATGTCTCATCCAGCTGTGGGTCTAGATATGGTCAATCCAGGTTGCATCAGAGACCCTGAACGGATTTTGTAAGAATTTCTCTCTCTTTCACTGTCTTTGCTTTGTGGGTTTTTTAAAGTAATGTATGTTTAGAATGGGGTTTGGCTGCTTTTCCCTGCTGTGTTTATGCCGCTTTACACCCTCTTGATTCACTTGCAGAGAGATATCAATACATAGGTTTTCAGATTCATACTAGTCAGATATATTCTTGTGCGGTGACTAGGGGGTGTTGAGTCCAGTACACTGAGCAGGGAGTAGGCCTTGTCTATTACATATTTGGCTTATGGAGCGGTCTCTGAGCTAATTTCAAACCCTTGTTTTATGCATCACCCCACCTCACCTTTCCCGTTAAGCAGCCATAGTGTGTCTTCTAAAGTTGTGCCTCTGTTCTGTATTGTAATTCAGTTCAAGTGTAACGATTTTGATATTCCCTCAATAAGCGATATCTTAGGAGAAGGGCCTTTTACTGTGTGACTTATTTCACTTAGAATCATCGTACCTAAATCCACTCATCATGCTGCTAACTAGCCTTATGACATTGATTTCATGGCTGAGTGATATTCCATTGTGCCAAGTACCACCATTTCTTTATCCATTTTTCTCTTTCCTGGGATATTGAAGGTGTACCGAAGCGGAGGTTCTTGGCAACAGAGCAGCCGTAAACTTTAGGGTGCCTGTGTCTTGTTGATTTTTAGTTTTCCCAATTTATACGCCCATGAGTGGAAGTGCCCTATGCTCTCTACGCTGTGCTTATTACTTGTTTCAGGACACACCGTACTCTTCTCCAGATTGCCTGTTGGCAATTTACATCCCGCCCATCAGCGTAGCAAGGCTCCCATGTCTCCATGGCCTGTCCTGCTTTTCTGGTTTTTACAGTTTGTTCAGCATGGCCCTTTTGACCGAGGGCAAGCGAGACTTCTTTGTAGCGCTGATTTGCCCTTCCGGCTTGCTTGGTTGGCCAAAAAGGGCGTATGCGTTTTTTCCTGAATATATTCAGGAAAAAACGCATACGCCCTTTTTGGCCAAGGGCATCATTGTCAACGTTTTGTCACTTTTCATGTGCTTTAAAGGCGAGTCGAATCTACCTCCTGAAATCTGTTTCCTGCAAATCTGCCTTGCTTTCAAATCCTCTTCGTTGCCTTCCCTCAAAATATTTGTGGACGAGAGATCTCATTTATAACTCTGCACGTTTGTGAATTGCAGTGCCCCTGAGCTCCATTTGTCTCCTCGCTTTTTTGGGAGCTGGCCGCAAAAGCGCAGGATTGCTTCAGGCCCTATTTTGGTTTTGGGGGGCAGGCTGAGCCTGTGGTTCATTCTTCTTCCTGATGGGAAAATGGAGTGACCTGTGCCTGTCCCAACACCTAGGGCTAGTCTCTCGTTGGTTCCCCGTCTTCCCGTTCATCCTCAGGACAAACTGCAACCTGGACGAAACAGGAGGTTAAAGGTGCTGATTCTCCAAGTAGGGAGATGGTGAATCAAGCGGCTGGATGGCGGACCCGAGCACAAGGAGAGGAGAAATGAGGTGCGTTTTAGAAACTTTTTGCGATCTCACGGCATACCATCTTCTGGGTTTCCCATGCATGTTTTGATGTAGGAAGATGCCCTTGTACCTGGAGATTTGAGACCCATGGGGTGTGTTCCCCGCAGTGTTACTTTAAATTATCTGCGTTTGCTCACCCAACCTCACCAATCCTCTCAGCCCCAAGAGTGTCCAGCCTTATGTCTCATCCAGCTGTGGGTCTAGATATGGTCAATCCAGGTTGCATCAGAGACCCTGAACGGATTTTGTAAGAATTTCTCTCTCTTTCACTGTCTTTGCTTTGTGGCTTTTTTAAAGTAATGTATGTTTAGAATGGGGTTTGGCCGCTTTTCCCTGCTGTGTTTATGCCACTTTACACCCTCTTGATTCACTTGCAGAGAGATATCAATACATAGGTTTTCAGATTCATACTAGTCAGATATATTCTTGTGCGGTGACTAGGGGGTGTTGAGTCCAGTACACTGAGCAGGGAGTAGGCCTTGTCTATTACATATTTGGCTTATGGAGCGGTGTCTGAGCTAATTTCAAACCCTTGTTTTATGCATCACCCCACCTCACCTTTCCCGTTAAGCAGCCATAGTGTGTCTTCTAAAGGTGTGACTCTGTTCTGTTTTGTAATTCAGTTCAAGTGTAGCGATTTTGACATTCCCTCTAGAAGCGATATCTTAGGATAAGGGCCTTTTTCTGTGTGACTTATTTCACTTAGAATCATCGTACCTAAATCCACTCATCATGCTGCTAACTAGCCTTATGTCATTGATTTCATGGCTGAGTGATATTCCATTGTGCCAAGTACCACCATTTCTTTATCCATTTTTCTCTTTCCTGGGATATTGAAGGTGTACCGAAGCGGAGGTTCTTGGTAACAGAGCAGCCGTAAAGTTTGGGGTGCCTGTGTCTTGTTGACTTTTAGTTTTCCCAATTTATACGCCCATGAGTGGAAGTGCCCTATGCTCTCAACGCTGTGTTTATTACTTGTTTCAGGACACACCGTACTCTTCTCCAGAGTGCCTGTTGGCAATTTACATCCCGCCCATCAGCGTAGCAAGGCTCCCATGTCTCCATGGCCTGTCCTGCTTTTCTGGTTTTTACACTTTGTTCAGCATGGCCCTTTTGACCGAGGGCAAGCGAGACTTCTTTGTAGGGCTGATTTGCCCTTCCGGCTTGCTTGGTTGGCCAAAAAGGGCGTATGCGTTTTTTCCTGAATATATTCAGGAAAAAACGCATACGCCCTTTTTGGCCAAGGGCATCATTGTCAACGTTTTGCCGCTTTTCATGTGCTTTAAAGGCGAGTCGAATCTACCTCCTGAAATCTGTTTCCTGCAAATCTGCCTTGCTTTCAAATCCTCTTCGTTGCCTTCCCTCAATATATTTGTGGACGAGAGTTCTCATTTATAACTCTGCACGTTTGTGAATTGCAGTGCCCCTGAGCTCCATTTGTCTCCTCGCTTTCTTGGGAGCTGGCCGCAAAAGCGCAGGATTGCTTCAGGCCCTATTTTGGTTCTGGGGGGCAGGCTGAGCCTGTGGTTCATTCTTCTTCCTGATGGGAAAATGGAGTGACCTGTGCCTGTCCCAACACCTAGGGCTAGTCTCTCGTTGGTCCCCCGTCTTCCCGTTCATCCTCAGGACAAATTGCAACCTGGACGAAACAGGAGGTTAAAGGTGCTGATTCTCCAAGTAGGGAGATGGTTAGTCAAGCGGCTGGAATGGCGAACCCGAGCACAAGGAGAGGGGAAATGAGTTGCGTTTTAGAAACCTTTCCCGATCTCACGGCATACCATCTTCTGGGTTTCCCATGCATGTTTTGATGTAGGAAGATGCCCTTGTACCTGGAGATTTGAGACCCATGGGGTGTGTTCCCCGCAGTGTTACTTTAAAGTATCTGCATTTGCTCACCCAACCTCACCAATCCTCTCAGCCCCAAGAGTGTCCAGCCTTATGTCTCATCCAGCTGTGGGTCTAGATATGGTCAATCCAGGTTGCATCATAGACCCTGAATGGATTTTGTTAGAATTTCTCTCTCTTTAACTGTCTTTGTTTTCTGGGTTTTTTAAAGTAATTTATGTTTAGAATCGGGCTTGGCTGATTTTCCCTGCTGTGTTGATGCCACTTTACACCCTCTTGATTCACTTGCAGAGAGATATCGATACATAGGTTTTCAGATTCTTACTAGTCAAATATATTCTTGTGTGGTGACTAGGGTGTGTTGACTCCAGTTCACTGAGCAGGGAGTAGGCCTTGTCTATTACATATTTGGCTTATGGAGCGGTCTCTGAGCTAATTTCAAACCCTTGTTTTATGCATCACCCCACCTCACCTTTCCCGTTAAGCAGCCATAGTGTGTCTTCTAAAGGTGTGACTCTGTTCTCTTTTGTAATTCAGTTCAAGTGTAGCGATTTTGACATTCCCTCTATAAGCGATATCTTAGGATAAGTGTCTTTTTCTGTGTGACTTATTTCACTTAGAATCATCGTACCTAAATCCACTCATCATGCTGCTAACTAGCCTTATGACATTGATTTCATGGCTGAGTGATATTCCATTGTGCCAAGTACCACCATTTCTTTATCCATTTTTCTCTTTCCTGGGATATTGAAGGTGTACCGAAGCGGAGGTTCTTGGAAACAGAGCAGCCGTAAACTTTAGGGTGCCTGTGTCTTGTTGATTTTTAGTTTTCCCAATTTATATGCCCATGAGTGGAAGTGCCCTATGCTCTCAACGCTGTGTTTATTACTTGTTTCAGGACACACCGTACTCTTCTCCAGAGTGCCTGTTGGCAATTTACATCCCGCCCATCAGCGTAGCAAGGCTCCCATGTCTCCATGGCCTGTCCTGCTTTTCTGGTTTTTACATTTTGTTCAGCATGGCCCTTTTGACCGAGGGCAAGCGAGACTTCTTTGTAGCGCTGATTTGCCCTTCCGGCTTGCTTGGTTGGCCAAAAAGGGCGTATGCGTTTTTTCCTGAATATATTCAGGAAAAAACGCATACGCCCTTTTTGGCCAAGGGCATCATTGTCAACGTTTTGCCGCTTTTCATGTGCTTTAAAGGCGAGTCGAATCTACCTCCTGAAATCTGTTTCCTGCAAATCTGCCTTGCTTTCAAATCCTCTTCGTTGCCTTCCCTCAATATATTTGTGGACGAGAGTTCTCATTTATAACTCTGCACGTTTGTGAATTGCAGTGCCCCTGAGCTCCATTTGTCTCCTCGCTTTCTTGGGAGCTGGCCGCAAAAGCGCAGGATTGCTTCAGGCCCTATTTTGGTTCTGGGGGGCAGGCTGAGCCTGTGGTTCATTCTTCTTCCTGATGGGAAAATGGAGTGACCTGTGCCTGTCCCAACACCTAGGGCTAGTCTCTCGTTGGTCCCCCGTCTTCCCGTTCATCCTCAGGACAAATTGCAACCTGGACGAAACAGGAGGTTAAAGGTGCTGATTCTCCAAGTAGGGAGATGGTTAGTCAAGCGGCTGGAATGGTGAACCCGAGCACAAGGAGAGGAGAAATGAGTTGCGTTTTAGAAACCTTTCCCGATCTCACGGCATACCATCTTCTGGGTTTCCCATGTATGTTTTGATGTAGGAAGATTCCCTTGTACCTGGAGATTTGAGACCCATGGGGTGGGTACCCCGCGGTATTACTTTAAAGTATCTGCATTTGCTCACCCAACCTCACCAATCCTCTCAGCCCCAAGAGTGTCCAGCCTTATGTCTCATCCAGCTGTGGGTCTAGATATGGTCAATCCAGGTTGCATCAGAGACCCTGAACGGATTTTGTAAGAATTTCTCTCTCTTTCACTGTCTTTGCTTTGTGGGTTTTTTAAAGTAATGTATGTTTAGAATGGGGTTTGGCTGCTTTTCCCTGCTGTGTTTATGCCGCTTTACACCCTCTTGATTCACTTGCAGAGAGATATCAATACATAGGTTTTCAGATTCATACTAGTCAGATATATTCTTGTGCGGTGACTAGGGGGTGTTGAGTCCAGTACACTGAGCAGGGAGTAGGCCTTGTCTATTACATATTTGGCTTATGGAGCGGTCTCTGAGCTAATTTCAAACCCTTGTTTTATGCATCACCCCACCTCACCTTTCCCGTTAAGCAGCCATAGTGTGTCTTCTAAAGTTGTGCCTCTGTTCTGTTTTGTAATTCAGTTCAAGTGTAACGATTTTGATATTCCCTCAATAAGCGATATCTTAGGAGAAGGGCCTTTTACTGTGTGACTTATTTCACTTAGAATCATCGTACCTAAATCCACTCATCATGCTGCTAACTAGCCTTATGACATTGATTTCATGGCTGAGTGATATTCCATTGTGCCAAGTACCACCATTTCTTTATCCATTTTTCTCTTTCCTGGGATATTGAAGGTGTACCGAAGCGGAGGTTCTTGGCAACAGAGCAGCCGTAAACTTTAGGGTGCCTGTGTCTTGTTGATTTTTAGTTTTCCCAATTTATACGCCCATGACTGGAAGTGCCCTATGCTCTCTACGCTGTGCTTATTACTTGTTTCAGGACACACCGTACTCTTCTCCAGATTGCCTGTTGGCAATTTACATCCCGCCCATCAGCGTAGCAAGGCTCCCATGTCTCCATGGCCTGTCCTGCTTTTCTGGTTTTTACAGTTTGTTCAGCATGGCCCTTTTGACCGAGGGCAAGCGAGACTTCTTTGTAGCGCTGATTTGCCCTTCCGGCTTGCTTGGTTGGCCAAAAAGGGCGTATGCGTTTTTTCCTGAATATATTCAGGAAAAAACGCATACGCCCTTTTTGGCCAAGGGCATCATTGTCAACGTTTTGTCACTTTTCATGTGCTTTAAAGGCGAGTCGAATCTACCTCCTGAAATCTGTTTCCTGCAAATCTGCCTTGCTTTCAAATCCTCTTCGTTGCCTTCCCTCAAAATATTTGTGGACGAGAGATCTCATTTATAACTCTGCACGTTTGTGAATTGCAGTGCCCCTGAGCTCCATTTGTCTCCTCGCTTTTTTGGGAGCTGGCCGCAAAAGCGCAGGATTGCTTCAGGCCCTATTTTGGTTTTGGGGGGCAGGCTGAGCCTGTGGTTCATTCTTCTTCCTGATGGGAAAATGGAGTGACCTGTGCCTGTCCCAACACCTAGGGCTAGTCTCTCGTTGGTTCCCCGTCTTCCCGTTCATCCTCAGGACAAACTGCAACCTGGACGAAACAGGAGGTTAAAGGTGCTGATTCTCCAAGTAGGGAGATGGTGAATCAAGCGGCTGGATGGCGGACCCGAGCACAAGGAGAGGAGAAATGAGGTGCGTTTTAGAAACTTTTCCCGATCTCACGGCATACCATCTTCTGGGTTTCCCATGCATGTTTTGATGTAGGAAGATGCCCTTGTACCTGGAGATTTGAGACCCATGGGGTGGGTACCCCGCGGTATTACTTTAAAGTATCTGCATTTGCTCACCCAACCTCACCAATCCTCTCAGCCCCAAGAGTGTCCAGCCTTATGTCTCATCCAGCTGTGGGTCTAGATATGGTCAATCCAGGTTGCATCAGAGACCCTGAACGGATTTTGTAAGAATTTCTCTCTCTTTCACTGTCTTTGCTTTGTGGGTTTTTTAAAGTAATGTATGTTTAGAATGGGGTTTGGCTGCTTTTCCCTGCTGTGTTTATGCCGCTTTACACCCTCTTGATTCACTTGCAGAGAGATATCAATACATAGGTTTTCAGATTCATACTAGTCAGATATATTCTTGTGCGGTGACTAGGGGGTGTTGAGTCCAGTACACTGAGCAGGGAGTAGGCCTTGTCTATTACATATTTGGCTTATGGAGCGGTGTCTGAGCTAATTTCAAACCCTTGTTTTATGCATCACCCCACCTCACCTTTCCCGTTAAGCAGCCATAGTGTGTCTTCTAAAGGTGTGACTCTGTTCTGTTTTGTAATTCAGTTCAAGTGTAGCGATTTTGACATTCCCTCTAGAAGCGATATCTTAGGATAAGGGCCTTTTTCTGTGTGACTTATTTCACTTAGAATCATCGTACCTAAATCCACTCATCATGCTGCTAACTAGCCTTATGTCATTGATTTCATGGCTGAGTGATATTCCATTGTGCCAAGTACCACCATTTCTTTATCCATTTTTCTCTTTCCTGGGATATTGAAGGTGTACCGAAGCGGAGGTTCTTGGTAACAGAGCAGCCGTAAAGTTTGGGGTGCCTGTGTCTTGTTGACTTTTAGTTTTCCCAATTTATACGCCCATGAGTGGAAGTGCCCTATGCTCTCAACGCTGTGTTTATTACTTGTTTCAGGACACACCGTACTCTTCTCCAGAGTGCCTGTTGGCAATTTACATCCCGCCCATCAGCGTAGCAAGGCTCCCATGTCTCCATGGCCTGTCCTGCTTTTCTGGTTTTTACACTTTGTTCAGCATGGCCCTTTTGACCGAGGGCAAGCGAGACTTCTTTGTAGGGCTGATTTGCCCTTCCGGCTTGCTTGGTTGGCCAAAAAGGGCGTATGCGTTTTTTCCTGAATATATTCAGGAAAAAACGCATACGCCCTTTTTGGCCAAGGGCATCATTGTCAACGTTTTGCCGCTTTTCATGTGCTTTAAAGGCGAGTCGAATCTACCTCCTGAAATCTGTTTCCTGCAAATCTGCCTTGCTTTCAAATCCTCTTCGTTGCCTTCCCTCAATATATTTGTGGACGAGAGTTCTCATTTATAACTCTGCACGTTTGTGAATTGCAGTGCCCCTGAGCTCCATTTGTCTCCTCGCTTTCTTGGGAGCTGGCCGCAAAAGCGCAGGATTGCTTCAGGCCCTATTTTGGTTCTGGGGGGCAGGCTGAGCCTGTGGTTCATTCTTCTTCCTGATGGGAAAATGGAGTGACCTGTGCCTGTCCCAACACCTAGGGCTAGTCTCTCGTTGGTCCCCCGTCTTCCCGTTCATCCTCAGGACAAATTGCAACCTGGACGAAACAGGAGGTTAAAGGTGCTGATTCTCCAAGTAGGGAGATGGTTAGTCAAGCGGCTGGAATGGCGAACCCGAGCACAAGGAGAGGGGAAATGAGTTGCGTTTTAGAAACCTTTCCCGATCTCACGGCATACCATCTTCTGGGTTTCCCATGCATGTTTTGATGTAGGAAGATGCCCTTGTACCTGGAGATTTGAGACCCATGGGGTGTGTTCCCCGCAGTGTTACTTTAAAGTATCTGCATTTGCTCACCCAACCTCACCAATCCTCTCAGCCCCAAGAGTGTCCAGCCTTATGTCTCATCCAGCTGTGGGTCTAGATATGGTCAATCCAGGTTGCATCATAGACCCTGAATGGATTTTGTTAGAATTTCTCTCTCTTTAACTGTCTTTGTTTTCTGGGTTTTTTAAAGTAATTTATGTTTAGAATCGGGCTTGGCTGATTTTCCCTGCTGTGTTGATGCCACTTTACACCCTCTTGATTCACTTGCAGAGAGATATCGATACATAGGTTTTCAGATTCTTACTAGTCAAATATATTCTTGTGTGGTGACTAGGGTGTGTTGACTCCAGTTCACTGAGCAGGGAGTAGGCCTTGTCTATTACATATTTGGCTTATGGAGCGGTCTCTGAGCTAATTTCAAACCCTTGTTTTATGCATCACCCCACCTCACCTTTCCCGTTAAGCAGCCATAGTGTGTCTTCTAAAGGTGTGACTCTGTTCTCTTTTGTAATTCAGTTCAAGTGTAGCGATTTTGACATTCCCTCTATAAGCGATATCTTAGGATAAGTGTCTTTTTCTGTGTGACTTATTTCACTTAGAATCATCGTACCTAAATCCACTCATCATGCTGCTAACTAGCCTTATGACATTGATTTCATGGCTGAGTGATATTCCATTGTGCCAAGTACCACCATTTCTTTATCCATTTTTCTCTTTCCTGGGATATTGAAGGTGTACCGAAGCGGAGGTTCTTGGAAACAGAGCAGCCGTAAACTTTAGGGTGCCTGTGTCTTGTTGATTTTTAGTTTTCCCAATTTATATGCCCATGAGTGGAAGTGCCCTATGCTCTCAACGCTGTGTTTATTACTTGTTTCAGGACACACCGTACTCTTCTCCAGAGTGCCTGTTGGCAATTTACATCCCGCCCATCAGCGTAGCAAGGCTCCCATGTCTCCATGGCCTGTCCTGCTTTTCTGGTTTTTACATTTTGTTCAGCATGGCCCTTTTGACCGAGGGCAAGCGAGACTTCTTTGTAGCGCTGATTTGCCCTTCCGGCTTGCTTGGTTGGCCAAAAAGGGCGTATGCGTTTTTTCCTGAATATATTCAGGAAAAAACGCATACGCCCTTTTTGGCCAAGGGCATCATTGTCAACGTTTTGCCGCTTTTCATGTGCTTTAAAGGCGAGTCGAATCTACCTCCTGAAATCTGTTTCCTGCAAATCTGCCTTGCTTTCAAATCCTCTTCGTTGCCTTCCCTCAATATATTTGTGGACGAGAGTTCTCATTTATAACTCTGCACGTTTGTGAATTGCAGTGCCCCTGAGCTCCATTTGTCTCCTCGCTTTCTTGGGAGCTGGCCGCAAAAGCGCAGGATTGCTTCAGGCCCTATTTTGGTTCTGGGGGGCAGGCTGAGCCTGTGGTTCATTCTTCTTCCTGATGGGAAAATGGAGTGACCTGTGCCTGTCCCAACACCTAGGGCTAGTCTCTCGTTGGTCCCCCGTCTTCCCGTTCATCCTCAGGACAAATTGCAACCTGGACGAAACAGGAGGTTAAAGGTGCTGATTCTCCAAGTAGGGAGATGGTTAGTCAAGCGGCTGGAATGGTGAACCCGAGCACAAGGAGAGGAGAAATGAGTTGCGTTTTAGAAACCTTTCCCGATCTCACGGCATACCATCTTCTGGGTTTCCCATGCATGTTTTGATGTAGGAAGATTCCCTTGTACCTGGAGATTTGAGACCCATGGGGTGGGTACCCCGCGGTATTACTTTAAAGTATCTGCATTTGCTCACCCAACCTCACCAATCCTCTCAGCCCCAAGAGTGTCCAGCCTTATGTCTCATCCAGCTGTGGGTCTAGATATGGTCAATCCAGGTTGCATCAGAGACCCTGAACGGATTTTGTAAGAATTTCTCTCTCTTTCACTGTCTTTGCTTTGTGGGTTTTTTAAAGTAATGTATGTTTAGAATGGGGTTTGGCTGCTTTTCCCTGCTGTGTTTATGCCGCTTTACACCCTCTTGATTCACTTGCAGAGAGATATCAATACATAGGTTTTCAGATTCATACTAGTCAGATATATTCTTGTGCGGTGACTAGGGGGTGTTGAGTCCAGTACACTGAGCAGGGAGTAGGCCTTGTCTATTACATATTTGGCTTATGGAGCGGTCTCTGAGCTAATTTCAAACCCTTGTTTTATGCATCACCCCACCTCACCTTTCCCGTTAAGCAGCCATAGTGTGTCTTCTAAAGTTGTGCCTCTGTTCTGTTTTGTAATTCAGTTCAAGTGTAACGATTTTGATATTCCCTCAATAAGCGATATCTTAGGAGAAGGGCCTTTTACTGTGTGACTTATTTCACTTAGAATCATCGTACCTAAATCCACTCATCATGCTGCTAAGTAGCCTTATGACATTGATTTCATGGCTGAGTGATATTCCATTGTGCCAAGTACCACCATTTCTTTATCCATTTTTCTCTTTCCTGGGATATTGAAGGTGTACCGAAGCGGAGGTTCTTGGCAACAGAGCAGCCGTAAACTTTAGGGTGCCTGTGTCTTGTTGATTTTTAGTTTTCCCAATTTATACGCCCATGAGTGGAAGTGCCCTATGCTCTCTACGCTGTGCTTATTACTTGTTTCAGGACACACCGTACTCTTCTCCAGATTGCCTGTTGGCAATTTACATCCCGCCCATCAGCGTAGCAAGGCTCCCATGTCTCCATGGCCTGTCCTGCTTTTCTGGTTTTTACAGTTTGTTCAGCATGGCCCTTTTGACCGAGGGCAAGCGAGACTTCTTTGTAGCGCTGATTTGCCCTTCCGGCTTGCTTGGTTGGCCAAAAAGGGCGTATGCGTTTTTTCCTGAATATATTCAGGAAAAAACGCATACGCCCTTTTTGGCCAAGGGCATCATTGTCAACGTTTTGTCACTTTTCATGTGCTTTAAAGGCGAGTCGAATCTACCTCCTGAAATCTGTTTCCTGCAAATCTGCCTTGCTTTCAAATCCTCTTCGTTGCCTTCCCTCAAAATATTTGTGGACGAGAGATCTCATTTATAACTCTGCACGTTTGTGAATTGCAGTGCCCCTGAGCTCCATTTGTCTCCTCGCTTTTTTGGGAGCTGGCCGCAAAAGCGCAGGATTGCTTCAGGCCCTATTTTGGTTTTGGGGGGCAGGCTGAGCCTGTGGTTCATTCTTCTTCCTGATGGGAAAATGGAGTGACCTGTGCCTGTCCCAACACCTAGGGCTAGTCTCTCGTTGGTTCCCCGTCTTCCCGTTCATCCTCAGGACAAACTGCAACCTGGACGAAACAGGAGGTTAAAGGTGCTGATTCTCCAAGTAGGGAGATGGTGAATCAAGCGGCTGGATGGCGGACCCGAGCACAAGGAGAGGAGAAATGAGGTGCGTTTTAGAAACTTTTTGCGATCTCACGGCATACCATCTTCTGGGTTTCCCATGCATGTTTTGATGTAGGAAGATGCCCTTGTACCTGGAGATTTGAGACCCATGGGGTGTGTTCCCCGCAGTGTTACTTTAAATTATCTGCGTTTGCTCACCCAACCTCACCAATCCTCTCAGCCCCAAGAGTGTCCAGCCTTATGTCTCATCCAGCTGTGGGTCTAGATATGGTCAATCCAGGTTGCATCAGAGACCCTGAACGGATTTTGTAAGAATTTCTCTCTCTTTCACTGTCTTTGCTTTGTGGCTTTTTTAAAGTAATGTATGTTTAGAATGGGGTTTGGCCGCTTTTCCCTGCTGTGTTTATGCCACTTTACACCCTCTTGATTCACTTGCAGAGAGATATCAATACATAGGTTTTCAGATTCATACTAGTCAGATATATTCTTGTGCGGTGACTAGGGGGTGTTGAGTCCAGTACACTGAGCAGGGAGTAGGCCTTGTCTATTACATATTTGGCTTATGGAGCGGTGTCTGAGCTAATTTCAAACCCTTGTTTTATGCATCACCCCACCTCACCTTTCCCGTTAAGCAGCCATAGTGTGTCTTCTAAAGGTGTGACTCTGTTCTGTTTTGTAATTCAGTTCAAGTGTAGCGATTTTGACATTCCCTCTAGAAGCGATATCTTAGGATAAGGGCCTTTTTCTGTGTGACTTATTTCACTTAGAATCATCGTACCTAAATCCACTCATCATGCTGCTAACTAGCCTTATGTCATTGATTTCATGGCTGAGTGATATTCCATTGTGCCAAGTACCACCATTTCTTTATCCATTTTTCTCTTTCCTGGGATATTGAAGGTGTACCGAAGCGGAGGTTCTTGGCAACAGAGCAGCCGTAAAGTTTGGGGTGCCTGTGTCTTGTTGACTTTTAGTTTTCCCAATTTATACGCCCATGAGTGGAAGTGCCCTATGCTCTCTACGCTGTGTTTATTACTTGTTTCAGGACACACCGTACTCTTCTCCAGAGTGCCTGTTGGCAATTTACATCCCGCCCATCAGCGTAGCAAGGCTCCCATGTCTCCATGGCCTGTCCTGCTTTTCTGGTTTTTACATTTTGTTCAGCATGGCCCTTTTGACCGAGGGCAAGCGAGACTTCTTTGTAGCGCTGATTTGCCCTTCCGGCTTGCTTGGTTGGCCAAAAAGGGCGTATGCGTTTTTTCCTGAATATATTCAGGAAAAAACGCATACGCCCTTTTTGGCCAAGGGCATCATTGTCAACGTTTTGCCGCTTTTCATGTGCTTTAAAGGCGAGTCGAATCTACCTCCTGAAATCTGTTTCCTGCAAATCTGCCTTGCTTTCAAATCCTCTTCGTTGCCTTCCCTCAATATATTTGTGGACGAGAGTTCTCATTTATAACTCTGCACGTTTGTGAATTGCAGTGCCCCTGAGCTCCATTTGTCTCCTCGCTTTCTTGGGAGCTGGCCGCAAAAGCGCAGGATTGCTTCAGGCCCTATTTTGGTTCTGGGGGGCAGGCTGAGCCTGTGGTTCATTCTTCTTCCTGATGGGAAAATGGAGTGACCTGTGCCTGTCCCAACACCTAGGGCTAGTCTCTCGTTGGTCCCCCGTCTTCCCGTTCATCCTCAGGACAAATTGCAACCTGGACGAAACAGGAGGTTAAAGGTGCTGATTCTCCAAGTAGGGAGATGGTTAGTCAAGCGGCTGGAATGGCGAACCCGAGCACAAGGAGAGGAGAAATGAGGTGCGTTTTAGAAACCTTTCCCGATCTCACGGCATACCATCCTCTGGGTTTCCCATGCATGTTTTGATGTAGGAAGATGCCCTTGTACCTGGAGATTTGAGACCCATGGGGTGTGTACCCCGCGGTGTTACTTTAAAGTATCTGGGTTTGCTCACCCAACCTCACCAATCCTCTCAGCCCCAAGAGTGTCCAGCCTTAGGTCTCATCCAGCTGTGGGTCTAGATATGGTCAATCCAGGTTGCATCATAGACCCTGAATGGATTTTGTAAGAATTTCTCTCTCTTTAACTGTCTTTGTTTTGTGGGTTTTTTAAAGTAATTTATGTTTAGAATCGGGCTTGGCTGCTTTTCCCTGCTGTGTTGATGCCGCTTTACACCCTCTTGATTCACTTGCAGAGAGATATCGATACATAGGTTTTCAGATTCTTACTAGTCAAATATATTCTTGTGTGGTGACTAGGGTGTGTTGAGTCCAGTTCACTGAGCAGGGAGTAGGCCTTGTCTATTACATATTTGGCTTATGGAGCGGTCTCTGAGCTAATTTCAAACCCTTGTTTTATGCATCACCCCACCTCACCTTTCCCGTTAAGCAGCCATAGTGTGTCTTCTAAAGGTGTGACTCTGTTCTCTTTTGTAATTCAGTTCAAGTGTAGCGATTTTGACATTCCCTCTAGAAGCGATATCTTAGGATAAGTGTCTTTTTCTGTGTGACTTATTTCACTTAGAATCATCGTACCTAAATCCACTCATCATGCTGCTAACTAGCCTTATGACATTGATTTCATGGCTGAGTGATATTCCATTGTGCCAAGTACCACCATTTCTTTATCCATTTTTCTCTTTCCTGGGATATTGAAGGTGTACCGAAGCGGAGGTTCTTGGCAACAGAGCAGCCGTAAACTTTAGGGTGCCTGTGACTTGTTGATTTTTAGTTTTCCCAATTTATATGCCCATGAGTGGAAGTGCCCTATGCTCTCAACGCTGTGTTTATTACTTGTTTCAGGACACACCGTACTCTTCTCCAGAGTGCCTGTTGGCAATTTACATCCCGCCCATCAGCGTAGCAAGGCTCCCATGTCTCCATGGCCTGTCCTGCTTTTCTGGTTTTTACACTTTGTTCAGCATGGCCCTTTTGACCGAGGGCAAGCGAGACTTCTTTGTAGGGCTGATTTGCCCTTCCGTCTTGCTTGGTTGGCCAAAAAGGGCGTATGCGTTTTTTCCTGAATATATTCAGGAAAAAACGCATACGCCCTTTTTGGCCAAGGGCATCATTGTCAACGTTTTGCCGCTTTTCATGTGCTTTAAAGGCGAGTCGAATCTACCTCCTGAAATCTGTTTCCTGCAAATCTGCCTTGCTTTCAAATCCTCTTCGTTGCCTTCCCTCATTATATTTGTGCACGAGAGTTCGCATTTATAACTCTGCACGTTTGTGAATTGCAGTTCCCCTGAGCTCCATTTGTCTCCTCGATTTTTAGGGAGCTGGCCGCAAAAGCGCAGGATTGCTTCAGGCCCTATTTTAGTTCTGGGGGGCAGGCTGAGCCTGTGGTTCATTCTTATTCCTGATGGGAAAATGGAGTGACCTATGCCTGTCCCAACACCTAGGGCTCTCTCTCGTTGGTTCTGCGTCTTCCCATTCATCCTCAGGACAAATTGCAACCTGTACAATCAGGAGGTTAAAGGTGCTGATTCTCCAAGTAGAGAGATGGTTAGTCAAGCGACTGGAATGGCGAACCCGAGCACAAGGAGAGGAGAAATGAGGTGCGTTTTAGAAACCTTTCCCGATCTCACGGCATACCATCTTCTGGGTTTCCCATGCATGTTTTGATGTAGGAAGATGCCCTTGTACCTGGAGATTTGAGACCCATGGGGTGGGTACCCCGCGGTATTACTTTAAAGTATCTGCATTTGCTCACCCAACCTCACCAATCCTCTCAACCCCAAGAGTGTCCAGCCTTATGTCTCATCCAGCTGTGGGTCTAGATATGGTCAATCCAGGTTGCATCAGAGACCCTGAACGGATTTTGTAAGAATTTCTCTCTCTTTCACTGTCTTTGCTTTGTGGGTTTTTTAAAGTAATGTATGTTTAGAATGGGGTTTGGCTGCTTTTCCCTGCTGTGTTTATGCCGCTTTACACCCTCTTGATTCACTTGCAGAGAGATATCAATACATAGGTTTTCAGATTCATACTAGTCAGATATATTCTTGTGCGGTGACTAGGGGGTGTTGAGTCCAGTACACTGAGCAGGGAGTAGGCCTTGTCTATTACATATTTGGCTTATGGAGCGGTGTCTGAGCTAATTTCAAACCCTTGTTTTATGCATCACCCCACCTCACCTTTCCCGTTAAGCAGCCATAGTGTGTCTTCTAAAGGTGTGACTCTGTTCTGTTTTGTAATTCAGTTCAAGTGTAGCGATTTTGACATTCCCTCTAGAAGCGATATCTTAGGATAAGGGCCTTTTTCTGTGTGACTTATTTCACTTAGAATCATCGTACCTAAATCCACTCATCATGCTGCTAACTAGCCTTATGTCATTGATTTCATGGCTGAGTGATATTCCATTGTGCCAAGTACCACCATTTCTTTATCCATTTTTCTCTTTCCTGGGATATTGAAGGTGTACCGAAGCGGAGGTTCTTGGTAACAGAGCAGCCGTAAAGTTTGGGGTGCCTGTGTCTTGTTGACTTTTAGTTTTCCCAATTTATACGCCCATGAGTGGAAGTGCCCTATGCTCTCAACGCTGTGTTTATTACTTGTTTCAGGACACACCGTACTCTTCTCCAGAGTGCCTGTTGGCAATTTACATCCCGCCCATCAGCGTAGCAAGGCTCCCATGTCTCCATGGCCTGTCCTGCTTTTCTGGTTTTTACACTTTGTTCAGCATGGCCCTTTTGACCGAGGGCAAGCGAGACTTCTTTGTAGGGCTGATTTGCCCTTCCGGCTTGCTTGGTTGGCCAAAAAGGGCGTATGCGTTTTTTCCTGAATATATTCAGGAAAAAACGCATACGCCCTTTTTGGCCAAGGGCATCATTGTCAACGTTTTGCCGCTTTTCATGTGCTTTAAAGGCGAGTCGAATCTACCTCCTGAAATCTGTTTCCTGCAAATCTGCCTTGCTTTCAAATCCTCTTCGTTGCCTTCCCTCAATATATTTGTGGACGAGAGTTCTCATTTATAACTCTGCACGTTTGTGAATTGCAGTGCCCCTGAGCTCCATTTGTCTCCTCGCTTTCTTGGGAGCTGGCCGCAAAAGCGCAGGATTGCTTCAGGCCCTATTTTGGTTCTGGGGGGCAGGCTGAGCCTGTGGTTCATTCTTCTTCCTGATGGGAAAATGGAGTGACCTGTGCCTGTCCCAACACCTAGGGCTAGTCTCTCGTTGGTCCCCCGTCTTCCCGTTCATCCTCAGGACAAATTGCAACCTGGACGAAACAGGAGGTTAAAGGTGCTGATTCTCCAAGTAGGGAGATGGTTAGTCAAGCGGCTGGAATGGCGAACCCGAGCACAAGGAGAGGGGAAATGAGTTGCGTTTTAGAAACCTTTCCCGATCTCACGGCATACCATCTTCTGGGTTTCCCATGCATGTTTAGATGTAGGAAGATGCCCTTGTACCTGGAGATTTGAGACCCATGGGGTGTGTTCCCCGCAGTGTTACTTTAAAGTATCTGCATTTGCTCACCCAACCTCACCAATCCTCTCAGCCCCAAGAGTGTCCAGCCTTATGTCTCATCCAGCTGTGGGTCTAGATATGGTCAATCCAGGTTGCATCATAGACCCTGAATGGATTTTGTTAGAATTTCTCTCTCTTTAACTGTCTTTGTTTTCTGGGTTTTTTAAAGTAATTTATGTTTAGAATCGGGCTTGGCTGATTTTCCCTGCTGTGTTGATGCCACTTTACACCCTCTTGATTCACTTGCAGAGAGATATCGATACATAGGTTTTCAGATTCTTACTAGTCAAATATATTCTTGTGTGGTGACTAGGGTGTGTTGACTCCAGTTCACTGAGCAGGGAGTAGGCCTTGTCTATTACATATTTGGCTTATGGAGCGGTCTCTGAGCTAATTTCAAACCCTTGTTTTATGCATCACCCCACCTCACCTTTCCCGTTAAGCAGCCATAGTGTGTCTTCTAAAGGTGTGACTCTGTTCTCTTTTGTAATTCAGTTCAAGTGTAGCGATTTTGACATTCCCTCTATAAGCGATATCTTAGGATAAGTGTCTTTTTCTGTGTGACTTATTTCACTTAGAATCATCGTACCTAAATCCACTCATCATGCTGCTAACTAGCCTTATGACATTGATTTCATGGCTGAGTGATATTCCATTGTGCCAAGTACCACCATTTCTTTATCCATTTTTCTCTTTCCTGGGATATTGAAGGTGTACCGAAGCGGAGGTTCTTGGAAACAGAGCAGCCGTAAACTTTAGGGTGCCTGTGTCTTGTTGATTTTTAGTTTTCCCAATTTATATGCCCATGAGTGGAAGTGCCCTATGCTCTCAACGCTGTGTTTATTACTTGTTTCAGGACACACCGTACTCTTCTCCAGAGTGCCTGTTGGCAATTTACATCCCGCCCATCAGCGTAGCAAGGCTCCCATGTCTCCATGGCCTGTCCTGCTTTTCTGGTTTTTACACTTTGTTCAGCATGGCCCTTTTGACCGAGGGCAAGCGAGACTTCTTTGTAGCGCTGATTTGCCCTTCCAGCTTGCTTGGTTGGCCAAAAAGGGCGTATGCGTTTTTTCCTGAATATATTCAGGAAAAAACGCATACGCCCTTTTTGGCCAAGGGCATCATTGTCAACGTTTTGCCGCTTTTCATGTGCTTTAAAGGCGAGTCGAATCTACCTCCTGAAATCTGTTTCCTGCAAATCTGCCTTGCTTTCAAATCCTCTTCGTTGCCTTCCCTCAATATATTTGTGCACGAGAGTTCGCATTTATAACTCTGCACGTTTGTGAATTGCAGTTCCCCTGAGCTCCATTTGTCTCCTCGCTTTTTAGGGAGCTGGCCGCAAAAGCGCAGGATTGCTTCAGGCCCTATTTTAGTTCTGGGGGACAGGCTGAGCCTGTGGTTCATTCTTATTCCTGATGGGAAAATGGAGTGACCTATGCCTGTCCCAACACCTAGGGCTCGCTCTCGTTGGTTCTGCGTCTTCCCATTCATCCTCAGGACAAATTGCAACCTGTACAATCAGGAGGTTAAAGGTGCTGATTCTCCAAGTAGAGAGATGGTTAGTCAAGCGGCTGGAATGGCGAACCCGAGCACAAGGAGAGGAGAAATGAGGTGCGTTTTAGAAACCTTTCCCGATCTCACGGCATACCATCTTCTGGGTTTCCCATGCATGTTTTGATGTAGGAAGATGCCCTTGTACCTGGAGATTTGAGACCCATGGGGTGGGTACCCCGCGGTATTACTTTAAAGTATCTGCATTTGCTCACCCAACCTCACCAATCCTCTCAGCCCCAAGAGTGTCCAGCCTTATGTCTCATCCAGCTGTGGGTCTAGATATCGTCAATCCAGGTTGCATCAGAGACCCTGAACGGATTTTGTAAGAATTTCTCTCTCTTTCACTGTCTTTGCTTTGTGGCTTTTTTAAAGTAATGTATGTTTAGAATGGGGTTTGGCTGCTTTTCCCTGCTGTGTTTATGCTGCTTTACACCCTCTTGATTCACTTGCAGAGAGATATCAATACATAGGTTTTCAGATTCATACTAGTCAGATATATTCTTGTGCGGTGACTAGGGGGTGTTGAGTCCAGTACACTGAGCAGGGAGTAGGCCTTGTCTATTACATATTTGGCTTATGGAGCGGTGTCTGAGCTAATTTCAAACCCTTGTTTTATGCATCACCCCACCTCACCTTTCCCGTTAAGCAGCCATAGTGTGTCTTCTAAAGGTGTGACTCTGTTCTGTTTTGTAATTCAGTTCAAGTGTAGCGATTTTGACATTCCCTCTAGAAGCGATATCTTAGGATAAGGGCCTTTTTCTGTGTGACTTATTTCACTTAGAATCATCGTACCTAAATCCACTCATCATGCTGCTAACTAGCCTTATGTCATTGATTTCATGGCTGAGTGATATTCCATTGTGCCAAGTACCACCATTTCTTTATCCATTTTTCTCTTTCCTGGGATATTGAAGGTGTACCGAAGCGGAGGTTCTTGGTAACAGAGCAGCCGTAAAGTTTGGGGTGCCTGTGTCTTGTTGACTTTTAGTTTTCCCAATTTATACGCCCATGAGTGGAAGTGCCCTATGCTCTCAACGCTGTGTTTATTACTTGTTTCAGGACACACCGTACTCTTCTCCAGAGTGCCTGTTGGCAATTTACATCCCGCCCATCAGCGTAGCAAGGCTCCCATGTCTCCATGGCCTGTCCTGCTTTTCTGGTTTTTACACTTTGTTCAGCATGGCCCTTTTGACCGAGGGCAAGCGAGACTTCTTTGTAGGGCTGATTTGCCCTTCCGGCTTGCTTGGTTGGCCAAAAAGGGCGTATGCGTTTTTTCCTGAATATATTCAGGAAAAAACGCATACGCCCTTTTTGGCCAAGGGCATCATTGTCAACGTTTTGCCGCTTTTCATGTGCTTTAAAGGCGAGTCGAATCTACCTCCTGAAATCTGTTTCCTGCAAATCTGCCTTGCTTTCAAATCCTCTTCGTTGCCTTCCCTCAATATATTTGTGGACGAGAGTTCTCATTTATAACTCTGCACGTTTGTGAATTGCAGTGCCCCTGAGCTCCATTTGTCTCCTCGCTTTCTTGGGAGCTGGCCGCAAAAGCGCAGGATTGCTTCAGGCCCTATTTTGGTTCTGGGGGGCAGGCTGAGCCTGTGGTTCATTCTTCTTCCTGATGGGAAAATGGAGTGACCTGTGCCTGTCCCAACACCTAGGGCTAGTCTCTCGTTGGTCCCCCGTCTTCCCGTTCATCCTCAGGACAAATTGCAACCTGGACGAAACAGGAGGTTAAAGGTGCTGATTCTCCAAGTAGGGAGATGGTTAGTCAAGCGGCTGGAATGGCGAACCCGAGCACAAGGAGAGGGGAAATGAGTTGCGTTTTAGAAACCTTTCCCGATCTCACGGCATACCATCTTCTGGGTTTCCCATGCATGTTTAGATGTAGGAAGATGCCCTTGTACCTGGAGATTTGAGACCCATGGGGTGTGTTCCCCGCAGTGTTACTTTAAAGTATCTGCATTTGCTCACCCAACCTCACCAATCCTCTCAGCCCCAAGAGTGTCCAGCCTTATGTCTCATCCAGCTGTGGGTCTAGATATGGTCAATCCAGGTTGCATCATAGACCCTGAATGGATTTTGTTAGAATTTCTCTCTCTTTAACTGTCTTTGTTTTCTGGGTTTTTTAAAGTAATTTATGTTTAGAATCGGGCTTGGCTGATTTTCCCTGCTGTGTTGATGCCACTTTACACCCTCTTGATTCACTTGCAGAGAGATATCGATACATAGGTTTTCAGATTCTTACTAGTCAAATATATTCTTGTGTGGTGACTAGGGTGTGTTGACTCCAGTTCACTGAGCAGGGAGTAGGCCTTGTCTATTACATATTTGGCTTATGGAGCGGTCTCTGAGCTAATTTCAAACCCTTGTTTTATGCATCACCCCACCTCACCTTTCCCGTTAAGCAGCCATAGTGTGTCTTCTAAAGGTGTGACTCTGTTCTCTTTTGTAATTCAGTTCAAGTGTAGCGATTTTGACATTCCCTCTATAAGCGATATCTTAGGATAAGTGTCTTTTTCTGTGTGACTTATTTCACTTAGAATCATCGTACCTAAATCCACTCATCATGCTGCTAACTAGCCTTATGACATTGATTTCATGGCTGAGTGATATTCCATTGTGCCAAGTACCACCATTTCTTTATCCATTTTTCTCTTTCCTGGGATATTGAAGGTGTACCGAAGCGGAGGTTCTTGGAAACAGAGCAGCCGTAAACTTTAGGGTGCCTGTGTCTTGTTGATTTTTAGTTTTCCCAATTTATATGCCCATGAGTGGAAGTGCCCTATGCTCTCAACGCTGTGTTTATTACTTGTTTCAGGACACACCGTACTCTTCTCCAGAGTGCCTGTTGGCAATTTACATCCCGCCCATCAGCGTAGCAAGGCTCCCATGTCTCCATGGCCTGTCCTGCTTTTCTGGTTTTTACACTTTGTTCAGCATGGCCCTTTTGACCGAGGGCAAGCGAGACTTCTTTGTAGCGCTGATTTGCCCTTCCAGCTTGCTTGGTTGGCCAAAAAGGGCGTATGCGTTTTTTCCTGAATATATTCAGGAAAAAACGCATACGCCCTTTTTGGCCAAGGGCATCATTGTCAACGTTTTGCCGCTTTTCATGTGCTTTAAAGGCGAGTCGAATCTACCTCCTGAAATCTGTTTCCTGCAAATCTGCCTTGCTTTCAAATCCTCTTCGTTGCCTTCCCTCAATATATTTGTGCACGAGAGTTCGCATTTATAACTCTGCACGTTTGTGAATTGCAGTTCCCCTGAGCTCCATTTGTCTCCTCGCTTTTTAGGGAGCTGGCCGCAAAAGCGCAGGATTGCTTCAGGCCCTATTTTAGTTCTGGGGGACAGGCTGAGCCTGTGGTTCATTCTTATTCCTGATGGGAAAATGGAGTGACCTATGCCTGTCCCAACACCTAGGGCTCGCTCTCGTTGGTTCTGCGTCTTCCCATTCATCCTCAGGACAAATTGCAACCTGTACAATCAGGAGGTTAAAGGTGCTGATTCTCCAAGTAGAGAGATGGTTAGTCAAGCGGCTGGAATGGCGAACCCGAGCACAAGGAGAGGAGAAATGAGGTGCGTTTTAGAAACCTTTCCCGATCTCACGGCATACCATCTTCTGGGTTTCCCATGCATGTTTTGATGTAGGAAGATGCCCTTGTACCTGGAGATTTGAGACCCATGGGGTGGGTACCCCGCGGTATTACTTTAAAGTATCTGCATTTGCTCACCCAACCTCACCAATCCTCTCAGCCCCAAGAGTGTCCAGCCTTATGTCTCATCCAGCTGTGGGTCTAGATATCGTCAATCCAGGTTGCATCAGAGACCCTGAACGGATTTTGTAAGAATTTCTCTCTCTTTCACTGTCTTTGCTTTGTGGCTTTTTTAAAGTAATGTATGTTTAGAATGGGGTTTGGCTGCTTTTCCCTGCTGTGTTTATGCTGCTTTACACCCTCTTGATTCACTTGCAGAGAGATATCAATACATAGGTTTTCAGATTCATACTAGTCAGATATATTCTTGTGCGGTGACTAGGGGGTGTTGAGTCCAGTACACTGAGCAGGGAGTAGGCCTTGTCTATTACATATTTGGCTTATGGAGCGGTGTCTGAGCTAATTTCAAACCCTTGTTTTATGCATCACCCCACCTCACCTTTCCCGTTAAGCAGCCATAGTGTGTCTTCTAAAGGTGTGCCTCTGTTCTGTTTTGTAATTCAGTTCAAGTGTAACGATTTTGACATTCCCTCAATAAGCGATATCTTAGGAGAAGGGCCTTTTACTGTGTGACTTATTTCACTTAGAATCATCGTACCTAAATCCACTCATCATGCTGCTAACTAGCCTTATGACATTGATTTCATGGCTGAGTGATATTCCATTGTGCCAAGTACCACCATTTCTTTATCCATTTTTCTCTTTCCTGGGATATTGAAGGTGTACCGAAGCGGAGGTTCTTGGCAACAGAGCAGCCGTAAACTTTAGGGTGCCTGTGTCTTGTTGATTTTTAGTTTTCCCAATTTATACGCCCATGAGTGGAAGTGCCCTATGCTCTCAACGCTGTGTTTATTACTTGTTTCAGGACACACCGTACTCTTCTCCAGAGTGCCTGTTGGCAATTTACATCCCGCCCATCAGCGTAGCAAGGCTCCCCTGTCTCCATGGCCTGTCCTGCTTTTCTGGTTTTTACAGTTTGTTCAGCATGGCCCTTTTGACCGAGGGCAAGCGAGACTTCTTTGTAGCGCTGATTTGCCCTTCTGGCTTGCTTGGTTGGCCAAAAAGGGCGTATGCGTTTTTTCCTGAATATATTCAGGAAAAAACGCATACGCCCTTTTTGGCCAAGGGCATCATTGTCAACGTTTTGCCGCTTTTCATGTGCTTTAAAGGCGAGTCGAATCTACCTCCTGAAATCTGTTTCCTGCAAATCTGCCTTGCTTTCAAATCCTCTTCGTTGCCTTCCCTCAATATATTTGTGGACGAGAGTTCTCATTTATAACTCTGCACGTTTGTGAATTGCAGTGCCCCTGAGCTCCATTTGTCTCCTCGCTTTTTTGGGAGCTGGCCGCAAAAGCGCAGGATTGCTTCAGGCCCTATGTTGGTTCTGGGGGGCAGGCTGAGCCTGTGGTTCATTCTTCTTCCTGATGGGAAAATGGAGTGACCTATGCCTGTCCCAACACCTAGGGCTCGTCTCACATTGGTTCCACGTCTTCCCGTTCATCCTCAGGACAGATTGCAACCTGTACAATCAGGAGGTTAAAGGTGCTCATTCTCCAAATAGGGAGATGGTTAGTCAAGCAGCTGGAATGGTGAACCCGAGCACAAGGAGAGGAGAAATGAGGTGCGTTTTAGAAACCTTTCCCGATCTCATGGCATACCATCTTCTGGGTTTCCCATGCATGTTTTGATGTAGGAAGATGCCCTTGTACCTGGAGATTTGAGACCCATGGGGTGTGTTCCCCGCAGTGTTACTTTAAAGTATCTGCGTTTGCTCACCCAACCTCACCAATCCTCTCAGCCCCAAGAGTGTCCAGCCTTATGTCTCATCCAGCTGTGGGTCTAGATATGGTCAATCCAGGTTGCATCATAGACCCTGAACGGATTTTGTAAGAATTTCTCTCTCTTTCACTGTCTTTGTTTTGTGGGTTTTTTAAGTAATTTATGTTTAGAATCGGGTTTGGCTGCTTTTCCCTGCTGTGTTGATGCCGCTTTACACCCTCTTGATTCACTTGCAGAGAGATATCCATATGTAGGTTTTCAGATTCTTACTAGTCAGATATATTCTTGTGTGGTGACTAGGGTGTGTTGAGTCCAGTTCACTGAGCAGGGAGTAGGCCTTGTCTATTACATATTAGGGTTATGGAGCGGTCTCTGAGCTAATTTCAAACCCTTGTTTTATGCATCACCCCACCTCACCTTTCCTGTTAAGCAGCCATAGTGTGTCTTCTAAAGGTGTGACTCTGTTCTGTTTTGTAATTCAGTTCAAGTGTAGCGAGTTTGACATTCCCTCTATAAGCGATATCTTAGGATAAGTGTCTTTTTCTGTGTGACTTATTTCACTTAGAATCATCGTACCTAAATCCACTCATCATGCTGCTAACTAGCCTTATGACATTGATTTCATGACTGAGTGATATTCCATTGTGCCAAGTACCACCATTTCTTTATCCATTTTTCTCTTTCCTGGGATATTGAAGGTGTACCGAAGCGGAGATTCTTGGAAACAGAGCAGCCGTAAACTTTAGGGTGCCTGTGTCTTGTTGATTTTTAGTTTTCCCAATTTATACGCCCATGAGTGGAAGTGCCCTATGCTCTCTACGCTGTGTTTATTACTTGTTTCAGGACACACCGTACTCTTCTCCAGAGTGCCTGTTGGCAATTTACATCCCGCCCATCAGCGTAGCAAGGCTCCCATGTCTCCATGGCCTGTCCTGCTTTTCTGGTTTTTACATTTTGTTCAGCATGGCCCTTTTGACCGAGGGCAAGCGAGACTTCTTTGTAGCGCTGATTTGCCCTTCCGGCTTGCTTGGTTGGCCAAAAAGGGCGTATGCGTTTTTTCCTGAATATATTCAGGAAAAAACGCATACGCCCTTTTTGGCCAAGGGCATCATTGTCAACATTTTGCCGCTTTTCATGTGCTTTAAAGGCGAGTCGAATCTACCTCCTGAAATCTGTTTCCTGCAAATCTGCCTTGCTTTCAAATCCTCTTTGTTGCCTTCCCTCAATATATTTGTGGACGAGAGTTCTCATTTATAACTCTGCACGTTTGTGAATTGCAGTTCCCCTGAGCTCCATTTGTCTCCTCGCTTTTTTGGGAGCTGTCCGCAAAAGCGCAGGATTGCTTCAGGCCCTATTTTGGTTCTGGGGGGCAGGCTGAGCCTGTGGTTCATTCTTCTTCCTGATGGGAAAATGGAGTGACCTGTGCCTGTCCCAACACCTAGGGCTAGTCTTTCGTTGGTTCCCAGTCTTCCCCTTCATCCTCAGGACAAATTGCAACCTGGACGAAACAGTAGGTTAAAGGTGCTGATTCTCCAAGTAGGGAGATGGTTAGTCAAGGGGCTGGAATGGTGAACCCGAGCACAAGGAGAGGAGAAATGAGGTGCGTTTTAGAAACCTTTCCCGATCTCATGGCATACCATCTTCTGGGTTTCCCATGCATGTTTTGATGTAGGAAGATTCCCTTGTACCTGGAGATTTGAGACCCATGTGGTGGGTACCCCGCGGTATTACTTTAAAGTATCTGCATTTGCTCACCCAACCTCACCAATCCTCTCAGCCCCAAGAGTGTCCAGCCTTATGTCTCATCCAGCTGTGGGTCTAGATATCGTCAATCCAGGTTGCATCAGAGACCCTGAACGGATTTTGTAAGAATTTCTCTCTCTTTCACTGTCTTTGCTTTGTGGCTTTTTTAAAGTAATGTATGTTTAGAATGGGGTTTGGCTGCTTTTCCCTGCTGTGTTTATGCCGCTTTACACCCTCTTGATTCACTTGCAGAGAGATATCGATACATAGGTTTTCAGATTCATACTAGTCAGATATATTCTTGTGCGGTGACTAGGGGGTGTTGAGTCCAGTTCACTGAGCAGGGAGTAGGCATTGTCTAGTACATATTTGGCTTATGGAGCGGTGTCTGAGCTAATTTCAAACCCTTGTTTTATGCATCACCCCACCTCAACTTTCCAGTTAAGCAGACATAGTGTGTCTTCTAAAGGTGTGACTCTGTTCTGTTTGGTAATTCAGTTCAAGTGTAGCGATTTTGACATTCCCTCTATAAGCGATATCTTAGGATAAGTGCCTTTTTCTGTGTGACTTATTTCACTTAGAATCATCGTACCTAAATCCACTCATCATGCTGCTTACTAGCCTTATGACATTGATTTCATGGCTGAGTGATATTGCATTGTGCCAAGTACCACCATTTGTTTATCCATTTTTCTCTTTCCTGGGATATTGAAGGTGTACCGAAGCGGAGGTTCTTGGCAACAGAGCAGCCGTAAACTTTAGGGTGCCTGTGTCTTGTTGATTTTTAGTTTTCCCAATTTATACGCCCATGAGTGGAAGTGCCCTATGCTCTCTACGCTGTGTTTATTATTTGTTTCAGGACACACCGTACTCTTCTCCAGAGTGCCTGTTGGCAATTTACATCCTGCCCATCAGCGTAGCAAGGCTCCCATGACTCCATGGCCTGTCCAGCTTTTCTGCTTTTTACACTTTGTTCAGCATGGCCTTTTGACCGAGGGCAAGCGAGACTTCTTTGTAGCGCTGATTTGCCCTTCCGGCTTGCTTGGTTGGCCAAAAAGGGCGTATGCGTTTTTTCCTGAATATATTCAGGAAAAAACGCATACGCCCTTTTTGGCCAAGGGCATCATTGTCAACGTTGTGCCACTTTTCATGTGCTTTAAAGGCGAGTCGAATCTACCTCCTGAAATCTGTTTCCTGCAAATCTGCCTTGCTTTCAAATCCTCTTCGTTGCCTTCCCTCAATATATTTGTGGACGAGAGTTCTCATTTATAACTCTGCACGTTTGTGAATTGCAGTGCCCCTGAGCTCAATTAGTCTCCTCGCTTTTTTGGGAGCTTGCCACAAAAGCGCAGGATTGCTTCAGGCCCTATTTTGGTTTTGGGGGGCAGGCTGAGCCTGTGCTTCATTCTTCTTCCTGATGGGAAAATGGAGTGACCTGTGCCTGTCCCAAAACCTAGGGCTAGTCTCTCGTTGGTTCCCCGTCTTCCCGTTCATCCTCAGGACAAATTGCAACCTGGACGAAACAGGAGGTTAAAGGTGCTGATTCTCCATGTAGGGAGATGGTTAGTCAAGCGGCTGGAATGGCGAACCCGAGCACAAGGAGAGGAGAAATGAGGTGCGTTTTAGAAACCTTTCCCGATCTCACGGCATACCATCTTCTGGGTTTCCCATGCATGTTTTGATGTAGGAAGATGCCCTTGTACCTGGAGATTTGAGACCCATGGGGTGTGTTCCCCGCAGTGTTACTTTAAATTATCTGCGTTTGCTCACCCAACCTCACCAATCCTCTCAGCCCCAAGAGTGTCCAGCCTTATATCTCATCCAGCTGTGGGTCTAGATATGGTCAATCCAGGTTGCATCAGAGACCCTGAACGGATTTTGTAAGAATTTCTCTCTCTTTCACTGTCTTTGCTTTGTGGCTTTTTTAAAGTAATGTATGTTTAGAATGGGGTTTGGGCGCTTTTCCCTGCTGTGTTTATGCCGCTTTACACCCTCTTGATTCACTTGCAGAGAGATATCAATACATAGGTTTTCAGATTCATACTAGTCAGATATATTCTTGTGCAGTGACTAGGGGGTGTTGAGTCCAGATCAGTGAGCAGGGAGTAGGCCTTGTTTATTACATATTTGGCTTATGGAGCGGTGTCTGAGCTAATTTCAAACCCTTGTTTTATGCATCACCCCACCTCACCTTTCCCGTTAAGCAGCCATAGTGTGTCTTCTAAAGGTGTGCCTGTGTTCTGTTTTGTAATTCAGTTCAAGTGTAGCGATTTTGACATTCCCTCTATAAGCGATATCTTAGGATAAGTGCCTTTTTCTGTGTGACTATTTCACTTAGAATCATCATACCTAAATCCACTCATCATGCTGCTAACTAGCCTTATGACATTGATTTCATGGCTGAGTGATATTGCATTGTGCCAAGTACCACCATTTCTTTATCCATTTTTCTCTTTCCTGGGATATTGAAGGTGTACCGAAGCGGAGGTTATTGGCTACAGAGCAGCCGTAAAGTTTGGGGTGCCTGTGTCTTGTTGATTTTTAGTTTTCCCAATTTATACGCCCATGAGTGGAAGTGCCCTATGCTCTCAACGCTGTGTTTATTACTTGTTTCAGGACACACCGTACTCTTCTCCAGAGTGCCTGTTGGCAATTTACATCCCACCCATCAGCGTAGCAAGGCTCCCATGTCTCCATGGCCTGTCCTGCTATTCTGGTTTTTACAGTTTGTTCAGCATGGCCCTTTTGACCGAGGGCAAGCGAGACTTCTTTGTAGCGCTGATTTGCCTTTCCGGCTTGCTTGGTTGGCCAAAAAGGGCGTATGCGTTTTTTCCTGAATATATTCAGGAAAAAGCGCATACGCCCTTTTTGGCCAAGGGCATCATTGTCAACATTTTGCCGCTTTTCATGTGCTTTAAAGGCGAGTCGAATCTACCTCCTGAAATCTGTTTCCTGCAAATCTGCCTTGCTTTCAAATCCTCTTCGTTGCCTTCCCTCAATATATTTGTGGACGAGAGTTCTCATTTATAACTCTGCACGTTTGTGAATTGCAGTGCCCCTGAGCTCCATTTGTCTCCTCGCTTTTTTGGGAGCTGGCCGCAAAAGCGCAGGATTGCTTCAGGCCCTATTTTGGTTCTGGGGGGCAGGCTGACCCTGTGGTTCATTCTTCTTCCTGATGGGAAAATGGAGTGACCTGTGCCTGTCCCAACACCTAGGGCTAGTCTCTCGTTGGTTCCCCGTCTTCCCGTTCATCCTCAGAACAAATTGCAACCTGGACGAAACAGGAGGTTAAAGGTGCTGATTCTCCAAGTAGGGAGATGGTTAGTCAAGCAGCTGGAATGGCGAACCCGAGCACAAGGAGAGGAGAAATGAGGTGCGTTTTAGAAACCTTTCCCGATCTCATGGCATACCATCTTCTCGGTTTCCCATGCATGTTTTGATGTAGGAAGATGCCCTTGTACCTGGAGATTTGAGACCCATGGGGTGGGTACCCCGTAGATTTACTTTAAAGTATCTGCATTTGCTCACCCAACCTCACCAATCCTCTCAGCCCCAAGAGTGTCCAGCCTTATGTCTCATCCAGCTGTGGGTCTAGATATGGTCAATCCAGGTTGCATCAGAGACCCTGAACGGATTTTGTAAGATTTTCTCTCTCTTTCACTGTCTTTGCTTTGTGGGTTTTTTAAAGTAATGTATGTTTAGAATGGGGTTTGGCTGCTTTTCCCTGCTGTGTTTATGCCGCTTTACACCCTCTTGATTCACTTGCAGAGAGATATCAATACATAGGTTTTCAGATTCACACTAGTCAGATATATTCTTGTGCAGTGACTAGGGGGTGTTGAGTCCAGTACACTGAGCAGGGAGTAGGCCTTGTCTATTACATATTTGGTTTATGGAGCGGTGTCTGAGCTAATTTCAAACCCTTGTTTTATGCATCACCCCACCTCACCTTTCCCGTTAAGCAGCCATAGTGTGTCTTCTAAAGGTGTGACTCTGTTCTGTTTTGTAATTCAGTTCAAGTGTAGCGATTTTGACATTCCCTCTAGAAGCGATATCTTAGGATAAGGGCCTTTTTCTGTGTGACTTATTTCACTTAGAATCATCGTACCTAAATCCACTCATCATGCTGCTAACTAGCCTTATGTCATTGATTTCATGGCTGAGTGATACTCCATTGTGCCAAGTACCACCATTTCTTTATCCATTTTTCTCTTTCCTGGGATATTGAAGGTGTACCGAAGCGGAGGTTCTTGGCAACAGAGCAGCCGTAAAGTTTGGGGTGCCTGTGTCTTGTTGACTTTTAGTTTTCCCAATTTATACGCCCATGAGTGGAAGTGCCCTATGCTCTCTACGCTGTGTTTATTACTTGTTTCAGGACACACCGTACTCTTCTCCAGAGTGCCTGTTGGCAATTTACATCCCGCCCATCAGCGTAGCAAGGCTCCCATGTCTCCATGGCCTGTCCTGCTTTTCTGGTTTTTACATTTTGTTCAGCATGGCCCTTTTGACCGAGGGCAAGCGAGACTTCTTTGTAGCGCTGATTTGCCCTTCTGGCTTGCTTGGTTGGCCAAAAAGGGCGTATGCGTTTTTTCCTGAATATATTCAGGAAAAAACGCATACGCCCTTTTTGGCCAAGGGCATCATTGTCAACGTTTTGCCGCTTTTCATGTGCTTTAAAGGCGAGTCGAATCTACCTCCTGAAATCTGTTTCCTGCAAATCTGCCTTGCTTTCAAATCCTCTTCGTTGCCTTCCCTCAATATATTTGTGGACGAGAGTTCTCATTTATAACTCTGCACGTTTGTGAATTGCAGTGCCCCTGAGCTCCATTTGTCTCCTCGCTTTCTTGGGAGCTGGCCGCAAAAGCGCAGGATTGCTTCAGGCCCTATTTTGGTTCTGGGGGGCTGGCTGAGCCTGTGGTTCATTCTTCTTCCTGATGGGAAAATGGAGTGACCTGTGCCTGTCCCAACACCTAGGGCTAGTCTCTCGTTGGTCCCCCGTCTTCCCGTTCATCCTCAGGACAAATTGCAACCTGGACGAAACAGGAGGTTAAAGGTGCTGATTCTCCAAGTAGGGAGATGGTTTGTCAAGCGGCTGGAATGGCGAACCCGAGCACAAGGAGAGGAGAAATGAGGTGCGTTTTAGAAACCTTTCCCGATCTCACGGCATACCATCTTCTGGGTTTCCCATGCATGTTTTGATGTAGGAAGATGCCCTTGTACCTGGAGATTTGAGACCCATGGGGTGGGTACCCCGCGGTATTACTTTAAAGTATCTGCATTTGCTCACCCAACCTCACCAATCCTCTCAGCCCCAAGAGTGTCCAGCCTTATGTCTCATCCAGCTGTGGGTCTAGATATGGTCAATCCAGGTTGCATCAGAGACCCTGAACGGATTTTGTAAGAATTTCTCTCTCTTTCACTGTCTTTGCTTTGTGGGTTTTTTAAAGTAATGTATGTTTAGAATGGGGTTTGGCTGCTTTTCCCTGCTGTGTTTATGCCGCTTTACACCCTCTTGATTCACTTGCAGAGAGATATCAATACATAGGTTTTCAGATTCATACTAGTCAGATATATTCTTGTGCGGTGACTAGGGGTTGTTGAGTCCAGTACACTGAGCAGGGAGTAGGCCTTGTCTATTACATATTTGGCTTATGGAGCGGTCTCTGAGCTAATTTCAAACCCTTGTTTTATGCATCACCCCACCTCACCTTTCCCGTTAAGCAGCCATAGTGTGTCTTCTAAAGGTGTGACTCTGTTCTCTTTTGTAATTCAGTTCAAGTGTAGCGATTTTGACATTCCCTCTATAAGCGATATCTTAGGATAAGTGTCTTTTTCTGTGTGACTTATTTCACTTAGAATCATCGTACCTGAATCCACTCATCATGCTGCTAACTAGCCTTATGACATTGATTTCATGGCTGAGTGATATTCCATTGTGCCAAGTACCACCATTTCTTTATCCATTTTTCTCTTTCCTGGGATATTGAAGGTGTACCGAAGCGGAGGTTCTTGGCAACAGAGCAGCCGTAAAGTTTGGGGTGCCTGTGTCTTGTTGACTTTTAGTTTTCCCAATTTATACGCCCATGAGTGGAAATGCCCTATGCTCTCTACGCTGTGTTTATTACTTGTTTCAGGACACACCGTACTCTTCTCCAGAGTGCCTGTTGGCAATTTACATCCCGCCCATCAGCGTAGCAAGGCTCCCATGTCTCCATGGCCTGTCCTGCTTTTCTGGTTTTTACATTTTGTTCAGCATGGCCCTTTTGACCGAGGGCAAGCGAGACTTCTTTGTAACGCTGATTTGCCCTTCCGGCTTGCTTGGTTGGCCAAAAAGGGCGTATGCGTTTTTTCCTGAATATATTCAGGAAAAAACGCATACGCCCTTTTTGGCCAAGGGCATCATTGTCAACGTTTTGCCGCTTTTCATGTGCTTTAAAGGAGAGTCGAATCTACCTCCTGAAATCTGTTTCCTGCAAATCTGCCTTGCTTTCAAATCCTCTTCGTTGCCTTCCCTCAATATATTTGTGCACGAGAGTTCTCATTTATAACTCTGCACGTTTGTGAATTGCAGTGTCCCTGAGCTCCATTTGTCTCCTCGCTTTCTTGGGAGCTGGCCGCAAAAGCGCAGGATTGCTTCAGGCCCTATTTTGGTTCTGGGGGGCAGGCTGAGCCTGTGGTTCATTCTTCTTCCTGATGGGAAAACGGAGTGACCTGTGCCTGTCCCAACACCTAGGGCTAGTCTCTCGTTGGTTCCCCGTCTTCCCGTTCATCCTCAGGACAAATTGCAACCTGGACGAAACAGGAGGTTAAAGGTGCTGATTCTCCAAGTAGGGAGATGGTTAGTCAAGCGGCTGGAATGGCGAACCCGAGCACAAGGAGAGGAGAAATGAGGTGCGTTTTAGAAACCTTTCCCGATCTCACGGCATACCATCCTCTGGGTTTCCCATGCATGTTTTGATGTAGGAAGATGCCCTTGTACCTGGAGATTTGAGACCCATGGTGTGTGTACCCCGCGGTGTTACTTTAAAGTATCTGGGTTTGCTCACCCAACCTCACCAATCCTCTCAGCCCCAAGAGTGTCCAGCCTTATGTCTAATCCAGCTGTGGGTCTAGATATGGTCAATCCAGGTTGCATCATAGACCCTGAATGGATTTTGTAAGAATTTCTCTCTCTTTCACTCTCTTTGTTTTGTGGGTTTTTTAAAGTAATTTATGTTTAGAATCGGGCTTGGCTGCTTTTCCCTGCTGTGTTGATGCCGCTTTACACCCTTTTGATTCACTTGCAGAGAGATATCGATACATAGGTTTTCAGATTCTTACTAGTCAAATATATTTTTGTGTGGTGACTAGGGTGTGTTGACTCCAGTTCACTGAGCAGGGAGTAGGCCTTGTCTATTACATATTTGGCTTATGGAGCGGTCTCTGAGCTAATTTCAAACCCTTGTTTTATGCATCACCCCACCTCAACTTTCCCGTTAAGCAGCCATAGTGTGTCTTCTAAAGGTGTGACTCTGTTCTCTTTTGTAATTCAGTTCAAGTGTAGCGATTTTGACATTCCCTCTATAAGCGATATCTTAGGATAAGTGTCTTTTTCTGTGTGACTTATTTCACTTAGAATCATCGTACCTAAATCCACTCATCATGCTGCTAACTAGCCTTATGACATTGATTTCATGGCTGAGTGATATTCCATTGTGCCAAGTACCACCATTTGTTTATCCATTTTTCTCTTTCCTGGGATATTGAAGGTGTACCGAAGCGGAGGTTCTTGGAAACAGAGCAGCCGTAAACTTTAGGGTGCCTGTGTCTTGTTGATTTTTAGTTTTGCCAATTTATATGCCCATGAGTGGAAGTGCCCTATGCTCTCAACGCTGTGTTTATTACTTGTTTCAGGACACACCGTACTCTTCTCCAGAGTGCCTGTTGGCAATTTACATCCCGCCCATCAGCGTAGCAAGGCTCCCATGTCTCCATGGCCTGTCCTGCTTTTCTGGTTTTTACACTTTGTTCAGCATGGCCCTTTTGACCGAGGGCAAGCGAGACTTCTTTGTAGCGCTGATTTGCCCTTCCGGCTTGCTTGGTTGGCCAAAAAGGGCGTATGCGTTTTTTCCTGAATATATTCAGGAAAAAACGCATACGCCCTTTTTGGCCAAGGGCATCATTGTCAACGTTTTGCCGCTTTTCATGTGCTTTAAAGGCGAGTCGAATCTACCTCCTGAAATCTGTTTCCTGCAAATCTGCCTTGCTTTCAAATCCTCTTCGTTGCCTTCCCTCAATATATTTGTGGACGAGAGTTCTCATTTATAACTCTGCACGTTTGTGAATTGCAGTGCCCCTGAGCTCCATTTGTCTCCTCGCTTTCTTGGGAGCTGGCCGCAAAAGCGCAGGATTGCTTCAGGCCCTATTTTGGTTCTGGGGGGCAGGCTGAGCCTGTGGTTCATTCTTCTTCCTGATGGGAAAATGGAGTGACCTGTGCCTGTCCCAACACCTAGGGCTAGTCTCTCGTTGGTCCCCCGTCTTCCCGTTCATCCTCAGGACAAATTGCAACCTGGACGAAACAGGAGGTTAAAGGTGCTGATTCTCCAAGTAGGGAGATGGTTAGTCAAGCGGCTGGAATGGCGAACCCGAGCACAAGGAGAGGAGAAATGAGGTGCGTTTTAGAAACCTTTCCCGATCTCACGGCATACCATCTTCTGGGTTTCCCATGCATGTTTTGATGTAGGAAGATGCCCTTGTACCTGGAGATTTGAGACCCATGGGGTGGGTACCCCGCGGTATTACTTTAAAGTATCTGCATTTGCTCACCCAACCTCACCAATCCTCTCAGCCCCAAGAGTGTCCAGCCTTATGTCTCATCCAGCTGTGGGTCTAGATATGGTCAATCCAGGTTGCATCAGAGACCCTGAACGGATTTTGTAAGAATTTCTCTCTCTTTCACTGTCTTTGCTTTGTGGGTTTTTTAAAGTAATGTATGTTTAGAATGGGGTTTGGCTGCTTTTCCCTGCTGTGTTTATGCCGCTTTACACCCTCTTGATTCACTTGCAGAGAGATATCAATACATAGGTTTTCAGATTCATACTAGTCAGATATATTCTTGTGCGGTGACTAGGGGGTGTTGAGTCCAGTACACTGAGCAGGGAGTAGGCCTTGTCTATTACATATTTGGCTTATGGAGCGGTCTCTGAGCTAATTTCAAACCCTTGTTTTATGCATCACCCCACCTCACCTTTCCCGTTAAGCAGCCATAGTGTGTCTTCTAAAGGTGTGACTCTGTTCTCTTTTGTAATTCAGTTCAAGTGTAGCGATTTTGACATTCCCTCTATAAGCGATATCTTAGGATAAGTGTCTTTTTCTGTGTGACTTATTTCACTTAGAATCATCGTACCTAAATCCACTCATCATGCTGCTAACTAGCCTTATGACATTGATTTCATGGCTGAGTGATATTCCATTGTGCCAAGTACCACCATTTCTTTATCCATTTTTCTCTTTCCTGGGATATTGAAGGTGTACCGAAGCGGAGGTTCTTGGCAACAGAGCAGCCGTAAAGTTTGGGGTGCCTGTGTCTTGTTGACTTTTAGTTTTCCCAATTTATACGCCCATGAGTGGAAGTGCCCTATGCTCTCTACGCTGTGTTTATTACTTGTTTCAGGACACACCGTACTCTTCTCCAGAGTGCCTGTTGGCAATTTACATCCCGCCCATCAGCGTAGCAAGGCTCCCATGTCTCCATGGCCTGTCCTGCTTTTCTGGTTTTTACACTTTGTTCAGCATGGCCCTTTTGACCGAGGGCAAGCGAGACTTCTTTGTAGCGCTGATTTGCCCTTCCGGCTTGCTTGGTTGGCCAAAAAGGGCGTATGCGTTTTTTCCTGAATATATTCAGGAAAAAACGCATACGCCCTTTTTGGCCAAGGGCATCATTGTCAACGTTTTGCCGCTTTTCATGTGCTTTAAAGGCGAGTCGAATCTACCTCCTGAAATCTGTTTCCTGCAAATCTGCCTTGCTTTCAAATCCTCTTCGTTGCCTTCCCTCAATATATTTGTGCACGAGAGTTCTCATTTATAACTCTGCACGTTTGTGAATTGCAGTGCCCCTGAGCTCCATTTGTCTCCTCGCTTTCTTGGGAGCTGGCCGCAAAAGCGCAGGATTGCTTCAGGCCCTATTTTGGTTCTGGGGGGCAGGCTGAGCCTGTGGTTCATTCTTCTTCCTGATGGGAAAATGGAGTGACCTGTGCCTGTCCCAACACCTAGGGCTAGTCTCTCGTTGGTTCCCCGTCTTCCCGTTCATCCTCAGGACAAATTGCAACCTGGACGAAACAGGAGGTTAAAGGTGCTGATTCTCCAAGTAGGGAGATGGTTAGTCAAGCGGCTGGAATGGCGAACCCGAGCACAAGGAGAGGAGAAATGAGGTGCGTTTTAGAAACCTTTCCCGATCTCACGGCATACCATCCTCTGGGTTTCCCATGCATGTTTTGATGTAGGAAGATGCCCTTGTACCTGGAGATTTGAGACCCATGGGGTGTGTACCCCGCGGTGTTACTTTAAAGTATCTGGGTTTGCTCACCCAACCTCACCAATCCTCTCAGCCCCAAGAGTGTCCAGCCTTATGTCTCATCCAGCTGTGGGTCTAGATATGGTCAATCCAGGTTGCATCATAGACCCTGAATGGATTTTGTAAGAATTTCTCTCTCTTTCACTCTCTTTGTTTTGTGGGTTTTTTAAAGTAATTTATGTTTAGAATCGGGCTTGGCTGCTTTTCCCTGCTGTGTTGATGCCGCTTTACACCCTCTTGATTCACTTGCAGAGAGATATCGATACATAGGTTTTCAGATTCTTACTAGTCAAATATATTTTTGTGTGGTGACTAGGGTGTGTTGACTCCAGTTCACTGAGCAGGGAGTAGGCCTTGTCTATTACATATTTGGCTTATGGAGCGGTCTCTGAGCTAATTTCAAACCCTTGTTTTATGCATCACCCCACCTCACCTTTCCCGTTAAGCAGCCATAGTGTTTCTTCTAAAGGTGTGACTCTGTTCTCTTTTGTAATTCAGTTCAAGTGTAGCGATTTTGACATTCCCTCTATAAGCGATATCTTAGGATAAGTGTCTTTTTCTGTGTGACTTATTTCACTTAGAATCATCGTACCTAAATCCACTCATCATGCTGCTAACTAGCCTTATGACATTGATTTCATGGCTGAGTGATATTCCATTGTGCCAAGTACCACCATTTCTTTATCCATTTTTCTCTTTCCTGGGATATTGAAGGTGTACCGAAGCGGAGGTTCTTGGAAACAGAGCAGCCGTAAACTTTAGGGTGCCTGTGTCTTGTTGATTTTTAGTTTTCCCAATTTATATGCCCATGAGTGGAAGTGCCCTATGCTCTCAACGCTGTGTTTATTACTTGTTTCAGGACACACCGTACTCTTCTCCAGAGTGCCTGTTGGCAATTTACATCCCGCCCATCAGCGTAGCAAGGCTCCCATGTCTCCATGGCCTGTCCTGCTTTTCTGGTTTTTACACTTTGTTCAGCATGGCCCTTTTGACCGAGGGCAAGCGAGACTTCTTTGTAGCGCTGATTTGCCCTTCTGGCTTGCTTGGTTGGCCAAAAAGGGCGTATGCGTTTTTTCCTGAATATATTCAGGAAAAAACGCATACGCCCTTTTTGGCCAAGGGCATCATTGTCAACGTTTTGCCGCTTTTCATGTGCTTTAAAGGCGAGTCGAATCTACCTCCTGAAATCTGTTTCCTGCAAATCTGCCTTGCTTTCAAATCCTCTTCGTTGCCTTCCCTCAATATATTTGTGGACGAGAGTTCTCATTTATAACTCTGCACGTTTGTGAATTGCAGTGCCCCTGAGCTCCATTTGTCTCCTCGCTTTTTAGGGAGCTGGCCGCAAAAGCGCAGGATTGCTTCAGGCCCTATTTTAGTTCTGGGGGGCAGGCTGAGCCTGTGGTTCATTCTTATTCCTGATGGGAAAATGGAGTGACCTATGCCTGTCCCAACACCTAGGGCTCGCTCTCGTTGGTTCTGCGTCTTCCCATTCATCCTCAGGACAAATTGCAACCTGTACAATCAGGAGGTTAAAGGTGCTGATTCTCCAAGTAGAGAGATGGTTAGTCAAGCGGCTGGAATGGCGAACCCGAGCACAAGGAGAGGAGAAATGAGGTGCGTTTTAGAAACCTTTCCCGATCTCACGGCATACCATCTTCTGGGTTTCCCATGCATGTTTTGATGTAGGAAGATGCCCTTGTACCTGGAGATTTGAGACCCATGGGGTGGGTACCCCGCGGTATTACTTTAAAGTATCTGCATTTGCTCACCCAACCTCACCAATCCTCTCAGCCCCAAGAGTGTCCAGCCTTATGTCTCATCCAGCTGTGGGTCTAGATATGGTCAATCCAGGTTGCATCAGAGACCCTGAACGGATTTTGTAAGAATTTCTCTCTCTTTCACTGTCTTTGCTTTGTGGGTTTTTTAAAGTAATGTATGTTTAGAATGGGGTTTGGCTGCTTTTCCCTGCTGTGTTGATGCCGCTTTACACCCTCTTGATTCACTTGCAGAGAGATATCAATACATAGGTTTTCAGATTCATACTAGTCAGATATATTCTTGTGCGGTGACTAGGGGGTGTTGAGTCCAGTACACTGAGCAGGGAGTAGGCCTTGTCTATTACATATTTGGCTTATGGAGCGGTGTCTGAGCTAATTTCAAACCCTTGTTTTATGCATCACCCCACCTCACCTTTCCCGTTAAGCAGCCATAGTGTGTCTTCTAAAGGTGTGCCTCTGTTCTGTTTTTTAATTCAGTTCAAGTGTAACGATTTTGACATTCCCTCAATAAGCGATATCTTAGGAGAAGGGCCTTTTACTGTGTGACTTATTTCACTTAGAATCATCGTACCTAAATCCACTCATCATGCTGCTAACTAGCCTTATGACATTGATTTCATGGCTGAGTGATATTCCATTGTGTCAAGTACCACCATTTCTTTATCCATTTTTCTCTTTCCTGGGATATTGAAGGTGTACCGAAGCGGAGGTTCTTGGCAACAGAGCAGCCGTAAACTTTAGGGTGCCTGTGTCTTGTTGATTTTTAGTTTTCCCAATTTATACGCCGATGAGTGGAAGTGCCCTATGCTCTCAACGCTGTGTTTATTACTTGTTTCAGGACACACCGTACTCTTCTCCAGAGTGCCTGTTGGCAATTTACATCCCGCGCATCTGCGTAGCAAGCCTCCCCTGTCTCCATGGCCTGTCCTGCTTTTCTGGTTTTTACAGTTTGTTCAGCATGGCCCTTTTGACCGAGGGCAAGCGAGACTTCTTTGTAGCGCTGATTTGCCCTTCTGGCTTGCTTGGTTGGCCAAAAAGGGCGTATGCGTTTTTTCCTGAATATATTCAGGAAAAAACGCATACGCCCTTTTTGGCCAAGGGCATCATTGTCAACGTTTTGCCGCTTTTCATGTGCTTTAAAGGCGAGTCGAATCTACCTCCTGAAATCTGTTTCCTGCAAATCTGCCTTGCTTTCAAATCCTCTTCGTTGCCTTCCCTCAATATATTTGTGGACGAGAGTTCTCATTTATAACTCTGCACGTTTGTGAATTGCAGTGCCCCTGAGCTCCATTTGTCTCCTCGCTTTTTTGGGAGCTGGCCGCAAAAGCGCAGGATTGCTTCAGGCCCTATTTTGGTTCTGGGGGGCAGGCTGAGCCTGTGGTTCATTCTTCTTCCTGATGGGAAAATGGAGTGACCTATGCCTGTCCCAACACCTAGGGCTCGTCTCACATTGGTTCCCCGTCTTCCCGTTCATCCTCAGGACAGATTGCAACCTGTACAATCAGGAGGTTAAAGGTGCTGATTCTCCAAATAGGGAGATGGTTATTCAAGCAGCTGGAATGGTGAACCCGAGCACAAGGAGAGGAGAAATGAGGTGCGTTTTAGAAACCTTTCCCGATCTCATGGCATACCATCTTCTGGGTTTCCCATGAATGTTTTGATGTAGGAAGATGCCCTTATACCTGGAGATTTGAGACCCATGGGGTGTGTTCCCCGCAGTGTTACTTTAAAGTATCTGCGTTTGCTCACCCAACCTCACCAATCCTCTCAGCCCCAAGAGTGTCCAGCCTTATGTCTCATCCAGCTGTGGGTCTAGATATGGTCAATCCAGGTTGCATCATAGACCCTGAACGGATTTTGTAAGAATTTCTCTCTCTTTCACTGTCTTTGTTTTGTGGGTTTTTTAAGTAATTTATGTTTAGAATCGGGTTTGGCTGCTTTTCCCTGCTGTGTTGATGCCGCTTTACACCCTCTTGATTCACTTGCAGAGAGATATCGATACATAGGTTTTCAGATTCTTACTACTCAGATATATTCTTGTGTGGTGACTAGGGTGTGTTGAGTCCAGTTCACTGAGCAGGGAGTAGGCCTTGTCTATTACATATTTGGCTTATGGAGCGGTCTCTGAGCTAATTTCAAACCCTTGTTTTATGCATCACCCCACCTCACCTTTCCCGTTAAGCAGCCATATTGTGTCTTCTAAAGGTGTGACTATGTTCTGTTTTGTAATTCAGTTCAAGTGTAGCGATTTTGACATTCCCCCTAAAAGCGATATCTTAGGATAAGTGTCTTTTTCTGTGTGACTTATTTCACTTAGAATCATCGTACCTAAATCCACTCATCATGCTGCTAACTAGCCTTATGACATTGATTTCATGGCTGAGTGATATTCCATTGTGCCAAGTACCACCATTTCTTTATCCATTTTTCTCTTTCCTGGGATATTGAAGGTGTACCGAAGCGGAGGTTCTTGGCAACAGAGCAGCCGTAAAGTTTGGGGTGCCTGTGTCTTGTTGACTTTTAGTTTTCCCAATTTATACGCCCATGAGTGGAATTGCCCTATGCTCTCTACGCTGTGTTTATTACTTGTTTCAGGACACACCGTACTCTTCTCCAGAGTGCCTGTTGGCAATTTACATCCCGCCCATCAGCGTAGCAAGGCTCCCATGTCTCCATGGCCTGTCCTGCTTTTCTGGTTTTTACATTTTGTTCAGCATGGCCCTTTTGACCGAGGGCAAGCGAGACTTCTTTGTAGCGCTGATTTGCCCTTCCGGCTTGCTTGGTTGGCCAAAAAGGGCGTATGCGTTTTTTCCTGAATATATTCAGGAAAAAACGCATACGCCCTTTTTGGCCAAGGGCATCATTGTCAACGTTTTGTCGCTTTTCATGTGCTTTAAAGGCGAGTCGAATCTACCTCCTGAAATCTGTTTCCTGCAAATCTGCCTTGCTTTCAAATCCTCTTCGTTGCCTTCCCTCAATATATTTGTGCACGAGAGTTCTCATTTATAACTCTGCACGTTTCTGAATTGCAGTGCCCCTGAGCTCCATTTGTCTCCTCGCTTTCTTGGGAGCTGGCCGCAAAAGCGCAGGATTGCTTCAGGCCCTATTTTGGTTCTGGGGGGCAGGCTGAGCCTGTGGTTCATTCTTCTTCCTGATGGGAAAATGGAGTGACCTGTGCCTGTCCCAACACCTAGGGCTAGTCTCTCGTTGGTTCCCCGTCTTCCCGTTCATCCTCAGGACAAATTGCAACCTGGACGAAACAGGAGGTTAAAGGTGCTGATTCTCCAAGTAGGGAGATGGTTAGTCAAGCGGCTGGAATGGCGAACCCGAGCACAAGGAGAGGAGAAATGAGGTGCGTTTTAGAAACCTTTCCCGATCTCACGGCATACCATCCTCTGGGTTTCCCATGCATGTTTTGATGTAGGAAGATGCCCTTGTACCTGGAGATTTGAGACCCATGGGGTGTGTACCCCGCGGTGTTACTTTAAAGTATCTGGGTTTGCTCACCCAACCTCACCAATCCTCTCAGCCCCAAGAGTGTCCAGCCTTATGTCTCATCCAGCTGTGGGTCTAGATATGGTCAATCCAGGTTGCATCATAGACCCTGAATGGATTTTGTAAGAATTTCTCTCTCTTTAACTGTCTTTGTTTTCTGGGTTTTTTAAAGTAATTTATGTTTAGAATCGGGCTTGGCTGATTTTCCCTGCTGTGTTGATGCCGCTTTACACCCTCTTGATTCACTTGCAGAGAGATATCGATACATAGGTTTTTGAGATTTATACTAGTCAGATATATTCTTGTGTGGTGACTAGGGGGTGTTGAGTCCAGTTCACTGAGCAGGGAGTAGGCCTTGTCTAGTACATATTTGGCTTATGGAGCGGTGTCTGAGCTAATTTCAAACCCTTGTTTTATGCATCACCCCACCTCACCTTTCCGGTTAAGTAGCCATAGTGTGTCTTCTAAAGGTGTGCCTCTGTTCTGTTTTGTAATTCAGTTCAAGTGTAGCGATTTTGGCATTCCCTCTATAAGCGATATCTTAGGATAAGTGCCTTTTTCTGTGTGACTTATTTCACTTAGAATCATCGTACCTAAATCCACTCATCATGCTGCTAAGTAGCCTTATGACATTGATTTCATGGCTGAGTGATATTCCATTGTGCCAAGTACCACCATTTCTTTATCCATTTTTCTCTTTCCTGGGATATTGAAGCTGTACCGAAGCGGAGATTCTTGGAAACAGAGCAGCCGTAAACTTTAGGGTGCCTGTGTCTTGTTGATTTTTAGTTTTCCCAATTTATACGCCCATGAGTGGAAGTGCCCTATGCTCTCTACGCTGTGTTTATTACTTGTTTCAGGACACACCGTACTCTTCTCCAGAGTGCCTGTTGGCAATTTACATCCCGCCCATCAGCGTAGCAAGGCTCCCATGTCTCCATGGCCTGTCCTGCTTTTCTGGTTTTTACACTTTGTTCAGCATGGCCCTTTTGACCGAGGGCAAGCGAGACTTCTTTGTAGCGCTGATTTGCCCTTCCGGCTTGCTTGGTTGGCCAAAAAGGGCGTATGCGTTTTTTCCTGAATATATTCAGGAAAAAACGCATACGCCCTTTTTGGCCAAGGGCATCATTATCAACGTTTTGCTGCTTTTCATGTGCTTTAAAGGCGAGTCGAATCTACCTCCTGAAATCTGTTTCCTGCAAATCTGCCTTGCTTTCAAATCCTCTTCGTTGCCTTCCCTCAATATATTTGTGGACGAGAGTTCTCATTTATAACTCTGCACGTTTGTGAATTGCAGTGCCCCTGAGCTCCATTTGTCTCCTCGCTTTTTTGGGAGCTGGCCGCAAAAGCGCAGGATTGCTTCAGGCCCTATTTTGGTTCTGGGGGGCAGGCTGAGCCTGTGGTTCATTCTTCTTCCTGATGGGAAAATGGAGTGACCTGTGCCTGTCCCAACACCTAGGGCTAGTCTCTCGTTGGTTCCCCGTCTTCCCGTTCATCCTCAGGACAAATTGCAACCTGGACGAAACAGGAGGTTAAAGGTGCTGATTCTCCAAGTAGAGAGATGGTTAGTCAAGCGGCTGGAATGGCGAACCCGAGCACAAGGAGAGGAGAAATGAGGTGCGTTTTAGAAACCTTTCCCGATCTCACAGCATACCATCTTCTGGGTTTCCCATGCATGTTTTGATGTAGGAAGATTCCCTTGTACCTGGAGATTTGAGAACCATGGGGTGGGTACCCCGCGGTATTACTTTAAAGTATCTGCATTTGCTCACCCAACCTCACCAATCCTCTCAGCCCCAAGAGTGTCCAGCCTTATGTCTCATCCAGCTGTGGGTCTAGATATGGTCAATCCAGGTTGCATCAGATACCCTGAACGGATTTTGTAAGAATTTCTCTCTCTTTCACTGTCTTTGCTTTGTGGGTTTTTTAAAGTAATGTATGTTTAGAATGGGGTTTGGCTGCTTTTCCCTGCTGCGTTTATGCCGCTTTACACCCTCTTGATTCACTTGCAGAGAGATATCGATACATAGGTTTTTGAGATTCATACTAGTCAGATATATTCTTGTGCGGTGACTAGGGGGTGTTGAGTCCAGTTCACTGAGCAGGGAGTAGGCCTTGTCTAGTACATATTTGGCTTATGGAGCGGTGTCTGAGCTAATTTCAAACCCTTGTTTTATGCATCACCCCACCTCACCTTTCCGGTTAAGTAGCCATAGTGTGTCTTCTAAAGGTGTGCCTCTGTTCTGTTTTGTAATTCAGTTCAAGTGTAGCGATTTTGGCATTCCCTCTATAAGCGATATCTTAGGATAAGTGCCTTTTTCTGTGTGACTTATTTCACTTAGAATCATCGTACCTAAATCCACTCATCATGCTGCTAAGTAGCCTTATGACATTGATTTCATGGCTGAGTGATATTCCATTGTGCCAAGTACCACCATTTCTTTATCCATTTTTCTCTTTCCTGGGATATTGAAGGTGTACCGAAGCGGAGATTCTTGGAAACAGAGCAGCCGTAAACTTTAGGGTGCCTGTGTCTTGTTGATTTTTAGTTTTCCCAATTTATACGCCCATGAGTGGAAGTGCCCTATGCTCTCTACGCTGTGTTTATTACTTGTTTCAGGACACACCGTACTCTTCTCCAGAGTGCCTGTTGGCAATTTACATCACGCCCATCAGCGTAGCAAGGCTCCCATGTCTCCATGGCCTGTCCTGCTTTTCTGGTTTTTACACTTTGTTCAGCATGGCCCTTTTGACTGAGGGCAAGCGAGACTTCTTTGTAGCGCTGATTTGCCCTTCCGGCTTGCTTGCTTGGCCTAAAAGGGCGTATGCGTTTTTTCCTGAATATATTCAGGAAAAAACGCATACGCCCTTTTAGGCCAAGGGCATCATTGTCAACGTTTTGCTGCTTTTCATGTGCTTTAAAGGCGAGTCGAATCTACCTCCTGAAATCTGTTTCCTGCAAATCTGCCTTGCTTTCAAATCCTCTTCGTTGCCTTCCCTCAATATATTTGTGGACGAGAGTTCTCATTTATAACTCTGCACGTTTGTGAATTGCAGTGCACCTGAGCTCCATTTGTCTCCTCGCTTTTTTGGGAGCTGGCCGCAAAAGCGCAGGATTGCTTCAGGCCCTATTTTAGTTCTGGGGGGCAGGCTGAGCCTGTGGTTCATTCTTCTTCCTGATGGGAAAATGGAGTGACGTATGCCTGTCCCAACACCTAGGGCTCGTCTCTCGTTGGTTCCGCGTCTTCCCGTTCATCCTCAGGACAAATTGCAACCTGTACAATCAGGAGGTTAAAGGTGCTGATTCTCCAAGTAGGGAGATGGTTAGTCAAGTGGCTGGAATGGCGAACCCGAGCACAAGGAGAGGAGAAATGAGGTGCGTTTTAGAAACCTTTCCCGATCTCTTGGCATACCATCTTCTGGGTTTCCCATGCATGTTTTGATGTAGGAAGATGCCCTTGTACCTGGAGATTTGAGACCCATGGGGTGTGTTCCCAGCAGTGTTACTTTAAAGTATCTGCATTTCTCACCCAACCTCACCAATCCGCTCAGCCCCAAGAGTGTCCAGCCTTATGTCTCATACAGCTGTGGGTCTAGATATGGTCAATCCAGGTTGCATCATAGAACCTGAACGGATTTTGTAAGAATTTCTGTCTCTTTCACTGTCTTTCTTTTGTAGGTTTTTTAAAGTAATGTATGTTTAGAATCGGGCTTGGCTGCTTTTCCCTGCTGTGTTAATGCCGCTTTACACCCTTTTGATTCACTTGCAGAGAGATATCGATACATAGGTTTTCAGATTCTTACTAGTCAGATATATTCTTGTGTGGTGACTAGGGTGTGTTGAGTCCAGTTCACTGAGCAGGGAGTAGGCCTTGTCTAGTACATATTTGGCTTATGGAGCGGTCTCTGAGCTAATTTCAAACCCTTGTTTTATGCATCACCCCACCTCACCTTTCCCGTTAAGCAGCCATAGTGTGTCTTCTAAAGGTGTGACTATGTTCTGTTTTGTAATTCAGTTCAAGTGTAGCGATTTTGACATTCCCCCTAAAAGCGATATCTTAGGATAAGTGTCTTTTTCTGTGTGACTTATTTCACTTAGAATCATCGTACCTAAATCCACTCATCATGCTGCTAACTAGCCTTATGACATTGATTTCATGGCTGAGTGATATTCCATTGTGCCAAGTACCACCATTTCTTTATCCATTTTTCTCTTTCCTGGGATATTGAAGGTGTACCGAAGCGGAGGTTCTTGGCAACAGAGCAGCCGTAAAGTTTGGGGTGCCTGTGTCTTGTTGACTTTTAGTTTTCCCAATTTATACGCCCATGAGTGGAAGTGCCCTATGCTCTCTACGCTGTGTTTATTACTTGTTTCAGGACACACCGTACTCTTCTCCAGAGTGCCTGTTGGCAATTTACATCCCGCCCATCAGCGTAGCAAGGCTCCCATGTCTCCATGGCCTGTCCTGCTTTTCTGGTTTTTACACTTTGTTCAGCATGGCCCTTTTGACCGAGGGCAAGCGAGACTTCTTTGTAGCGCTGATTTGCCCTTCCGGCTTGCTTGGTTGGCCAAAAAGGGCGTATGCGTTTTTTCCTGAATATATTCAGGAAAAAACGCATACGCCCTTTTTGGCCAAGGGCATCATTGTCAACGTTTTGCCGCTTTTCATGTGCTTTAAAGGCGAGTCGAATCTACCTCCTGAAATCTGTTTCCTGCAAATCTGCCTTGCTTTCAAATCCTCTTCGTTGCCTTCCCTCAATATATTTGTGGACGAGAGTTCTCATTTATAACTCTGCACGTTTGTGAATTGCAGTGCCCCTGAGCTCCATTTGTCTCCTCGCTTTTTTGGGAGCTGGCCGCAAAAGCGCAGGATTGCTTCAGGCCCTATTTTGGTTCTGGGGGGCAGGCTGAGCCTGTGGTTCATTCTTCTTCCTGATGGGAAAATGGAGTGACCTGTGCCTGTCCCAACACCTAGGGCTAGTCTCTCGTTGGTTCCCCGTCTTCCCGTTCATCCTCAGGACAAATTGCAACCTGGACGAAACTGGAGGTTAAAGGTGCTGATTCTTCAAGTAGGGGGATGGTTAGTCAAGTGGCTGGAATGGCGAACCCGAGCACAAGGAGAGGAGAAATGAGGTGCGTTTTAGAAACCTTTCCCGATCTCACGGCATACCATCTTCTGGGTTTCCCATGCATGTTTTGATGTAGGAAGATTCCCTTGTACCTGGAGATTTGAGACCCATGGGGTGGGTACCCCGCGGTATTACTTTAAACTATCTGCATTTGCTCACCCAACCTCACCAATCCTCTCAGCCCCAAGAGTGTCCAGCCTTATGTCTCATCCAGCTGTGGGTCTAGATATGGTCAATCCAGGTTGCATCAGATACCCTGAACGGATTTTGTAAGAATTTCTCTCTCTTTCACTGTCTTTGCTTTGTGGGTTTTTTAAAGTAATGTATGTTTAGAATGGGGTTTGGCTGCTTTTCCCTGCTGCGTTTATGCCGCTTTACACCCTCTTGATTCACTTGCAGAGAGATATCGATACATAGGTTTTTGAGATTCATACTAGTCAGATATATTCTTGTGCGGTGACTAGGGGGTGTTGAGTCCAGTTCACTGAGCAGGGAGTAGGCCTTGTCTAGTACATATTTGGCTTATGGAGCGGTCTCTGAGCTAATTTCAAACCCTTGTTTTATGCATCACCCCACCTCACCTTTCCGGTTAAGTAGCCATAGTGTGTCTTCTAAAGGTGTGCCTCTGTTCTGTTTTGTAATTCAGTTCAAGTGTAGCGATTTTGGCATTCCCTCTATAAGTGATATCTTAGGATAAGTGCCTTTTCCTGTGTGACTTATTTCACTTAGAATCATCGTACCTAAATCCACTCATCATGCTGCTAAGTAGCCTTATGACATTGATTTCATGGCTGAGTGATATTCCATTGTGCCAAGTACCACCATTTCTTTATCCATTTTTCTCTTTCCTGGGATATTGAAAGTGTACCGAAGCGGAGATTCTTGGAAACAGAGCAGCCGTAAACTTTAGGGTGCCTGTGTCTTGTTGATTTTTAGTTTTCCCAATTTATACGCCCATGAGTGGAAGTGCCCTATGCTCTCTACGCTGTGTTTATTACTTGTTTCAGGACACACCGTACTCTTCTCCAGAGTGCCTGTTGGCAATTTACATCCCGCCCATCAGCGTAGCAAGGCTCCCATGTCTCCATGGCCTGTCCTGCTTTTCTGGTTTTTACACTTTGTTCAGCATGGCCCTTTTGAAAGAGGGCAAGCGAGACTTCTTTGTAGCGCTGATTTGCCCTTCAGGCTTGCTTGCTTGGCCTAAAAGGGCGTATGCGTTTTTTCCTGAATATATTCAGGAAAAAACGCATACGCCCTTTTTGGCCAAGGGCATCATTGTCAACGTTTTGCTGCTTTTCATGTGCTTTAAAGGCGAGTCGAATCTACCTCCTGAAATCTGTTTCCTGCAAATCTGCCTTGCTTTCAAATCCTCTTCGTTGCCTTCCCTCAATATATTTGTGGACGAGAGTTCTCATTTATAACTCTGCACGTTTCTGAATTGCAGTGCCCCTGAGCTCCATTTGTCTCCTCGCTTTTTAGGGAGCTGGCCGCAAAAGCGCAGGATTGCTTCAGGCCCTATTTTGGTTCTGGGGGGCAGGCTGAGCCTGTGGTTCATTCTTCTTCCTGATGGGAAAATGGAGTGACCTATGCCTGTCCCAACACCTAGGGCTCGTCTCTCGTTGGTTCCGCGTCTTCCCGTTCATCCTCAGGACAAATTGCAACCTGTACAATCAGGAGGTTAAAGGTGCTGATTCTCCAAGTAGGGAGATGGTTAGTCAAGTGGCTGGAATGGCGAACCCGAGCACAAGGAGAGGAGAAATGAGGTGCGTTTTAGAAACCTTTCCCGATCTCATGGCATACCATCTTCTGGGTTTCCCATGCATGTTTTGATGTAGGAAGATGCCCTTGTACCTGGAGATTTGAGACCCATGGGGTGTGTTCCCAGCAGTGTTACTTTAAAGTATCTGCATTTCTCACCCAACCTCACCAATCCTCTCAGCCCCAAGAGTGTCCAGCCTTATGTCTCATCCAGCTGTGGGTCTAGATATGGTCAATCCAGGTTGCATCATAGACCCTGAACGGATTTTGTAAGAATTTCTGTCTCTTTCACTGTCTTTCTTTTGTGGGTTTTTTAAAGTAATGTATGTTTAGAATCGGGCTTGGCTGCTTTTCCCTGCTGTGTTGATTCCGCTTTACACCCTTTTGATTCACTTGCAGAGAGATATCGATACATAGGTTTTCAGATTCTTACTAGTCAGATATATTCTTGTGTGGTGACTAGGGTGTGTTGAGTCCAGTTCACTGAGCAGGGAGTAGGCCTTGTCTAGTACATATTTGGCTTATGGAGCGGTGTCTGAGCTAATTTCAAACCCTTGTTTTATGCATCACCTCACCTCACCTTTCCGGTTAAGTAGCCATAGTGTGTCTTCTAAAGGTGTGCCTCTGTTCTGTTTTGTAATTCAGTTCAAGTGTAACGATTTTGACATTCCCTCAATAAGCGATATCTTAGGAGAAGGGCCTTTTACTGTGTGACTTATTTCACTTAGAATCATCGTACCTAAATCCACTCATCATGCTGCTAAGTAGCCTTATGACATTGATTTCATGGCTGAGTGATATTCCATTGTGTCAAGTACCACCATTTCTTTATCCATTTTTCTCTTTCCTGGGATATTGAAGGTGTACCGAAGCGGAGGTTCTTGGCAACAGAGCAGCCGTAAAGTTTGGGGTGCCTGTGTCTTGTTGACTTTTAGTTTTCCCAATTTATACGCCCATGAGTGGAAGTGCCCTATGCTCTCTACGCTGTGTTTATTACTTGTTTCAGGACACACCGTACTCTTCTCCAGAGTGCCTGTTGGCAATTTACATCCCGCCCATCAGCGTAGCAAGGCTCCCATGTCTCCATGGCCTGTCCTGCTTTTCTGGTTTTTACACTTTGTTCAGCATGGCCCTTTTGACCGAGGGCAAGCGAGACTTCTTTGTAGCGCTGATTTGCCCTTCCGGCTTGCTTGGTTGGCCAAAAAGGGCGTATGCGTTTTTTCCTGAATATATTCAGGAAAAAACGCATACGCCCTTTTTGGCCAAGGGCATCATTGTCAACGTTTTGCCGCTTTTCATGTGCTTTAAAGGCGAGTCGAATCTACCTCCTGAAATCTGTTTCCTGCAAATCTGCCTTGCTTTCAAATCCTCTTCGTTGCCTTCCCTCAATATATTTGTGCACGAGAGTTCTCATTTATAACTCTGCACGTTTGTGAATTGCAGTGTCCCTGAGCTCCATTTGTCTCCTCGCTTTCTTGGGAGCTGGCCGCAAAAGCGCAGGATTGCTTCAGGCCCTATTTTGGTTCTGGGGGGCAGGCTGAGCCTGTGGTTCATTCTTCTTCCTGATGGGAAAATGGAGTGACCTGTGCCTGTCCCAACACCTAGGGCTAGTCTCTCGTTGGTTCCCCGTCTTCCCGTTCATCCTCAGGACAAATTGCAACCTGGACGAAACAGGAGGTTAAAGGTGCTGATTCTCCAAGTAGGGAGATGGTTAGTCAAGCGGCTGGAATGGCGAACCCGAGCACAAGGAGAGGAGAAATGAGGTGCGTTTTAGAAACCTTTCCCGATCTCACGGCATACCATCCTCTGGGTTTCCCATGCATGTTTTGATGTAGGAAGATGCCCTTGTACCTGGAGATTTGAGACCCATGGGGTGTGTACCCCGCGGTGTTACTTTAAAGTATCTGGGTTTGCTCACCCAACCTCACCAATCCTCTCAGCCCCAAGAGTGTCCAGCCTTATGTCTCATCCAGCTGTGGGTCTAGATATGGTCAATCCAGGTTGCATCATAGACCCTGAATGGATTTTGTAAGAATTTCTCTCTCTTTCACTCTCTTTGTTTTGTGGGTTTTTTAAAGTAATTTATGTTTAGAATCGGGCTTGGCTGCTTTTCCCTGCTGTGTTGATGCCGCTTTACACCCTCTTGATTCACTTGCAGAGAGATATCGATACATAGGTTTTCAGATTCTTACTAGTCAAATATATTTTTGTGTGGTGACTAGGGTGTGTTGACTCCAGTTCACTGAGCAGGGAGTAGGCCTTGTCTATTACATATTTGGCTTATGGAGCGGTCTCTGAGCTAATTTCAAACCCTTGTTTTATGCATCACCCCACCTCACCTTTCCCGTTAAGCAGCCATAGTGTGTCTTCTAAAGGTGTGACTCTGTTCTCTTTTGTAATTCAGTTCAAGTGTAGCGATTTTGACATTCCCTCTATAAGCGATATCTTAGGATAAGTGTCTTTTTCTGTGTGACTTATTTCACTTAGAATCATCGTACCTAAATCCACTCATCATGCTGCTAACTAGCCTTATGACATTGATTTCATGGCTGAGTGATATTCCATTGTGCCAAGTACCACCATTTCTTTATCCATTTTTCTCTTTCCTGGGATATTGAAGGTGTACCGAAGCGGAGGTTCTTGGAAACAGAGCAGCCGTAAACTTTAGGGTGCCTGTGTCTTGTTGATTTTTAGTTTTCCCAATTTATATGCCCATGAGTGGAAGTGCCCTATGCTCTCAACGCTGTGTTTATTACTTGTTTCAGGACACACCGTACTCTTCTCCAGAGTGCCTGTTGGCAATTTACATCCCGCCCATCAGCGTAGCAAGGCTCCCATGTCTCCATGGCCTGTCCTGCTTTTCTGGTTTTTACACTTTGTTCAGCATGGCCCTTTTGACCGAGGGCAAGCGAGACTTCTTTGTAGCGCTGATTTGCCCTTCCGGCTTGCTTGGTTGGCCAAAAAGGGCGTATGCGTTTTTTCCTGAATATATTCAGGAAAAAACGCATACGCCCTTTTTGGCCAAGGGCATCATTGTCAACGTTTTGCCGCTTTTCATGTGCTTTAAAGGCGAGTCGAATCTACCTCCTGAAATCTGTTTCCTGCAAATCTGCCTTGCTTTCAAATCCTCTTCGTTGCCTTCCCTCAATATATTTGTGGACGAGAGTTCTCATTTATAACTCTGCACGTTTGTGAATTGCAGTGCCCCTGAGCTCCATTTGTCTCCTCGCTTTTTAGGGAGCTGGCCGCAAAAGCGCAGGATTGCTTCAGGCCCTATTTTAGTTCTGGGGGGCAGGCTGAGCCTGTGGTTCATTCTTCTTCCTGATGGGAAAATGGAGTGACCTATGCCTGTCCCAACACCTAGGGCTCGCTCTCGTTGGTTCTGCGTCTTCCCATTCATCCTCAGGACAAATTGCAACCTGTACAATCAGGAGGTTAAAGGTGCTGATTCTCCAAGTAGAGAGATGGTTAGTCAAGCGGCTGGAATGGCGAACCCGAGCACAAGGAGAGGAGAAATGAGGTGCGTTTTAGAAACCTTTCCCGATCTCACGGCATACCATCTTCTGGGTTTCCCATGCATGTTTTGATGTAGGAAGATGCCCTTGTACCTGGAGATTTGAGACCCATGGGGTGGGTACCCCGCGGTATTACTTTAAAGTATCTGCATTTGCTCACCCAACCTCACCAATCCTCTCAGCCCCAAGAGTGTCCAGCCTTATGTCTCATCCAGCTGTGGGTCTAGATATGGTCAATCCAGGTTGCATCAGAGACCCTGAACGGATTTTGTAAGAATTTCTCTCTCTTTCACTGTCTTTGCTTTGTGGGTTTTTTAAAGTAATGTATGTTTAGAATGGGGTTTGGCTGCTTTTCCCTGCTGTGTTGATGCCGCTTTACACCCTCTTGATTCACTTGCAGAGAGATATCAATACATAGGTTTTCAGATTCATACTAGTCAGATATATTCTTGTGCGGTGACTAGGGGGTGTTGAGTCCAGTACACTGAGCAGGGAGTAGGCCTTGTCTATTACATATTTGGCTTATGGAGCGGTGTCTGAGCTAATTTCAAACCCTTGTTTTATGCATCACCCCACCTCACCTTTCCCGTTAAGCAGCCATAGTGTGTCTTCTAAAGGTGTGCCTCTGTTCTGTTTTTTAATTCAGTTCAAGTGTAACGATTTTGACATTCCCTCAATAAGCGATATCTTAGGAGAAGGGCCTTTTACTGTGTGACTTATTTCACTTAGAATCATCGTACCTAAATCCACTCATCATGCTGCTAACTAGCCTTATGACATTGATTTCATGGCTGAGTGATATTCCATTGTGTCAAGTACCACCATTTCTTTATCCATTTTTCTCTTTCCTGGGATATTGAAGGTGTACCGAAGCGGAGGTTCTTGGCAACAGAGCAGCCGTAAACTTTAGGGTGCCTGTGTCTTGTTGATTTTTAGTTTTCCCAATTTATACGCCGATGAGTGGAAGTGCCCTATGCTCTCAACGCTGTGTTTATTACTTGTTTCAGGACACACCGTACTCTTCTCCAGAGTGCCTGTTGGCAATTTACATCCCGCGCATCTGCGTAGCAAGCCTCCCCTGTCTCCATGGCCTGTCCTGCTTTTCTGGTTTTTACAGTTTGTTCAGCATGGCCCTTTTGACCGAGGGCAAGCGAGACTTCTTTGTAGCGCTGATTTGCCCTTCTGGCTTGCTTGGTTGGCCAAAAAGGGCGTATGCGTTTTTTCCTGAATATATTCAGGAAAAAACGCATACGCCCTTTTTGGCCAAGGGCATCATTGTCAACGTTTTGCCGCTTTTCATGTGCTTTAAAGGCGAGTCGAATCTACCTCCTGAAATCTGTTTCCTGCAAATCTGCCTTGCTTTCAAATCCTCTTCGTTGCCTTCCCTCAATATATTTGTGGACGAGAGTTCTCATTTATAACTCTGCACGTTTGTGAATTGCAGTGCCCCTGAGCTCCATTTGTCTCCTCGCTTTTTTGGGAGCTGGCCGCAAAAGCGCAGGATTGCTTCAGGCCCTATTTTGGTTCTGGGGGGCAGGCTGAGCCTGTGGTTCATTCTTCTTCCTGATGGGAAAATGGAGTGACCTATGCCTGTCCCAACACCTAGGGCTCGTCTCACATTGGTTCCCCGTCTTCCCGTTCATCCTCAGGACAGATTGCAACCTGTACAATCAGGAGGTTAAAGGTGCTGATTCTCCAAATAGGGAGATGGTTATTCAAGCAGCTGGAATGGTGAACCCGAGCACAAGGAGAGGAGAAATGAGGTGCGTTTTAGAAACCTTTCCCGATCTCATGGCATACCATCTTCTGGGTTTCCCATGAATGTTTTGATGTAGGAAGATGCCCTTATACCTGGAGATTTGAGACCCATGGGGTGTGTTCCCCGCAGTGTTACTTTAAAGTATCTGCGTTTGCTCACCCAACCTCACCAATCCTCTCAGCCCCAAGAGTGTCCAGCCTTATGTCTCATCCAGCTGTGGGTCTAGATATGGTCAATCCAGGTTGCATCATAGACCCTGAACGGATTTTGTAAGAATTTCTCTCTCTTTCACTGTCTTTGTTTTGTGGGTTTTTTAAGTAATTTATGTTTAGAATCGGGTTTGGCTGCTTTTCCCTGCTGTGTTGATGCCGCTTTACACCCTCTTGATTCACTTGCAGAGAGATATCGATACATAGGTTTTCAGATTCTTACTACTCAGATATATTCTTGTGTGGTGACTAGGGTGTGTTGAGTCCAGTTCACTGAGCAGGGAGTAGGCCTTGTCTATTACATATTTGGCTTATGGAGCGGTCTCTGAGCTAATTTCAAACCCTTGTTTTATGCATCACCCCACCTCACCTTTCCCGTTAAGCAGCCATATTGTGTCTTCTAAAGGTGTGACTATGTTCTGTTTTGTAATTCAGTTCAAGTGTAGCGATTTTGACATTCCCCCTAAAAGCGATATCTTAGGATAAGTGTCTTTTTCTGTGTGACTTATTTCACTTAGAATCATCGTACCTAAATCCACTCATCATGCTGCTAACTAGCCTTATGACATTGATTTCATGGCTGAGTGATATTCCATTGTGCCAAGTACCACCATTTCTTTATCCATTTTTCTCTTTCCTGGGATATTGAAGGTGTACCGAAGCGGAGGTTCTTGGCAACAGAGCAGCCGTAAAGTTTGGGGTGCCTGTGTCTTGTTGACTTTTAGTTTTCCCAATTTATACGCCCATGAGTGGAATTGCCCTATGCTCTCTACGCTGTGTTTATTACTTGTTTCAGGACACACCGTACTCTTCTCCAGAGTGCCTGTTGGCAATTTACATCCCGCCCATCAGCGTAGCAAGGCTCCCATGTCTCCATGGCCTGTCCTGCTTTTCTGGTTTTTACATTTTGTTCAGCATGGCCCTTTTGACCGAGGGCAAGCGAGACTTCTTTGTAGCGCTGATTTGCCCTTCCGGCTTGCTTGGTTGGCCAAAAAGGGCGTATGCGTTTTTTCCTGAATATATTCAGGAAAAAACGCATACGCCCTTTTTGGCCAAGGGCATCATTGTCAACGTTTTGTCGCTTTTCATGTGCTTTAAAGGCGAGTCGAATCTACCTCCTGAAATCTGTTTCCTGCAAATCTGCCTTGCTTTCAAATCCTCTTCGTTGCCTTCCCTCAATATATTTGTGCACGAGAGTTCTCATTTATAACTCTGCACGTTTGTGAATTGCAGTGCCCCTGAGCTCCATTTGTCTCCTCGCTTTCTTGGGAGCTGGCCGCAAAAGCGCAGGATTGCTTCAGGCCCTATTTTGGTTCTGGGGGGCAGGCTGAGCCTGTGGTTCATTCTTCTTCCTGATGGGAAAATGGAGTGACCTGTGCCTGTCCCAACACCTAGGGCTAGTCTCTCGTTGGTTCCCCGTCTTCCCGTTCATCCTCAGGACAAATTGCAACCTGGACGAAACAGGAGGTTAAAGGTGCTGATTCTCCAAGTAGGGAGATGGTTAGTCAAGCGGCTGGAATGGCGAACCCGAGCACAAGGAGAGGAGAAATGAGGTGCGTTTTAGAAACCTTTCCCGATCTCACGGCATACCATCCTCTGGGTTTCCCATGCATGTTTTGATGTAGGAAGATGCCCTTGTACCTGGAGATTTGAGACCCATGGGGTGTGTACCCCGCGGTGTTACTTTAAAGTATCTGGGTTTGCTCACCCAACCTCACCAATCCTCTCAGCCCCAAGAGTGTCCAGCCTTATGTCTCATCCAGCTGTGGGTCTAGATATGGTCAATCCAGGTTGCATCATAGACCCTGAATGGATTTTGTAAGAATTTCTCTCTCTTTAACTGTCTTTGTTTTCTGGGTTTTTTAAAGTAATTTATGTTTAGAATCGGGCTTGGCTGATTTTCCCTGCTGTGTTGATGCCGCTTTACACCCTCTTGATTCACTTGCAGAGAGATATCGATACATAGGTTTTTGAGATTTATACTAGTCAGATATATTCTTGTGTGGTGACTAGGGGGTGTTGAGTCCAGTTCACTGAGCAGGGAGTAGGCCTTGTCTAGTACATATTTGGCTTATGGAGCGGTGTCTGAGCTAATTTCAAACCCTTGTTTTATGCATCACCCCACCTCACCTTTCCGGTTAAGTAGCCATAGTGTGTCTTCTAAAGGTGTGCCTCTGTTCTGTTTTGTAATTCAGTTCAAGTGTAGCGATTTTGGCATTCCCTCTATAAGCGATATCTTAGGATAAGTGCCTTTTTCTGTGTGACTTATTTCACTTAGAATCATCGTACCTAAATCCACTCATCATGCTGCTAAGTAGCCTTATGACATTGATTTCATGGCTGAGTGATATTCCATTGTGCCAAGTACCACCATTTCTTTATCCATTTTTCTCTTTCCTGGGATATTGAAGCTGTACCGAAGCGGAGATTCTTGGAAACAGAGCAGCCGTAAACTTTAGGGTGCCTGTGTCTTGTTGATTTTTAGTTTTCCCAATTTATACGCCCATGAGTGGAAGTGCCCTATGCTCTCTACGCTGTGTTTATTACTTGTTTCAGGACACACCGTACTCTTCTCCAGAGTGCCTGTTGGCAATTTACATCCCGCCCATCAGCGTAGCAAGGCTCCCATGTCTCCATGGCCTGTCCTGCTTTTCTGGTTTTTACACTTTGTTCAGCATGGCCCTTTTGACCGAGGGCAAGCGAGACTTCTTTGTAGCGCTGATTTGCCCTTCCGGCTTGCTTGGTTGGCCAAAAAGGGCGTATGCGTTTTTTCCTGAATATATTCAGGAAAAAACGCATACGCCCTTTTTGGCCAAGGGCATCATTATCAACGTTTTGCTGCTTTTCATGTGCTTTAAAGGCGAGTCGAATCTACCTCCTGAAATCTGTTTCCTGCAAATCTGCCTTGCTTTCAAATCCTCTTCGTTGCCTTCCCTCAATATATTTGTGGACGAGAGTTCTCATTTATAACTCTGCACGTTTGTGAATTGCAGTGCCCCTGAGCTCCATTTGTCTCCTCGCTTTTTTGGGAGCTGGCCGCAAAAGCGCAGGATTGCTTCAGGCCCTATTTTGGTTCTGGGGGGCAGGCTGAGCCTGTGGTTCATTCTTCTTCCTGATGGGAAAATGGAGTGACCTGTGCCTGTCCCAACACCTAGGGCTAGTCTCTCGTTGGTTCCCCGTCTTCCCGTTCATCCTCAGGACAAATTGCAACCTGGACGAAACAGGAGGTTAAAGGTGCTGATTCTCCAAGTAGAGAGATGGTTAGTCAAGCGGCTGGAATGGCGAACCCGAGCACAAGGAGAGGAGAAATGAGGTGCGTTTTAGAAACCTTTCCCGATCTCACAGCATACCATCTTCTGGGTTTCCCATGCATGTTTTGATGTAGGAAGATTCCCTTGTACCTGGAGATTTGAGAACCATGGGGTGGGTACCCCGCGGTATTACTTTAAAGTATCTGCATTTGCTCACCCAACCTCACCAATCCTCTCAGCCCCAAGAGTGTCCAGCCTTATGTCTCATCCAGCTGTGGGTCTAGATATGGTCAATCCAGGTTGCATCAGATACCCTGAACGGATTTTGTAAGAATTTCTCTCTCTTTCACTGTCTTTGCTTTGTGGGTTTTTTAAAGTAATGTATGTTTAGAATGGGGTTTGGCTGCTTTTCCCTGCTGCGTTTATGCCGCTTTACACCCTCTTGATTCACTTGCAGAGAGATATCGATACATAGGTTTTTGAGATTCATACTAGTCAGATATATTCTTGTGCGGTGACTAGGGGGTGTTGAGTCCAGTTCACTGAGCAGGGAGTAGGCCTTGTCTAGTACATATTTGGCTTATGGAGCGGTGTCTGAGCTAATTTCAAACCCTTGTTTTATGCATCACCCCACCTCACCTTTCCGGTTAAGTAGCCATAGTGTGTCTTCTAAAGGTGTGCCTCTGTTCTGTTTTGTAATTCAGTTCAAGTGTAGCGATTTTGGCATTCCCTCTATAAGCGATATCTTAGGATAAGTGCCTTTTTCTGTGTGACTTATTTCACTTAGAATCATCGTACCTAAATCCACTCATCATGCTGCTAAGTAGCCTTATGACATTGATTTCATGGCTGAGTGATATTCCATTGTGCCAAGTACCACCATTTCTTTATCCATTTTTCTCTTTCCTGGGATATTGAAGGTGTACCGAAGCGGAGATTCTTGGAAACAGAGCAGCCGTAAACTTTAGGGTGCCTGTGTCTTGTTGATTTTTAGTTTTCCCAATTTATACGCCCATGAGTGGAAGTGCCCTATGCTCTCTACCCTGTGTTTATTACTTGTTTCAGGACACACCGTACTCTTCTCCAGAGTGCCTGTTGGCAATTTACATCACGCCCATCAGCGTAGCAAGGCTCCCATGTCTCCATGGCCTGTCCTGCTTTTCTGGTTTTTACACTTTGTTCAGCATGGCCCTTTTGACTGAGGGCAAGCGAGACTTCTTTGTAGCGCTGATTTGCCCTTCCGGCTTGCTTGCTTGGCCTAAAAGGGCGTATGCGTTTTTTCCTGAATATATTCAGGAAAAAACGCATACGCCCTTTTAGGCCAAGGGCATCATTGTCAACGTTTTGCTGCTTTTCATGTGCTTTAAAGGCGAGTCGAATCTACCTCCTGAAATCTGTTTCCTGCAAATCTGCCTTGCTTTCAAATCCTCTTCGTTGCCTTCCCTCAATATATTTGTGGACGAGAGTTCTCATTTATAACTCTGCACGTTTGTGAATTGCAGTGCACCTGAGCTCCATTTGTCTCCTCGCTTTTTTGGGAGCTGGCCGCAAAAGCGCAGGATTGCTTCAGGCCCTATTTTAGTTCTGGGGGGCAGGCTGAGCCTGTGGTTCATTCTTCTTCCTGATGGGAAAATGGAGTGACGTATGCCTGTCCCAACACCTAGGGCTCGTCTCTCGTTGGTTCCGCGTCTTCCCGTTCATCCTCAGGACAAATTGCAACCTGTACAATCAGGAGGTTAAAGGTGCTGATTCTCCAAGTAGGGAGATGGTTAGTCAAGTGGCTGGAATGGCGAACCCGAGCACAAGGAGAGGAGAAATGAGGTGCGTTTTAGAAACCTTTCCCGATCTCTTGGCATACCATCTTCTGGGTTTCCCATGCATGTTTTGATGTAGGAAGATGCCCTTGTACCTGGAGATTTGAGACCCATGGGGTGTGTTCCCAGCAGTGTTACTTTAAAGTATCTGCATTTCTCACCCAACCTCACCAATCCGCTCAGCCCCAAGAGTGTCCAGCCTTATGTCTCATACAGCTGTGGGTCTAGATATGGTCAATCCAGGTTGCATCATAGAACCTGAACGGATTTTGTAAGAATTTCTGTCTCTTTCACTGTCTTTCTTTTGTAGGTTTTTTAAAGTAATGTATGTTTAGAATCGGGCTTGGCTGCTTTTCCCTGCTGTGTTAATGCCGCTTTACACCCTTTTGATTCACTTGCAGAGAGATATCGATACATAGGTTTTCAGATTCTTACTAGTCAGATATATTCTTGTGTGGTGACTAGGGTGTGTTGAGTCCAGTTCACTGAGCAGGGAGTAGGCCTTGTCTAGTACATATTTGGCTTATGGAGCGGTCTCTGAGCTAATTTCAAACCCTTGTTTTATGCATCACCCCACCTCACCTTTCCCGTTAAGCAGCCATAGTGTGTCTTCTAAAGGTGTGACTATGTTCTGTTTTGTAATTCAGTTCAAGTGTAGCGATTTTGACATTCCCCCTAAAAGCGATATCTTAGGATAAGTGTCTTTTTCTGTGTGACTTATTTCACTTAGAATCATCGTACCTAAATCCACTCATCATGCTGCTAACTAGCCTTATGACATTGATTTCATGGCTGAGTGATATTCCATTGTGCCAAGTACCACCATTTCTTTATCCATTTTTCTCTTTCCTGGGATATTGAAGGTGTACCGAAGCGGAGGTTCTTGGAAACAGAGCAGCCGTAAACTTTAGGGTGCCTGTGTCTTGTTGATTTTTAGTTTTCCCAATTTATACGCCCATGAGTGGAAGTGCCCTATGCTCTCTACGCTGTGTTTATTACTTGTTTCAGGACACACCGTACTCTTCTCCAGAGTGCCTGTTGGCAATTTACATCCCGCCCATCAGCGTAGCAAGGCTCCCATGTCTCCATGGCCTGTCCTGCTTTTCTGGTTTTTACACTTTGTTCAGCATGGCCCTTTTGACCGAGGGCAAGCGAGACTTCTTTGTAGCGCTGATTTGCCCTTCCGGCTTGCTTGGTTGGCCAAAAAGGGCGTATGCGTTTTTTCCTGAATATATTCAGGAAAAAACGCATACGCCCTTTTTGGCCAAGGGCATCATTGTCAACGTTTTGCCGCTTTTCATGTGCTTTAAAGGCGAGTCGAATCTACCTCCTGAAATCTGTTTCCTGCAAATCTGCCTTGCTTTCAAATCCTCTTCGTTGCCTTCCCTCAATATATTTGTGGACGAGAGTTCTCATTTATAACTCTGCACGTTTGTGAATTGCAGTGCCCCTGAGCTCCATTTGTCTCCTCGCTTTTTTGGGAGCTGGCCGCAAAAGCGCAGGATTGCTTCAGGCCCTATTTTGGTTCTGGGGGGCAGGCTGAGCCTGTGGTTCATTCTTCTTCCTGATGGGAAAATGGAGTGACCTGTGCCTGTCCCAACACCTAGGGCTAGTCTCTCGTTGGTTCCCCGTCTTCCCGTTCATCCTCAGGACAAATTGCAACCTGGACGAAACTGGAGGTTAAAGGTGCTGATTCTTCAAGTAGGGGGATGGTTAGTCAAGTGGCTGGAATGGCGAACCCGAGCACAAGGAGAGGAGAAATGAGGTGCGTTTTAGAAACCTTTCCCGATCTCACGGCATACCATCTTCTGGGTTTCCCATGCATGTTTTGATGTAGGAAGATTCCCTTGTACCTGGAGATTTGAGACCCATGGGGTGGGTACCCCGCGGTATTACTTTAAACTATCTGCATTTGCTCACCCAACCTCACCAATCCTCTCAGCCCCAAGAGTGTCCAGCCTTATGTCTCATCCAGCTGTGGGTCTAGATATGGTCAATCCAGGTTGCATCAGATACCCTGAACGGATTTTGTAAGAATTTCTCTCTCTTTCACTGTCTTTGCTTTGTGGGTTTTTTAAAGTAATGTATGTTTAGAATGGGGTTTGGCTGCTTTTCCCTGCTGCGTTTATGCCGCTTTACACCCTCTTGATTCACTTGCAGAGAGATATCGATACATAGGTTTTTGAGATTCATACTAGTCAGATATATTCTTGTGCGGTGACTAGGGGGTGTTGAGTCCAGTTCACTGAGCAGGGAGTAGGCCTTGTCTAGTACATATTTGGCTTATGGAGCGGTCTCTGAGCTAATTTCAAACCCTTGTTTTATGCATCACCCCACCTCACCTTTCCGGTTAAGTAGCCATAGTGTGTCTTCTAAAGGTGTGCCTCTGTTCTGTTTTGTAATTCAGTTCAAGTGTAGCGATTTTGGCATTCCCTCTATAAGTGATATCTTAGGATAAGTGCCTTTTCCTGTGTGACTTATTTCACTTAGAATCATCGTACCTAAATCCACTCATCATGCTGCTAAGTAGCCTTATGACATTGATTTCATGGCTGAGTGATATTCCATTGTGCCAAGTACCACCATTTCTTTATCCATTTTTCTCTTTCCTGGGATATTGCAGGCGTAACAAAGTGGAGGTTCTTGGAAACAGAGCAGCCGTAAAGTTCTGGGTGCCTGTGTCTTGTTGATTTTTAGTTTTCCCAATTTATACGCCCATGAGTGGAAGTGCCCTATGCTCTCTACGCTGTGTTTATTACTTGTTTCAGGACACACCGTACTCTTCTCCAGAGTGCCTGTTGGCAATTTACATCCCGCCCATCAGCGTAGCAAGGCTCCCATGTCTCCATGGCCTGTCCTGCTTTTCTGGTTTTTACACTTTGTTCAGCATGGCCCTTTTGAAAGAGGGCAAGCGAGACTTCTTTGTAGCGCTGATTTGCCCTTCAGGCTTGCTTGCTTGGCCTAAAAGGGCGTATGCGTTTTTTCCTGAATATATTCAGGAAAAAACGCATACGCCCTTTTTGGCCAAGGGCATCATTGTCAACGTTTTGCTGCTTTTCATGTGCTTTAAAGGCGAGTCGAATCTACCTCCTGAAATCTGTTTCCTGCAAATCTGCCTTGCTTTCAAATCCTCTTCGTTGCCTTCCCTCAATATATTTGTGGACGAGAGTTCTCATTTATAACTCTGCACGTTTCTGAATTGCAGTGCCCCTGAGCTCCATTTGTCTCCTCGCTTTTTAGGGAGCTGGCCGCAAAAGCGCAGGATTGCTTCAGGCCCTATTTTGGTTCTGGGGGGCAGGCTGAGCCTGTGGTTCATTCTTCTTCCTGATGGGAAAATGGAGTGACCTATGCCTGTCCCAACACCTAGGGCTCGTCTCTCGTTGGTTCCGCGTCTTCCCGTTCATCCTCAGGACAAATTGCAACCTGTACAATCAGGAGGTTAAAGGTGCTGATTCTCCAAGTAGGGAGATGGTTAGTCAAGTGGCTGGAATGGCGAACCCGAGCACAAGGAGAGGAGAAATGAGGTGCGTTTTAGAAACCTTTCCCGATCTCATGGCATACCATCTTCTGGGTTTCCCATGCATGTTTTGATGTAGGAAGATGCCCTTGTACCTGGAGATTTGAGACCCATGGGGTGTGTTCCCAGCAGTGTTACTTTAAAGTATCTGCATTTCTCACCCAACCTCACCAATCCGCTCAGCCCCAAGAGTGTCCAGCCTTATGTCTCATCCAGCTGTGGGTCTAGATATGGTCAATCCAGGTTGCATCATAGACCCTGAACGGATTTTGTAAGAATTTCTGTCTCTTTCACTGTCTTTCTTTTGTGGGTTTTTTAAAGTAATGTATGTTTAGAATCGGGCTTGGCTGCTTTTCCCTGCTGTGTTGATTCCGCTTTACACCCTTTTGATTCACTTGCAGAGAGATATCGATACATAGGTTTTCAGATTCTTACTAGTCAGATATATTCTTGTGTGGTGACTAGGGTGTGTTGAGTCCAGTTCACTGAGCAGGGAGTAGGCCTTGTCTAGTACATATTTGGCTTATGGAGCGGTCTCTGAGCTAATTTCAAACCCTTGTTTTATGCATCACCCCACCTCACCTTTCCCGTTAAGCAGCCATAGTGTGTCTTCTAAAGGTGTGACTATGTTCTGTTTTGTAATTCAGTTCAAGTGTAGCGATTTTGACATTCCCCCTAAAAGCGATATCTTAGGATAAGTGTCTTTTTCTGTGTGACTTATTTCACTTAGAATCATCGTACCTAAATCCACTCATCATGCTGCTAACTAGCCTTATGACATTGATTTCATGGCTGAGTGATATTCCATTGTGCCAAGTACCACCATTTCTTTATCCATTTTTCTCTTTCCTGGGATATTGAAGGTGTACCGAAGCGGAGGTTCTTGGAAACAGAGCAGCCGTAAACTTTAGGGTGCCTGTGTCTTGTTGATTTTTAGTTTTCCCAATTTATACGCCCATGAGTGGAAGTGCCCTATGCTCTCTACGCTGTGTTTATTACTTGTTTCAGGACACACCGTACTCTTCTCCAGAGTGCCTGTTGGCAATTTACATCCCGCCCATCAGCGTAGCAAGGCTCCCATGTCTCCATGGCCTGTCCTGCTTTTCTGGTTTTTACACTTTGTTCAGCATGGCCCTTTTGACCGAGGGCAAGCGAGACTTCTTTGTAGCGCTGATTTGCCCTTCCGGCTTGCTTGCTTGGCCAAAAAGGGCGTATGCGTTTTTTCCTGAATATATTCAGGAAAAAACGCATACGCCCTTTTTGGCCAAGGGCATCATTGTCAACGTTTTGCCGCTTTTCATGTGCTTTAAAGGCGAGTCGAATCTACCTCCTGAAATCTGTTTCCTGCAAATCTGCCTTGCTTTCAAATCCTCTTCGTTGCCTTCCCTCAATATATTTGTGGACGAGAGTTCTCATTTATAACTCTGCACGTTTGTGAATTGCAGTGCCCCTGAGCTCCATTTGTCTCCTCGCTTTTTTGGGAGCTGGCCGCAAAAGCGCAGGATTGCTTCAGGCCCTATTTTGGTTCTGGGGGGCAGGCTGAGCCTGTGGTTCATTCTTCTTCCTGATGGGAAAATGGAGTGACCTGTGCCTGTCCCAACACCTAGGGCTAGTCTCTCGTTGGTTCCCCGTCTTCCCGTTCATCCTCAGGACAAATTGCAACCTGGACGAAACTGGAGGTTAAAGGTGCTGATTCTCCAAGTAGGGGGATGGTTAGTCAAGCGGCTGGAATGGCGAACCCGAGCACAAGGAGAGGAGAAATGAGGTGCGTTTTAGAAACCTTTCCCGATCTCACGGCATACCATCTTCTGGGTTTCCCATGCATGTTTTGATGTAGGAAGATTCCCTTGTACCTGGAGATTTGAGACCCATGGGGTGGGTACCCCGCGGTATTACTTTAAAGTATCTGCATTTGCTCACCCAACCTCACCAATCCTCTCAGCCCCAAGAGTGTCCAGCCTTATGTCTCATCCAGCTGTGGGTCTAGATATGGTCAATCCAGGTTGCATCAGATACCCTGAACGGATTTTGTAAGAATTTCTCTCTCTTTCACTGTCTTTGCTTTGTGGGTTTTTTAAAGTAATGTATGTTTAGAATGGGGTTTGGCTGCTTTTCCCTGCTGCGTTTATGCCGCTTTACACCCTCTTGATTCACTTGCAGAGAGATATCGATACATAGGTTTTTGAGATTCATACTAGTCAGATATATTCTTGTGCGGTGACTAGGGGGTGTTGAGTCCAGTTCACTGAGCAGGGAGTAGGCCTTGTCTAGTACATATTTGGCTTATGGAGCGGTGTCTGAGCTAATTTCAAACCCTTGTTTTATGCATCACCCCACCTCACCTTTCCGGTTAAGTAGCCATAGTGTGTCTTCTAAAGGTGTGCCTCTGTTCTGTTTTGTAATTCAGTTCAAGTGTAGCGATTTTGGCATTCCCTCTATAAGTGATATCTTAGGATAAGTGCCTTTTTCTGTGTGACTTATTTCACTTAGAATCATCGTACCTAAATCCACTCATCATGCTGCTAAGTAGCCTTATGACATTGATTTCATGGCTGAGTGATATTCCATTGTGCCAAGTACCACCATTTCTTTATCCATTTTTCTCTTTCCTGGGATATTGAAAGTGTACCGAAGCGGAGATTCTTGGAAACAGAGCAGCCGTAAACTTTAGGGTGCCTGTGTCTTGTTGATTTTTAGTTTTCCCAATTTATACGCCCATGAGTGGAAGTGCCCTATGCTCTCTACGCTGTGTTTATTACTTGTTTCAGGACACACCGTACTCTTCTCCAGAGTGCCTGTTGGCAATTTACATCCCGCCCATCAGCGTAGCAAGGCTCCCATGTCTCCATGGCCTGTCCTGCTTTTCTGGTTTTTACACTTTGTTCAGCATGGCCCTTTTGAAAGAGGGCAAGGGAGACTTCTTTGTAGCGCTGATTTGCCTTTCCGGCTTGCTTGCTTGGCCTAAAAGGGCGTATGCGTTTTTTCCTGAATATATTCAGGAAAAAACGCATACGCCCTTTTTGGCCAAGGGCATCATTGTCAACGTTTTGCTGCTTTTCATGTGCTTTAAAGGCGAGTCGAATCTACCTCCTGAAATCTGTTTCCTGCAAATCTGCCTAGCTTTCAAATCCTCTTCGTTGCCTTCCCTCAATATATTTGTGGACGAGAGTTCTCATTTATAACTCTGCACGTTTGTGAATTGCAGTGCCCCTGAGCTCCATTTGTCTCCTCGCTTTTTTGGGAGCTGGCCGCAAAAGCGCAGGATTGCTTCAGGCCCTATTTTGGTTCTGGGGGGCAGGCTGAGCCTGTGGTTCATTCTTCTTCCTGATGGGAAAATGGAGTGACCTATGCCTGTCCCAACACCTAGGGCTCGTCTCTCGTTGGTTCCGCGTCTTCCCGTTCATCCTCAGGACAAATTGCAACCTGTACAATCAGGAGGTTAAAGGTGCTGATTCTCCAAGTAGGGAGATGGTTAGTCAAGTGGCTGGAATGGCGAACCCGAGCACAAGGAGAGGAGAAATGAGGTGCGTTTTAGAAACCTTTCCCGATCTCATGGCATACCATCTTCTGGGTTTCCCATGCATGTTTTGATGTAGGAAGATGCCCTTGTACCTGGAGATTTGAGACCCATGGGGTGTGTTCCCAGCAGTGTTACTTTAAAGTATCTGCATTTCTCACCCAACCTCACCAATCCGCTCAGCCCCAAGAGTGTCCAGCCTTATGTCTCATCCAGCTGTGGGTCTAGATATGGTCAATCCAGGTTGCATCATAGACCCTGAACGGATTTTGTAAGAATTTCTGTCTCTTTCACTGTCTTTCTTTTGTGGGTTTTTTAAAGTAATGTATGTTTAGAATCGGGCTTGGCTGCTTTTCCCTGCTGTGTTGATGCCGCTTTACACCCTTTTGATTCACTTGCAGAGAGATATCGATACATAGGTTTTCAGATTCTTACTAGTCAGATATATTCTTGTGTGGTGACTAGGGTGTGTTGAGTCCAGTTCACTGAGCAGGGAGTAGGCCTTGTCTAGTACATATTTGGCTTATGGAGCGGTCTCTGAGCTAATTTCAAACCCTTGTTTTATGCATCACCCCACCTCACCTTTCCCGTTAAGCAGCCATAGTGTGTCTTCTAAAGGTGTGACTATGTTCTGTTTTGTAATTCAGTTCAAGTGTAGCGATTTTGACATTCCCCTAAAAGCGATATCTTAGGATAAGTGTCTTTTTCTGTGTGACTTATTTCACTTAGAATCATCGTACCTAAATCCACTCATCATGCTGCTAACTAGCCTTATGACATTGATTTCATGGCTGAGTGATATTCCATTGTGCCAAGTACCACCATTTCTTTATCCATTTTTCTCTTTCCTGGGATATTGAAGGTGTACCGAAGCGGAGGTTCTTGGAAACAGAGCAGCCGTAAACTTTAGGGTGCCTGTGTCTTGTTGATTTTTAGTTTTCCCAATTTATACGCCCATGAGTGGAAGTGCCCTATGCTCTCTACGCTGTGTTTATTACTTGTTTCAGGACACACCGTACTCTTCTCCAGAGTGCCTGTTGGCAATTTACATCCCGCCCATCAGCGTAGCAAGGCTCCCATGTCTCCATGGCCTGTCCTGCTTTTCTGATTTTTACACTTTTTTCAGCATGGCCCTTTTGACCGAGGGCAAGCGAGACTTCATTGTAGCGCTGATTTGCCCTTCCGGCTTGCTTGGTTGGCCAAAAAGGGCGTATGCGTTTTTTCCTGAATATATTCAGGAAAAAACGCATACGCCCTTTTTGGCCAAGGGCATCATTGTCAACGTTTTGCCGCTTTTCATGTGCTTTAAAGGCGAGTCGAATCTACCTCCTGAAATCTGTTTCCTGCAAATCTGCCTTGCTTTCAAATCCTCTTCGTTGCCTTCCCTCAATATATTTGTGGACGAGAGTTCTCATTTATAACTCTGCACGTTTGTGAATTGCAGTGCCCCTGAGCTCCATTTGTCTCCTCGCTTTTTTGGGAGCTGGCCGCAAAAGCGCAGGATTGCTTCAGGCCCTATTTTGGTTCTGGGGGGCAGGCTGAGCCTGTGGTTCATTCTTCTTCCTGATGGGAAAATGGAGTGACCTGTGCCTGTCCCAACACATAGGGCTAGTCTCTCGTTGGTTCCCCGTCTTCCCGTTCATCCTCAGGACAAATTACAACCTGGACGAAACTGGAGGTTAAAGGTGCTGATTCTCCAAGTAGGGAGATGGTTAGTCAAGAGGCTGGAATGGCGAACCCGAGCACAAGGAGAGGAGAAATGAGGTGCGTTTTAGAAACCTTTCCCGATCTCACGGCATACCATCTTCTGGGTTTCCCATGCATGTTTTGATGTAGGAAGATTCCCTTGTACCTGGAGATTTGAGACCCATGGGGTGGGTACCCCGCGGTATTACTTTAAAGGATCTGCATTTGCTCACCCAACCTCACCAATCCTCTCAGCCCCAAGAGTGTCCAGCCTTATGTCTCATCCAGCTGTGGGTCTAGATATGGTCAATCCAGGTTGCATCAGATACCCTGAACGGATTTTGTAAGAATTTCTCTCTCTTTCACTGTCTTTGCTTTGTGGGTTTTTTAAAGTAATGTATGTTTAGAATGGGGTTTGGCTGCTTTTCCCTGCTGTGTTTATGCCGCTTTACACCCTCTTGATTCACTTGCAGAGAGATATCGATACATAGGTTTTTGAGATTCATACTAGTCAGATATATTCTTGTGCGGTGACTAGGGGGTGTTGAGTCCAGTTCACTGAGCAGGGAGTAGGCCTTGTCTAGTACATATTTGGCTTATGGAGCGGTGTCTGAGCTAATTTCAAACCCTTGTTTTATGCATCACCCCACCTCACCTTTCCGGTTAAGTAGCCATAGTGTGTCTTCTAAAGGTGTGCCTCTGTTCTGTTTTGTAATTCAGTTCAAGTGTAGCGATTTTGGCATTCCCTCTATAAACGATATCTTAGGATAAGTGCCTTTTTCTGTGTGACTTATTTCACTTAGAATCATCGTACCTAAATCCACTCATCATGCTGCTAAGTAGCCTTATGACATTGATTTCATGGCTGAGTGATATTCCATTGTGCCAAGTACCACCATTTCTTTATCCATTTTTCTCTTTCCTTGGATATTGAAGGTGTACCGAAGCGGAGATTCTTGGAAACAGAGCAGCCGTAAACTTTAGGGTGCCTGTGTCTTGTTGATTTTTAGTTTTCCCAATTTATACGCCCATGAGTGGAAGTGCCCTATGCTCTCTACGCTGTGTTTATTACTTGTTTCAGGACACACCGTACTCTTCTCCAGAGTGCCTGTTGGCAATTTACATCCCGCCCATCAGCGTAGCAAGGCTCCCATGTCTCCATGGCCTGTCCTGCTTTTCTGGTTTTTACACTTTGTTCAGCATGGCCCTTTTGACCGAGGGCAAGCGAGACTTCTTTGTAGCGCTGATTTGCCCTTCCGGCTTGCTTGGTTGGCCAAAAAGGGCGTATGCGTTTTTTCCTGAATATATTCAGGAAAAAACGCATACGCCCTTTTTGGCCAAGGGCATCATTGTCAACGTTTTGCCGCTTTTCATGTGCTTTAAAGGCGAGTCGAATCTACCTCCTGAAATCTGTTTCCTGCAAATCTGCCTTGCTTTCAAATCCTCTTCGTTGCCTTCCCTCAATATATTTGTGGACGAGAGTTCTCATTTATAACTCTGCACGTTTGTGAATTGCAGTGCCCCTGAGCTCCATTTGTCTCCTCGCTTTTTTGGGAGCTGGCCGCAAAAGCGCAGGATTGCTTCAGGCCCTATTTTGGTTCTGGGGGGCAGGCTGAGCCTGTGGTTCATTCTTCTTCCTGATGGGAAAATGGAGTGACCTATGCCTCTCCCAACACCTAGGACTCGTCTCTCGTTGGTTCCGCATCTTCCCATTCATCCTCAGGACAAATTGCAACCTGTACAATCAGGAGGTTAAAGGTGCTGATTCTCCAAGTAGGGAGATGGTTAGTCAAGTGGCTGGAATGGCGAACCCGAGCACAAGGAGAGGAGAAATGAGGTGCGTTTTAGAAACCTTTCCCGATCTCATGGCATACCATCTTCTGGGTTTCCCATGCATGTTTTGATGTAGGAAGATGCCCTTGTACCTGGAGATTTGAGACCCATGGGGTGTGTTCCCAGCAGTGTTACTTTAAAGTATCTGCATTTCTCACCCAACCTCACCAATCCGCTCAGCCCCAAGAGTGTCCAGCCTTATGTCTCATCCAGCTGTGGGTCTAGATATGGTCAATCCAGGTTGCATCATAGACCCTGAACGGATTTTGTAAGAATTTCTGTCTCTTTCACTGTCTTTCTTTTGTGGGTTTTTTAAAGTAATGTATGTTTAGAATCGGGCTTGGCTGCTTTTCCCTGCTGTGTTGATGCCGCTTTACACCCTTTTGATTCACTTGCAGAGAGATATCGATACATAGGTTTTCAGATTCTTACTAGTCAGATATATTCTTGTGTGGTGACTAGGGTGTGTTGAGTCCAGTTCACTGAGCAGGGAGTAGGCCTTGTCTAGTACATATTTGGCTTATGGAGCGGTCTCTGAGCTAATTTCAAACCCTTGTTTTATGCATCACCCCACCTCACCTTTCCCGTTAAGCAGCCATAGTGTGTCTTCTAAAGGTGTGACTATGTTCTGTTTTGTAATTCAGTTCAAGTGTAGCGATTTTGACATTCCCCCAAAAAGCGATATCTTAGGATAAGTGTCTTTTTCTGTGTGACTTATTTCACTTAGAATCATCGTACCTAAATCCACTCATCATGCTGCTAAGTAGCCTTATGAGATTGATTTCATGGCTGAGTGATATTCCATTGTGCCAAGTACCACCATTTCTTTATCCATTTTTCTCTTTCCTGGGATATTGAAGGTGTACCGAAGCGGAGATTCTTGGAAAGAGAGCAGCCGTAAACTTTAGGGTGCCTGTGTCTTGTTGATTTTTAGTTTTCCCAATTTATACGCCCATGAGTGGAAGTGCCCTATGCTCTCTACGCTGTGTTTATTACTTGTTTCAGGACACACCGTACTCTTCTCCAGAGTGCCTGTTGGCAATTTACATCCCGCCCATCAGCGTAGCAAGGCTCCCATGTCTCCATGGCCTGTCCTGCTTTTCTGGTTTTTACACTTTTTTCAGCAAGGCCCTTTTGACCGAGGGCAAGCGAGACTTCTTTGTAGCGCTGATTTGCCCTTCCGGCTTGCTTGGTTGGCCAAAAAGGGCGTATGCGTTTTTTCCTGAATATATTCAGGAAAAAACGCATACGCCCTTTTTGGCCAAGGGCATCATTGTCAACGTTTTGCCGCTTTTCATGTGCTTTAAAGGCGAGTCGAATCTACCTCCTGAAATCTGTTTCCTGCAAATCTGCCTTGCTTTCAAATCCTCTTCGTTGCCTTCCCTCAATATATTTGTGGACGAGAGTTCTCATTTATAACTCTGCACGTTTGTGAATTGCAGTGTCCCTGAGCTCCATTTGTCTCCTCGCTTTTTGGGGAGCTGGCCGCAAAAGCGCAGGATTGCTTCAGGCCCTATTTTGGTTCTGGGTGGCAGGCTGAGCCTGTGGTTCATTCTTCTTCCTGATGGGAAAATGGAGTGACCTGTGCCTGTCCCAACACCTAGGGCTAGTGTCTCGTTGGTTCCCCGTCTTCCCGTTCATCCTCAGGACAAATTGCAACCTGGACGAAACAGGAGGTTAAAGGTGCTGATTCTCCAAGTAGAGAGATGGTTAGTCAAGCGGCTGGAATGGCGAACCCGAGCACAAGGAGAGGAGAAATGAGGTGCGTTTTAGAAACCTTTCCCGATCTCACGGCATACCATCTTCTGGGTTTCCCATGCATGTTTTGATGTAGGAAGATTCCCTTGTACCTGGAGATTTGAGAACCATGGGGTGGGTACCCCGCGGTATTACTTTAAAGTATCTGCATTTGCTCACCCAACCTCACCAATCCTCTCAGCCCCAAGAGTGTCCAGCCTTATGTCTCATCCAGCTGTGGGTCTAGATATGGTCAATCCAGGTTGCATCAGATACCCTGAACGGATTTTGTAAGAATTTCTCTCTCTTTCACTGTCTTTGCTTTGTGGGTTTTTTAAAGTAACGTATGTTTAGAATGGGGTTTGGCTGCTTTTCCCTGCTGTGTTTATGCCGCTTTACACCCTCTTGATTCACTTGCAGAGAGATATCGATACATAGGTTTTTGAGATTCATACTAGTCAGATATATTCTTGTGCGGTGACTAGGGGGTGTTGAGTCCAGTTCACTGAGCAGGGAGTAGGCCTTGTCTAGTACATATTTGGCTTATGGAGCGGTGTCTGAGCTAATTTCAAACCCTTGTTTTATGCATCACCTCACCTCACCTTTCCGGTTAAGTAGCCATAGTGTGTCTTCTAAAGGTGTGCCTCTGTTCTGTTTTGTAATTCAGTTCAAGTGTAGCGATTTTGGCATTCCCTCTATAAGCGATATCTTAGGATAAGTGCCTTTTTCTGTGTGACTTATTTCACTTAGAATCATCGTACCTAAATCCACTCATCATGCTGCTAAGTAGCCTTATGACATTGATTTCATGGCTGAGTGATATTCCATTGTGCCAAGTACCACCATTTCTTTATCCATTTTTCTCTTTCCTGGGATATTGAAGGTATACCGAAGCGGAGATTCTTGGAAACAGAGCAGCCGTAAACTTTAGGGTGCCTGTGTCTTGTTGATTTTTAGTTTTCCCAATTTATACGCCCATGAGTGGAAGTGCCCTATGGTCTCTACGCTGAGTTTATTACTTGTTTCAGGACACACCGTACTCTTCTCCAGAGTGCCTGTTGGCAATTTACATCCCGCCCATCAGCGTAGCAAGGCTCCCATGTCTCCATGGCCTGTCCTGCTTTTCTGGTTTTTACACTTTGTTCAGCATGGCCCTTTTGACCGAGGGCAAGCGAGACTTCTTTGTAGCGCTGATTTGCCCTTCCGGCGTGCTTGCTTGGCCTAAAAGGGCGTATGCGTTTTTTCCTGAATATATTCAGGAAAAAACGCATACGCCCTTTTTGGCCAAGGGCATCATTGTCAACGTTTTGCCGCTTTTCATGTGCTTTAAAGGCGAGTCGAATCTACCTCCTGAAATCTGTTTCCTGCAAATCTGCCTTGCTTTCAAATCCTCTTCGTTGCCTTCCCTCAATATATTTGTGGACGAGAGTTCTCATTTATAACTCTGCACGTTTGTGAATTGCAGTGCCCCTGAGCTCCATTTGTCTCCTCGCTTTTTTGGGAGCTGGCCGCAAAAGCGCAGGATTGCTTCAGGCCCTATTTTGGTTCTGGGGGGCAGGCTGAGCCTGTGGTTCATTCTTCTTCCTGATGGGAAAATGGAGTGACCTGTGCCTGTCCCAACACCGAGGGCTAGTCTCTCGTTGGTTCCCCGTCTTCCCGTTCATCCTCAGGACAAATTGCAACCTGGACGAAACAGGAGGTTAAAGGTGCTGATTCTCCAAGTAGGGAGATGGTTAGTCAACCGGCTGGAATGGCGAACCCGAGCACAAGGAGAGGAGAAATGAGGTGCGTTTTAGAAACCTTTCCCGATCTCATGGCATACCATCTTCTGGGTTTCCCATGCATGTTTTGATGTAGGAAGATGCCCTTGTACCTGGAGATTTGAGACCCATGGGGTGGGTACCCCGCGGTATTACTTTAAAGTATCTGTATTTGCTCACCCAACCTCACCAATCCTCTCAGCCCCAAGAGTGTCCAGCCTTATGTCTCATCCAGCTGTGGGTCTAGATATGGTCAATCCAGGTTGCATCAGAGACCCTGAACGGATTTTGTAAGAATTTCTCTCTCTTTCACTGTCTTTGCTTTGTGGGTTTTTTAAAGTAATGTATGTTTAGAATGGGGTTTGGCTGCTTTTCCCTGCTGCGTTGATGCTGCTTTACACCCTCTTGATTCACTTGCAGAGAGATATCGATACATAGGTTTTCAGATTCTTACTAGTCAGATATATTCTTGTGTGGTGACTAGGGTGTGTTGAGTCCAGTTCACTGAGCAGGGAGTACGCCTTGTCTATTACATATTTGGCTTATGGAGCGGTGTCTGAGCTAATTTCAAACCCTTGTTTTATGCATCACCCCACCTCACCTTTCCCGTTAAGCAGCCATAGTGTGTCTTCTAAAGGTGTGACTCTGTTTTGTTTTGTAATTCAGCTCAAGTGTAACGATTTTGACATTCCCTCTATAAGCGATATCTTAGGATAAGTGTCTTTTTCTGTGTGACTTATTTCACTTAGAATCATCGTACCTAAATCCACTCATCATGCTGCTAAGTAGCCTTATGAGATTGATTTCATGGCTGAGTGATATTCCATTGTGCCAAGTACCACCATTTCTTTATCCATTTTTCTCTTTCCTGGGATATTGAAGGTGTACCGAAGCGGAGGTTCTTGGAAACAGAGCAGCCGTAAACTTTAGGGTGCCTGTGTCTTGTTGATTTTTAGTTTTCCCAATTTATACGCCCATGAGTGGAAGTGCCCTATGCTCTCTACGCTGTGTTTATTACTTGTTTCAGGACACACCGTACTCTTCTCCAGAGTGCCTGTTGGCAATTTACATCCCGCCCATCAGCGTAGCAAGGCTCCCATGTCTCCATGGCCTGTCCTGCTTTTCTGGTTTTTACACTTTGTTCAGCATGGCCCTTTTGACCGAGGGCAAGCGAGACTTCTTTGTAGCGCTGATTTGCCCTTCCGGCTTGCTTGGTTGGCCAAAAAGGGCGTATGCGTTTTTTCCTGAATATATTCAGGAAAAAACGCATACGCCCTTTTTGGCCAAGGGCATCATTGTCAACGTTTTGCCGCTTTTCATGTGCTTTAAAGGCGAGTCGAATCTACCTCCTGAAATCTGTTTCCTGCAAATCTGCCTTGCTTTCAAAACCTCTTCGTTGCCTTCCCTCAATATATTTGTGGACGAGAGTTCTCATTTATAACTCTGCAAGTTTGTGAATTGCAGTGCCCCTGAGCTCCATTTGTCTCCTCGCTTTTTTGGGAGCTGGCCGCAAAAGCGCAGGATTGCTTCAGGCCCTATTTTGGTTCTGGGGGGCAGGCTGAGCCTGTGGTTCATTCTTCTTCCTGATGGGAAAATGGAGTGACCTATGCCTGTCCCAACACCTAGGGCTCGTCTCTCATTGGTTCCGCGTCTTCCCGTTCATCCTCAGGACAAATTGCAACCTGGACGAAACAGGAGGTTAAAGGTGCTGATTCTCCAAGTAGGGAGATGGTTAGTCAAGCGGCTGGAATGGCGAACCCGAGCACAAGGAGAGGAGAAATGAGGTGCGTTTTAGAAACCTTTCCCGATCTCACGGCATACCATCTTCTGGGTTTCCCATGCATGTTTTGATGTAGGAAGATTCCCTTGTACCTGGAGATTTGAGACCCATGGGGTGGGTCCCCCGCGGTATTACTTTAAAGTATCTGCATTTGCTCACCCAACCTCACCAATCCTCTCAGCCCCAAGAGTGTCCAGCCTTATGTCTCATCCAGCTGTGGGTCTAGATATGGTCAATCCAGGTTGCATCAGAGACCCTGAACGGATTTTGTAAGAATTTCTCTCTCTTTCACTGTCTTTGCTTTGTGGGTTTTTTAAAGTAATGTATGTTTAGAATGGGGTTTGGCTGCTTTTCCCTGCTGTGTTTATGCCGCTTTACACCCTCTTGATTCACTTTCAGAGAGATATCGATACATAGGTTTTCAGATTCATACTAGTCAGATATATTCTTGTGCGGTGACTAGGGGGTGTTGAGTCCAGTTCACTGAGCAGGGAGTAGGCCTTGTCTAGTACATATTTGGCTTATGGAGCGGTGTCTGAGCTAATTTCAAACCCTTGTTTTATGCATCACCCCACCTCACCTTTCCGGTTAAGCAGCCATAGTTTGTCTTCTAAAGGTGTGCCTCTGTTCTGTTTTGTAATTCAGTTCAAGTGTAGCGATTTTGACATTCCCTCTATAAGCGATATCTTAGGATAAGTGTCTTTTTCTGTGTGACTTATTTCACTTAGAATCATCGTACCTAAATCCACTCATCATGCTTCTAACTAGCCTTATGACATTGATTTCATGGCTGAGTGATATTCCATTGTGCCAAGTACCACCATTTCTTTATCCATTTTTCTCTTTCCTGGGATATTGAAGGTGTACCGAAGCGGAGATTCTTGGAAACAGAGCAGCCGTAAACTTTAGGGTGCCTGTGTCTTGTTGATTTTTAGTTTTCCCAATTTATACGCCCATGAGTGGAATTGCCCTATGCTCTCTACGTTGTGTTTATTACTTGTTTCAGGACACACCGTACTCTTCTCCAGAGTGCCTGTTGGCAATTTACATCCCGCCCATCAGCGTAGCAAGGCTCCCATGTCTCCATGGTCTGTCCTGCTTTTCTGGTTTTTACACTTTGTTCAGCATGGCCCTTTTGACCGAGGGCAAGCGAGACTTCTTTGTAGCGCTGATTTGCCCTTCCGGCTTGCTTGGTTGGCCAAAAAGGGCGTATGCGTTTTTTCCTGAATATATTCAGGAAAAAACGCATACGCCCTTTTTGGCCAAGGGCATCATTGTCAACGTTTTGCCGCTTTTCATGTGCTTTAAAGGCGAGTCGAATCTACCTCCTGAAATCTGTTTCCTGCAAATCTGCCTTGCTTTCAAATCCTCTTCGTTGCCTTCCCTCAATATATTTGTGGACGAGAGTTCTCATTTATAACTCTGCACGTTTGTGAATTGCAGTGCCCCTGAGCTCCATTTGTCTCCTCGCTTTTTTGGGAGCTGGCCGCAAAAGCGCAGGTTTGCTTCAGGCCCTATTTTGGTTCTGGGGGGCAGGCTGAGCCTGTGGTTCATTCTTCTTCCTGATGGGAAAATGGAGTGACCTATGCCTGTCCCAACACCTAGGGCTCGTCTCTCGTTGGTTCCGCGTCTTCCCGTTCATCCTCAGGACAAATTGCAACCTGTACAATCAGGAGGTTAAAGGTGCTGATTCTCCAAGTAGGGAGATGGTTAGTCAAGCGGCTGGAATGGCGAACCCGAGCACAAGGAGAGGAGAAATGAGGTGCGTTTTAGAAACCTTTCCCGATCTCATGGCATACCATCTTCTGGGTTTCCCATGCATGTTTTGATGTAGGAAGATGCCCTTGTACCTGGAGATTTGAGACCCATGGGGTGTGTTCCCAGCAGTGTTACTTTAAAGTATCTGGGTTTGCTCACCCAACCTCACCAATCCTCTCAGCCCCAAGAGTGTCCAGCCTTATGTCTCATCCAGCTGTTGGTGTAGATATGGTCAATCCAGGTTGCATCATAGACCCTGAATGGATTTTGTAAGAATTTCTCTCTCTTTAACTGTCTTTGTTTTGTGGGTTTTTTTAAGTAATTTATGTTTAGAATCGTGCTGGGCTGCTTTTCCCTGCTGTGTTGATGCTGCTTTACACCCTCTTGATTCACTTGCAGAGAGATATCGATACATAGGTTTTCAGATTCTTACTAGTCAGATATATTCTTGTGTGGTGACTAGGGTGTGTTGAGTCCAGTTCACTGAGCAGGGAGTAGGACTTGTCTATTACATATTTGGCTTATGGAGCGGTCTCTGAGCTAAATTCAAACCCTTGTTTTATGCCTCACCCCACCTCACCTTTCCCGTTAAGCAGCCATAGTGTGTCTTCTAAAGGTGTGACTCTGTTCTGTTTTGTAATTCAGTTCAAGTGTAGCGATTTTGACATTCCCTCTATAAGCGATATCTTAGGATAAGTGTCTTTTTCTGTGTGACTTATTTCACTTAGAATCATCGTACCTAAATCCACTCATCATGCTGCTAAGTAGCCTTATGAGATTGATTTCATGGCTGAGTGATATTCCATTGTGCCAAGTACCACCATTTCTTTATCCATTTTTCTCTTTCCTGGGATATTGAAGGTGTACCGAAGTGGAGATTCTTCGAAACAGAGCAGCCGTAAACTTTAGGGTGCCTGTGTCTTGTTGATTTTTAGTTTTCCCAATTTATACGCCCATGAGTGGAAGTGCCCTATGCTCTCTACGCTGTGTTTATTACTTGTTTCAGGACACACCGTACTCTTCTCCAGAGTGCCTGTTGGCAATTTACATCCCGCCCATCAGCGTAGCAAGGCTCCCATGTCTCCATGGCCTGTCCTGCTTTTCTGGTTTTTACACTTTGTTCAGCATGGCCCTTTTGACCGAGGGCAAGCGAGATTTATTTGTAGCGCTGATTTGCCCTTCCAGCTTGCTTGGTTGGCCAAAAAGGGCGTATGCGTTTTTTCCTGAATATATTCAGGAAAAAACGCATACGCCCTTTTTGGCCAAGGGCATCATTGTCAACGTTTTGCCGCTTTTCATGTGCTTTAAAGGCGAGTCGAATCTACCTCCTGAAATCTGTTTCCTGCAAATCTGCCTTGCTTTCAAATCCTCTTCGTTGCCTTCCCTCAATATATTTGTGGACGAGAGTTCTCATTTATAACTCTGCACGTTTGTGAATTGCAGTGCCCCTGAGCTCCATTTGTCTCCTCGCTTTTTTGGGAGCTGGCCGCAAAAGCGCAGGATTGCTTCAGGCCCTATTTTGGTTCTGGGGGGCAGGCTGAGCCTGTGGTTCATTCTTCTTCCTAATGGGAAAATGGAGTGACCTGTGCCTGTCCCAACACCGAGGGCTAGTCTCTCGTTGGTTCCCCGTCTTCCCGTTCATCCTCAGGACAAATTGCAACCTGGACGAAACAGGAGGTTAAAGGTGCTGATTCTCCAAGTAGGAAGATGGTTAGTCAAGCGGCTGGAATGGCGAACCCGAGCACAAGGAGAGGAGAAATGAGGTGCGTTTTAGAAACCTTTCCCGATCTCACGGCATACCATCTTCTGGGTTTCCCATGCATGTTTTGATGTAGGAAGATGCCCTTGTACCTGGAGATTTGAGACCCATGGGGTGTGTACCCCGCGGTGTTACTTTAAAATATCTGGGTTTGCTCACCCAACCTCACCAATCCTCTCAGCCCCAAGAGTGTCCAGCCTTATGTCTCATCCAGCTGTGGGTCTAGATATGGTCAATCCAGGTTGCATCATAGACCCTGAATGGATTTTGTAAGAATTTCTCTCTCTTTAACTGTCTTTGTTTTGTGGGTTTTTTAAAGTAATTTATGTTTAGAATCGGACTTGGCTGCTTTTCCCTGCTGCGTTGATGCTGCTTTACACCCTCTTGATTCACTTGCAGAGAGATATCGATACATAGGTTTTCAGATTCTTACTAGTCAGATATATTCTTGTGTGGTGACTAGGGTGTGTTGAGTCCAGTTCACTGAGCAGGGAGTAGGCCTTGTCTATTATATATTTGGCTTATGGAGCGGTCTCTGAGCTAATTTCAAACCCTTGTTTTATGCATCACCCCACCTCACCTTTCCCGTTAAGCAGCCATAGTGTGTCTTCTAAAGGTGTGACTCTGTTCTGTTTTGTAATTCAGTTCAAGTGTAGCGATTTTCACATTCCCTCTATAAGCGATATCTTAGGATAAGTGTCTTTTTCTGTGTGACTTATTTCACTTAGAATCATCGTACCTAAATCCAATCATCATGCTGCTATCTAGCCTTATGACATTGATTTCATGGCTGAGTGATATTGCATTGTGCCAAGTACCACCATTTCTTTATCCATTTTTCTCTTTCCTGGGATATTGAAGGTGTACCGAAGCGGAGGTTCTTGGAAACAGAGCAGCCGTAAATTTTAGGGTGCCTGTGTCTTGTTGATTTTTAGTTTTCCCAATTTATACGCCCATGAGTGGAAGTGCCCTATGCTCTCTACGCTGTGTTTATTACTTGTTTCAGGACACACCGTACTCTTCTCCAGAGTGCCTGTTGGCAATTTACATCCCGCCCATCAGCGTAGCAAGGCTCCCATGTCTCCATGGCCTGTCCTGCTTTTCTGGTTTTTACACTTTGTTCAGCATGGCCCTTTTGACCGAGGGCAAGCGAGACTTCTTTGTAGCGCTGATTTGCCCTTCCGGCTTGCTTGGTTGGCCAAAAAGGGCGTATGCGTTTTTTCCTGAATATATTCAGGAAAAAACGCATACGCCCTTTTTGGCCAAGGGCATCATTGTCAACGTTTTGCCGCTTTTCATGTGCTTTAAAGGCGAGTCGAATCTACCTCCTGAAATCTGTTTCCTGCAAATCTGCCTTGCTTTCAAATCTTCTTCGTTGCCTTCCCTCAATATATTTGTGGACGAGAGTTCTCATTTATAACTCTGCACGTTTGTGAATTGCAGTGCCCCTGAGCTCCATTGTCTCCTCGCTTTTTTGGGAGCTGGCCGCAAAAGCGCAGGATTGCTTCAGGCCCTATTTTGGTTCTGGGGGGCAGGCTGAGCCTGTGGTTCATTCTTCTTCCTGATGGGAAAATGGAGTGACCTATGCCTGTCCCAATACCTAGGGCTCGTCTCTCGTTGGTTCTGCGTCTTCCCATTCATCCTCAGGACAAATTGCAACCTGTACAATCAGGAGGTTAAAGGTGCTGATTCTCCAAGTAGGGAGATGGTTAGTCAAGCGGCTGGAATGGCGAACCCGAGCACAAGGAGAGGAGAAATGAGGTGCGTTTTAGAAACCTTTCCCGATCTCATGGCATACCATCTTCTGGCTTTCCCATGCATGTTTTGATGTAGGAAGATGCCCTTGTACCTGGAGATTTGAGACCCATGGGGTGTGTTCCCAGCAGTGTTACTTTAAAGTATCTGGGTTTGCTCACCCAACCTCACCAATCCTCTCAGCCCCAAGAGTGTCCAGCCTTATGTCTCATCCAGCTGTAGGTGTAGATATGGTCAATCCAGGTTGCATCAGAGACCCTGAACGGATTTTGTAAGAATTTCTCTCTCTTTCACTGTCTTTGTTTTGTGGGTTTTTTAAAGTAATTTATGTTTAGAATCGGGCTTGGCTGCTTTTCCCTGCTGTGTTGATACCGCTTTACACCCTCTTGATTCACTTGCAGAGAGATATCGATACATAGGTTTTCAGATTCTTACTAGTCAGATATATTCTTGTGTGGTGACTAGGGTGTGTTGAGTCCAGTTCACTGAGCAGGGAGTAGGCCTTGTCTATTATATATTTGGCTTATGGAGCGGTCTCTGAGCTAATTTCAAACCCTTGTTTTATGCATCACCCCACCTCACCTTTCCCGTTAAGCAGCCATAGTGTGTCTTCTAAAGGTGTGACTCTGTTCTGTTTTGTAATTCAGTTCAAGTGTAGCGATTTTGACATTCCCTCTATAAGCGATATCTTAGGATAAGTGTCTTTTTCTGTGTGACTTATTTCACTTAGAATCATCGTACCTAAATCCAATCATCATGCTGCTAACTAGCCTTATGACATTGATTTCATGGCTGAGTGATATTGCATTGTGCCACGTACCACCATTTCTTTATCCATTTTTCTCTTTCCTGGGATATTGAAGGTGTACCGAAGCGGAGGTTCTTGGAAACAGAGCAGCCGTAAATTTTAGGGTGCCTGTGTCTTGTTGATTTTTAGTTTTCCCAATTTATACGCCCATGAGTGGAAGTGCCCTATGCTCTCTACGCTGTGTTTATTACTTGTTTCAGGACACACCGTACTCTTCTCCAGAGTGCCTGTTGGCAATTTACATCCCGCCCATCAGCGTAGCAAGGCTCCCATGTCTCCATGGCCTGTCCTGCTTTTCTGGTTTTTACACTTTGTTCAGCATGGCCCTTTTGACCGAGGGCAAGCGAGACTTCTTTGTAGCGCTGATTTGCCCTTCCGGCTTGCTTGGTTGGCCAAAAAGGGCGTATGCGTTTTTTCCTGAATATATTCAGGAAAAAACGCATACGCCCTTTTTGGCCAAGGGCATCATTGTCAACGTTTTGCCGCTTTTCATGTGCTTTAAAGGCGAGTCGAATCTACCTCCTGAAATCTGTTTCCTGCAAATCTGCCTTGCTTTCAAATCTTCTTCGTTGCCTTCCCTCAATATATTTGTGGACGAGAGTTCTCATTTATAACTCTGCACGTTTGTGAATTGCAGTGCCCCTGAGCTCCCTTTGTCTCCTCGCTTTTTTGGGAGCTGGCCGCAAAAGCGCAGGATTGCTTCAGGCCCTATTTTGGTTCTGGGGGGCAGGCTGAGCCTGTGGTTCATTCTTCTTCCTGATGGGAAAATGGAGTGACCTATGCCTGTCCCAACACCTATGGCTCGTCTCTCGTTGGTTCTGCGTCTTCCCATTCATCCTCAGGACAAATTGCAACCTGTACAATCAGGAGGTTAAAGGTGCTGATTCTCCAAGTAGGGAGATGGTTAGTCAAGCGGCTGGAATGGCGAACCCGAGCACAAGGAGAGGAGAAATGAGGTGCGTTTTAGAAACCTTTCCCGATCTCATGGCATACCATCTTCTGGGTTTCCCATGCATGTTTTGATGTAGGAAGATGCCCTTGTACCTGGAGATTTGAGACCCATGGGGTGTGTTCCCAGCAGTGTTACTTTAAAGTATCTGGGTTTGCTCACCCAACCTCACCAATCCTCTCAGCCCCAAGAGTGTCCAGCCTTATGTCTCATCCAGCTGTGGGTGTAGATATGGTCAATCCAGGTTGCATCATAGACCCTGAACGGATTTTGTAAGAATTTCTCTCTCTTTCACTGTCTTTGTTTTGTGGGTTTTTTAAAGTAATTTATGTTTAGAATCGGGCTTGGCTGCTTTTCCCTGCTGTGTTGATACCGCTTTACAACCTCTTGATTCACTTGCAGAGAGATATCGATACATAGGTTTTCAGATTCTTACTAGTCAGATATATTCTTGTGTGGTGACTAGGGTGTGTTGAGTCCAGTTCACTGAGCAGGGAGTAGGCCTTGTCTATTACATATTTGGCTTATGGAGCAGTGTCTGAGCTAATTTCAAACCCTTGTTTTATGCATCACACCACCTCACCTTTCCCGTTAAGCAGCCATAGTGTGTCTTCTAAAGGTGTGACTCTGTTCTGTTTTGTAATTCAGTTCAAGTGTAGCGATTTTGACATTCCCTCTATAAGCGATATCTTAGGATAAGTGTCTTTTTCTGTGTGACTTATTTCACTTAGAATCATCGTACCTAAATCCACTCATCATGCTGCTAACTAGCCTTATGACATTGATTTCATGGCTGAGTGATATTCCATTGTGCCAAGTACCACCATTTCTTTATCCATTTTTCTCTTTCCTGGGATATTGAAGGTGTACCGAAGCGGAGGTTCTTGGAAACAGAGCAGCCGTAAACTTTAGGGTGCCTGTGTCTTGTTGATTTTTACTTTTCCCAATTTATACGCCCATGAGTGGAAGTGCCCTATGCTCTCTACGCTGTGTTTATTATTGTTTCAGGACACACCGTACTCTTCTCCAGAGTGCCTGTTGGCAATTTACATCCCGCCCATCAGCGTAGCAAGGCTCCCATGTCTCCATGGCCTGTCCTGCTTTTCTGGTTTTTACACTTTGTTCAGCATGGCCCTTTTGACCGAGGGCAAGCGAGACTTCTTTGTAGCGCTGATTTGCCCTTCCGGCTTGCTTGGTTGGCCAAAAAGGGCGTATGCGTTTTTTCCTGAATATATTCAGGAAAAAACGCATACGCCCTTTTTGGCCAAGGGCATCATTGTCAACGTTTTGCCGCTTTTCATGTGCTTTAAAGGCGAGTCGAATCTACCTCCTGAAATCTGTTTCCTGCAAATCTGCCTTGCTTTCAAATCCTCTTCGTTGCCTTCCCTCAATATATTTGTGGACGAGAGTTCTCATTTATAACTCTGCACGTTTGTGAATTGCAGTGCCCCTGAGCTCCATTTGTCTCCTCGCTTTTTTGGGAGCTGGCCGCAAAAGCGCAGGATTGCTTCAGGCCCTATTTTGGTTCTGGGGGGCAGGCTGAGCCTGTGGTTCATTCTTCTTCCTGATGGGAAAATGGAGTGACCTATGCCTGTCCCAACACCTAGGGCTCGTATCTCGTTGGTTCTGCGTCTTCCCATTCATCCTCAGGACAAATTGCAACCTGTACAATCAGGAGGTTAAAGGTGCTGATTCTCCAAGTAGGGAGATGGTTAGTCAAGCGGCTGGAATGGCGAACCCGAGCACAAGGAGAGGAGAAATGAGGTGCGTTTTAGAAACCTTTCCCGATCTCATGGCATACCATCTTCTGGGTTTCCCATGCATGTTTTGATGTAGGAAGATGCCCTTGTACCTGGAGATTTGAGACCCATGGGGTGTGTTCCCCGCAGTGTTACTTTAAAGTATCTGCGTTTGCTCACCCAACCTCACCAATCCTCTCAGCCCCAAGAGTGTCCAGCCTTATGTCTCATCCAGCTGTGGGTCTAGATATGGTCAATCCAGGTTGCATCATAGACCCTGAACGGATTTTGTAAGAATTTCTCTCTCTTTCACGGTCTTTGTTTTGTGGGTTTTTTAAAGTAATTTACGTTTAGAATCGGTCTTGGCTGCTTTTCCCTGCTGTGTTGATGCCGTTTTACACCCTCTTGATTCACTTGCAGAGAGATATCGATACATAGGTTTTCAGATTCTTACTAGTGTGGTGACTAGGGTGTGTTGAGTCCAGTTCACTGAGCAGGGAGTAGGCCTTGTCTATTACATATTTGGCTTATGGAGCAGTGTCTGAGCTAATTTCAAACCCTTGTTTTATGCATCACCCCACCTCACCTTTCCCGTTAAGCAGCCATAGTGTGTCTTCTAAAGGTGTGACTCTGTTCTGTTTTGTAATTCAGTTCAAGTGTAGCGATTTTGACATTCCCTCTATAAGCGATATCTTAGGATAAGTGTCTTTTTCTGTGTGACTTATTTCACTTAGAATCATCGTACCTAAATCCACTCATCATGCTGCTAACTAGCCTTATGACATTGATTTCATGGCTGAGTGATATTCCATTGTGCCAAGTACCACCATTTCTTTATCCATTTTTCTCTTTCCTGGGATATTGAAGGTGTACCGAAGCGGAGGTTCTTGGAAACAGAGCAGCCGTAAACTTTAGGGTGCCTGTGTCTTGTTGATTTTTAGTTTTCCCAATTTATACGCCCATGAGTGGAAGTGCCCTATGCTCTCTACGCTGTGTTTATTACTTGTTTCAGGACACACCGTACTCTTCTCCAGAGTGCCTGTTGGCAATTTACATCCCGCCCATCAGCGTAGCAAGGCTCCCATGTCTCCATGGCCTGTCCTGCTTTTCTGGTTTTTACACTTTGTTCAGCATGGCCCTTTTGACCGAGGGCAAGCGAGACTTCTTTGTAGCGCTGATTTGCCCTTCCGGCTTGCTTGGTTGGCCAAAAAGGGCGTATGCGTTTTTTCCTGAATATATTCAGGAAAAAACGCATACGCCCTTTTTGGCCAAGGGCATCATTGTCAACGTTTTGCCGCTTTTCATGTGCTTTAAAGGCGAGTCGAATCTACCTCCTGAAATCTGTTTCCTGCAAATCTGCCTTGCTTTCAAATCCTCTTCGTTGCCTTCCCTCAATATATTTGTGGACGAGAGTTCTCATTTATAACTCTGCACGTTTGTGAATTGCAGTGCCCCTGAGCTCCATTTGTCTCCTCGCTTTTTTGGGAGCTGGCCGCAAAAGCGCAGGATTGCTTCAGGCCCTATTTTGGTTCTGGGGGGCAGGCTGAGCCTGTGGTTCATTCTTCTTCCTGATGGGAAAATGGAGTGACCTATGCCTGTCCCAACACCTAGGGCTCGTATCTCGTTGGTTCTGCGTCTTCCCATTCATCCTCAGGACAAATTGCAACCTGTACAATCAGGAGGTTAAAGGTGCTGATTCTCCAAGTAGGGAGATGGTTAGTCAAGGGGCTGGAATGGCGAACCCGAGCACAAGGAGAGGAGAAATGAGGTGCGTTTTAGAAACCTTTCCCGATCTCATGGCATACCATCTTCTGGGTTTCCCATGCATGTTTTGATGTAGGAAGATGCCCTTGTACCTGGAGATTTGAGACCCATGGGGTGTGTTCCCCGCAGTGTTACTTTAAATTATCTGCGTTTGCTCACCCAACCTCACCAATCCTCTCAGCCCCAAGAGTGTCCAGCCTTATGTCTCATCCAGCTGTGGGTCTAGATATGGTCAATCCAGGTTGCATCATAGACCCTGAACGGATTTTGTAAGAATTTCTCTCTCTTTCACGGTCTTTGTTTTGTGGGTTTTTTAAAGTAATTTACGTTTAGAATCGGTCTTGGCTGCTTTTCCCTGCTGTGTTGATGCCGCTTTACACCCTCTTGATTCACTTGCAGAGAGATATCGATACATAGGTTTTCAGATTCTTACTAGTGTGGTGACTAGGGTGTGTTGAGTCCAGTTCACTGAGCAGGGAGTAGGCCTTGTCTATTACATATTTGGCTTATGGAGCGGTCTCTGAGCTAATTTCAAACCCTTGTTTTATGCATCACCCCACCTCACCTTTCCCGTTAAGCAGCCATAGTGTGTCTTCTAAAGGTGTGACTCTGTTCTGTTTTGTAATTCAGTTCAAGTGTAGCGATTTTGACATTCCCTCTATAAGCGATATCTTAGGATAAGTGTCTTTTTCTGTGTGACTTATTTCACTTAGAATCATCGTACCTAAATCCACTCATCATGCTGCTAACTAGCCTTATGACATTGATTTCATGGCTGAGTGATATTCCATTGTGCCAAGTACCACCATTTCTTTATCCATTTTTCTCTTTCCTGGGATATTGAAGGTGTACCGAAGCGGAGGTTCTTGGAAACAGAGCAGCCGTAAACTTTAGGGTGCCTGTGTCTTGTTGATTTTTAGTTTTCCCAATTTATACGCCCATGAGTGGAAGTGCCCTATGCTCTCTACGCTGTGTTTATTACTTGTTTCAGGACACACCGTACTCTTCTCCAGAGTGCCTGTTGGCAATTTACATCCCGCCCATCAGCGTAGCAAGGCTCCCATGTCTCCATGGCCTGTCCTGCTTTTCTGGTTTTTACACTTTGTTCAGCATGGCCCTTTTGACCGAGGGCAAGCGAGACTTCTTTGTAGCGCTGATTTGCCCTTCCGGCTTGCTTGGTTGGCCAAAAAGGGCGTATGCGTTTTTTACTGAATATATTCAGGAAAAAACGCATACGCCCTTTTTGGCCAAGGGCATCATTGTCAACGTTTGCCGCTTTTCATGTGCTTTAAAGGCGAGTCGAATCTACCTCCTGAAATCTGTTTCCTGCAAATCTGCCTTGCTTTCAAATCCTCTTTGTTGCCTTCCCTCAATATATTTGTGGACGAGAGTTCTCATTTATAACTCTGCACGTTTGTGAATTGCAGTGCCCCTGAGCTCCATTTGTCTCCTCGCTTTTTTGGGAGCTGGCCGCAAAAGCGCAGGATTGCTTCAGGCCCTATTTTGGTTCTGGGGGGCAGGCTGAGCCTGTGGTTCATTCTTCTTCCTGATGGGAAAATGGAGTGACCTATGCCTGTCCCAACACCTAGGGCTCGTATCTCGTTGGTTCTGCGTCTTCCCATTCATCCTCAGGACAAATTGCAACCTGTACAATCAGGAGGTTAAAGGTGCTGATTCTCCAAGTAGGGAGATGGTTAGTCAAGGAGCTGGAATGGCGAACCCGAGCACAAGGAGAGGAGAAATGAGGTGCGTTTTAGAAACCTTTCCCGATCTCATGGCATACCATCTTCTGGGTTTCCCATGCATGTTTTGATGTAGGAAGATGCCCTTGTACCTGGAGATTTGAGACCCATGGGGTGTGTTCCCCGCAGTGTTACTTTAAATTATCTGCGTTTGCTCACCCAACCTCACCAATCCTCTCAGCCCCAAGAGTGTCCAGCCTTATGTCTCATCCAGCTGTGGGTCTAGATATGGTCAATCCAGGTTGCATCATAGACCCTGAACGGATTTTGTAAGAAATTCTCTCTCTTTCACTGTCTTTGTTTTGTGGGTTTTTTAAAGTAATTTATGTTTAGAATCATGCTTGGCTGCTTTTCCCTGCTGTGTTGATGCCGCTTTACACCCTCTTGATTCACTTGCAGAGAGATATCGATACATAGGTTTTCAGATTCTTACTAGTCAGATATATTCTTGTGTGGTGACTAGGGTGTGTTGAGTCCAGTTCACTGAGCAGGGAGTAGGCCTTGTCTATTACATATTTGGCTTATGGAGCGGTCTCTGAGCTAATTTCAAACCCTTGTTTTATGCATCACCCCACCTCACCTTTCCCGTTAAGCAGCCATAGTGTGTCTTCTAAAGGTGTGACTCTGTTCTGTTTTGTAATTCAGTTCAAGTGTAGCGATTTTGACATTCCCTCTATAAGCGATATCTTAGGATAAGTGTCTTTTTCTGTGTGACTTATTTCACTTAGAATCATCGTACCTAAATCCACTCATCATGCTGCTAACTAGCCTTATGACATTGATTTCATGGCTGAGTGATATTCCATTGTGCCAAGTACCACCATTTCTTTATCCATTTTTCTCTTTCCTGGGATATTGAAGGTGTACCGAAGCGGAGGTTCTTGGAAACAGAGCAGCCGTAAACTTTAGGGTGCCTGTGTCTTGTTGATTTTTAGTTTTCCCAATTTATACGCCCATGAGTGGAAGTGCCCTATCCTCTCTACGCTGTGTTTATTACTTGTTTCAGGACACACCGTACTCTTCTCCAGAGTGCCTGTTGGCAATTTACATCCCGCCCATCAGCGTAGCAAGGCTCCCATGTCTCCATGGCCTGTCCTGCTTTTCTGGTTTTTACACTTTGTTCAGCATGGCCCTTTTGACCGAGGGCAAGCGAGACTTCTTTGTAGCGCTGATTTGCCCTTCCGGCTTGCTTGGTTGGCCAAAAAGGGCGTATGCGTTTTTTCCTGAATATATTCAGGAAAAAACGCATACGCCCTTTTTGGCCAAGGGCATCATTGTCAACGTTTTCCTGCTTTTCATGTGCTTTAAAGGCGAGTCGAATCTACCTCCTGAAATCTGTTTCCTGCAAATCTGCCTTGCTTTCAAATCCTCTTTGTTGCCTTCCCTCAATATATTTGTGGACGAGAGTTCTCACTTATAACTCTGCACGTTTGTGAATTGCAGTGCCCCTGAGCTCCATTTGTCTCCTCGCTTTTTTGGGAGCTGGCCGCAAAAGCGCAGGATTGCTTCAGGCCCTATTTTGGTTCTGGGGGGCAGGCTGAGCCTGTGGTTCATTCTTCTTCCTGATGGGAAAATGGAGTGTCCTATGCCTGTCCCAACACCTAGGGCTCGTCTCTCGTTGGTTCCACGTCTTCCCGTTCATCCTCAGGACAAATTGCAACCTGTACAATCAGGAGGTTAAAGGTGCTGATTCTCCAAGTAGGGAGATGGTTAGTCAAGCGGCTGGAATGGCGAACCCAAGCACAAGGAGAGGAGAAATGAGGTGCGTTTTAGAAACCTTTCCCGATCTCATGGCATACCATCTTCTGGGTTTCCCATGCATGTTTTGATGTAGGAAGATGCCCTTGTACCTGGAGATTTGAGACCCATGGGGTGTGTTCCCCGCAGTGTTACTTTAAAGTATCTGCGTTTGCTCACCCAACCTCACCTATCTTCTCAGCCCCAAGAGTGTCCAGCCTTATGTCTCATCCAGCTGTGGGTCTAGATATGGTCAATCCAGGTTGCATCATAGACCCTGAACGGATTTTGTAAGAATTTCTCTCTCTCACGGTCTTTGTTTTGTGGGTTTTTTAAAGTAATTTACGTTTAGAATCGGTCTTGGCTGCTTTTCCCTGCTGTGTTGATGCCGTTTTACACCCTCTTGATTCACTTGCAGAGAGATATCGATACATAGGTTTTCAGATTCTTACTAGTGTGGTGACTAGGGTGTGTTGAGTCCAGTTCACTGAGCAGGGAGTAGGCCTTTTCTATTACATATTTGGCTTATGGAGCAGTGTCTGAACTAATTTCAAACCCTTGTTTTATGCATCACCCCACCTCACCTTTCCCGTTAAGCAGCCATAGTGTGTCTTCTAAAGGTGTGACTCTGTTCTGTTTTGTAATTCAGTTCAAGTGTAGCGATTTTGACATTCCCTCTATAAGCGATATCTTAGGATAAGTGTCTTTTTCTGTGTGACTTATTTCACTTAGAATCATCGTACCTAAATCCACTCATCATGCTGCTAACTAGCCTTATGACATTGATTTCATGGCTGAGTGATATTCCATTGTGCCAAGTACCACCATTTCTTTATCCATTTTTCTCTTTCCTGGGATATTGAAGGTGTACCGAAGCGGAGGTTCTTGGAAACAGAGCAGCCGTAAACTTTAGGGTGCCTGTGTCTTGTTGATTTTTAGTTTTCCCAATTTATACGCCCATGAGTGGAAGTGCCCTATGCTCTCTACGCTGTGTTTATTACTTGTTTCAGGACACACCGTACTCTTCTCCAGAGTGCCTGTTGGCAATTTACATCCCGCCCATCAGCGTAGCAAGGCTCCCATGTCTCCATGGCCTGTCCTGCTTTTCTGGTTTTTACACTTTGTTCAGCATGGCCCTTTTGACCGAGGGCAAGCGAGACTTCTTTGTAGCGCTGATTTGCCCTTCCGGCTTGCTTGGTTGGCCAAAAAGGGCGTATGCGTTTTTTCCTGAATATATTCAGGAAAAAACGCATACGCCCTTTTTGGCCAAGGGCATCATTGTCAACGTTTTGCCGCTTTTCATGTGCTTTAAAGGCGAGTCGAATCTACCTCCTGAAATCTGTTTCCTGCAAATCTGCCTTGCTTTCAAATCCTCTTTGTTGCCTTCCCTCAATATATTTGTGGACGAGAGTTCTCATTTATAACTCTGCACGTTTGTGAATTGCAGTGCCCCTGAGCTCCATTTGTCTCCTCGCTTTTTTGGGAGCTGGCCGCAAAAGCGCAGGATTGCTTCAGGCCCTATTTTGGTTCTGGGGGGCAGGCTGAGCCTGTGGTTCATTCTTCTTCCTGATGGGAAAATGGAGTGACCTATGCCTGTCCCAACACCTAGGGCTCATCTCTCGTTGGTTCTGCGTCTTCCCATTCATCCTCAGGACAAATTGCAACCTGTACAATCAGGAGGTTAAAGGTGCTGATTCTCCAAGTAGGGAGATGGTTAGTCAAGCGGCTGGAATGGCGAACCCGAGCACAAGGAGAGGAGAAATGAGGTGCGTTTTAGAAACCTTTCCCGATCTCATGGCATACCATCTTCTGGGTTTCCCATGCATGTTTTGATGTAGGAAGATGCCCTTGTACCTGGAGATTTGAGACCCATGGGGTGTGTTCCCCGCAGTGTTACTTTAAATTATCTGCGTTTGCTCACCCAACCTCACCAATCCTCTCAGCCCCAAGAGTGTCCAGCCTTATGTCTCATCCAGCTGTGGGTCTAGATATGGTCAATCCAGGTTGCATCATAGACCCTGAACGGATTTTGTAAGAAATTCTCTCTCTTTCACTGTCTTTGTTTTGTGGGTTTTTTAAAGTAATTTATGTTTAGAATCATGCTTGGCTGCTTTTCCCTGCTGTGTTGATACCGCTTTACACCCTCTTGATTCATTGCAGAGAGATATCGATACATAGGTTTTCAGATTCTTACTAGTCAGATATATTCTTGTGTGGTGACTAGGGTGTGTTGAGTCCAGTTCACTGAGCAGGGAGTAGGCCTTGTCTATTACATATTTGGCTTATGGAGCAGTGTTTGAGCTAATTTCAAACCCTTGTTTTATGCATCACCCCACCTCACCTTTCCCGTTAAGCAGCCATAGTGTGTCTTCTAAAGGTGTGACTCTGTTCTGTTTTGTAATTCAGTTCAAGTGTAGCGATTTTGACATTCCCTCTATAAGCGATATCTTAGGACAAGTGCCTTTTTCTGTGTGACTTATTTCACTTAGATTCATCGTACCTAAATCCACTCATCATGCTGCTAACTAGCCTTATGACATTGATTTCATGGCTGAGTGATATTCCATTGTGCCAAGTACCACCATTTCTTTATCCATTTTTCTCTTTCCTGGGATATTGAAGGTGTACCGAAGCGGAGGTTCTTGGAAACAGAGCAGCCGTAAACTTTAGGGTGCCTGTGTCTTGTTGATTTTTACTTTTCCCAATTTATACGCCCATGAGTGGAAGTGCCCTATGCTCTCTACGCTGTGTTTATTACTTGTTTCAGGACACACCGTACTCTTCTCCAGAGTGCCTGTTGGCAATTTACATCCCGCCCATCAGCGTAGCAAGGCTCCCATGTCTCCATGGCCTGTCCTGCTTTTCTGGTTTTTACACTTTGTTCAGCATGGCCCTTTTGACCGAGGGCAAGCGAGACTTCTTTGTAGCGCTGATTTGCCCTTCCGGCTTGCTTGGTTGGCCAAAAAGGGCGTATGCGTTTTTTCCTGAATATATTCAGGAAAAAACGCATACGCCCTTTTTGGCCAAGGGCATCATTGTCAACGTTTTGCCGCTTTTCATGTGCTTTAAAGGCGAGTCGAATCTACCTCCTGAAATCTGTTTCCTGCAAATCTGCCTTGCTTTCAAATCCTCTTCGTTGCCTTCCCTCAATATATTTGTGGACGAGAGTTCTCATTTATAACTCTGCACGTTTGTGAATTGCAGTGCCCCTGAGCTCCATTTGTCTCCTCGCTTTTTTGGGAGCTGGCCGCAAAAGCGCAGGATTGCTTCAGGCCCTATTTTGGTTCTGGGGGGCAGGCTGAGCCTGTGGTTCATTCTTCTTCCTGATGGGAAAATGGAGTGACCTATGCCTGTCCCAACACCTAGGGCTCGTCTCTCGTTGGTTCTGCGTCTTCCCATTCATCCTCAGGACAAATTGCAACCTGTACAATCAGGAGGTTAAAGGTGCTGATTCTCCAAGTAGGGAGATGGTTAGTCAAGCGGCTGGAATGGCGAACCCGAGCACAAGGAGAGGAGAAATGAGGTGCGTTTTAGAAACCTTTCCCGATCTCATGGCATACCATCTTCTGGGTTTCCCATGCATGTTTTGATGTAGGAAGATGCCCTTGTACCTGGAGATTTGAGACCCATGGGGTGTGTTCCCCGCAGTGTTACTTTAAAGTATCTGCGTTTGCTCACCCAACCTCACCAATCCTCTCAGCCCCAAGAGTGTCCAGCCTTATTTCTCATCCAGCTGTGGGTCTAGATATGGTCAATCCAGGTTGCATCATAGACCCTGAACGGATTTTGTAAGAAATTCTCTCTCTTTCACTGTCTTTGTTTTGTGGGTTTTTTAAAGTAATTTATGTTTAGAATCATGCTTGGCTGCTTTTCCCTGCTGTGTTGATGCCGCTTTACACCCTCTTGATTCATTGCAGAGAGATATCGATACATAGGTTTTCAGATTCTTACTAGTCAGATATATTCTTGTGTGGTGACTAGGGTGTGTTGAGTCCAGTTCACTGAGCAGGGAGTAGGCCTTGTCTATTACATATTTGGCTTATGGAGCGGTCTCTGAGCTAATTTCAAACCCTTGTTTTATGCATCACCCCACCTCACCTTTCCCGTTAAGCAGCCATAGTGTGTCTTCTAAAGGTGTGACTCTGTTCTGTTTTGTAATTCAGTTCAAGTGTAGCGATTTTGACATTCCCTCTATAAGCGATATCTTAGGATAAGTGTCTTTTTCTGTGTGACTTATTTCACTTAGAATCATCGTACCTAAATCCACTCATCATGCTGCTAACTAGCCTTATGACATTGATTTCATGGCTGAGTGATATTCCATTGTGCCAAGTACCACCATTTCTTTATCCATTTTTCTCTTTCCTGGGATATTGAAGGTGTACCGAAGCGGAGGTTCTTGGAAACAGAGCAGCCGTAAACTTTAGGGTGCCTGTGTCTTGTTGATTTTTAGTTTTCCCAATTTATACGCCCATGAGTGGAAGTGCCCTATGCTCTCTACGCTGTGTTTATTACTTGTTTCAGGACACACCGTACTCTTCTCCAGAGTGCCTGTTGGCAATTTACATCCCGCCCATCAGCGTAGCAAGGCTCCCATGTCTCCATGGCCTGTCCTGCTTTTCTGGTTTTTACACTTTGTTCAGCATGGCCCTTTTGACCGAGGGCAAGCGAGACTTCTTTGTAGCGCTGATTTGCCCTTCCGGCTTGCTTGGTTGGCCAAAAAGGGCGTATGCGTTTTTTCCTGAATATATTCAGGAAAAAACGCATACGCCCTTTTTGGCCAAGGGCATCATTGTCAACGTTTTGCCGCTTTTCATGTGCTTTAAAGGCGAGTCGAATCTACCTCCTGAAATCTGTTTCCTGCAAATCTGCCTTGCTTTCAAATCCTCTTCGTTGCCTTCCCTCAATATATTTGTGGACGAGAGTTCTCATTTATAACTCTGCACGTTGGTGAATTGCACTGCCCCTGAGCTCCATTTGTCTCCTCGCTTTTTTGGGAGCTGGCCGCAAAAGCGCAGGATTGCTTCAAGCCCTATTTTGGTTCTGGGGGGCAGGCTGAGCCTGTGGTTCATTCTTCTTCCTGATGGGAAAATGGAGTCACCTATGCCTGTCCCAAAACCTAGGGATTGTCTCTCGTTGGTTCCGCAACTTCCCTTTCATCCTCAGGACAAATTGCAACCTGTACAATCAGGAGGTTAAAGGTGCTGATTCTCCAAATAGGGAGATGGTTAGTCAAGCGGCTGGAATGGCAAACCAGAGCACAAGGAGAGGAAAAATGAGGTGCATTTTAGAAACCTTTCCCGATCTCATGGCATACCATCTTCTGGGTTTCCCATGCATGTTTTGATGTAGGAAGATGCCCTTGTACCTGGAGATTTGAGACCCATGGGGTGTCTTCCCCGCAGTGTTACTTTAAAGTATCTGCGTTTGCTCACACAACCTCACCAATCCTCTCAGCCCCAAGAGTGTCCAGCCTTATGTCTCATCCAGCTGTGGGTCTAGATATGGTCAATCCAGGTTGCATCATAGACCCTGAACGGATTTTGTAAGAATTTCTCTCTCTTTCACTGTCTTTGTTTTGTGGGTTTTTTAAAGTAATTTACGTTTAGAATCGGTCTTGGCTGCTTTTCCCTGCTGTGTTGATGCCGCTTTATACCCTCTTGATTCACTTGCAGAGAGATATCGATACATAGGTTTTCAGATTCTTACTAGTGTGGTGACTAGGGTGTGTTGAGTCCAGTTCACTGAGCAGGGAGTAGGCCTTGTCTATTACATATTTGGCTTATGGAGCGGTCTTTGAGCTAATTTCAAACCATTGTTTTATGCATCACCCCACCTCACCTTTCCCGTTAAGCAGCCATAGTGTGTCTTCTAAAGGTGTGACTCTGTTCTCTTTTGTAATTCAGTTCAAGTGTAGCGATTTTGACATTCCCTCTATAAGCGATATCTTAGGATAAGTGTCTTTTTCTGTGTGACTTATTTCACTTAGAATCATCGTACCTAAATCCACTCATCATGCTGCTAACTAGCCTTATGACATTGATTTCATGGCTGAGTGATATTCCATTGTGCCAAGTACCACCATTTCTTTATCCATTTTTCTCTTTCCTGGGACATTGATGGTGTACCGAAGTGGAGGTTCTTGGAAACAGAGCAGCCGTAAACTTTAGGGTGCCTGTGTCTTGTTGATTTTAGTTTTCCCAATTTATACGCCCATGAGTGGAAGTGCCCTATGCTCTCTACGCTGTGTTTATTACTTGTTTCAGGACACACCGTACTCTTCTCCAGAGTGCCTGTTGGCAATTTACATCCCGCCCATCAGCGTAGCAAGGCTCCCATGTCTCCATGGCCTGTCCTGCTTTTCTGGTTTTTACACTTTGTTCAGCATGGCCCTTTTGACCGAGGGCAAGCGAGACTTCTTTGTAGCGCTGATTTGCCCTTCCGGCTTGCTTGGTTGGCCAAAAAGGGCGTATGCGTTTTTTCCTGAATATATTCAGGAAAAAACGCATACGCCCTTTTTGGCCAAGGGCATCATTGTCAACGTTTTGCCGCTTTTCATGTGCTTTAAAGGCGAGTCGAATCTACCTCCTGAAATCTGTTTCCTGCAAATCTGCCTTGCTTTCAAATCCTCTTCGTTGCCTTCCCTCAATATATTTGTGGACGAGAGTTCTCATTTATAACTCTGCACGTTTGTGAATTGCAGTGCCCCTGAGCTCCATTTGTCTCCTCGCTTTTTTGGGAGCTGGCCGCAAAAGCGCAGGATTGCTTCAGGCCCTATTTTGGTTCTGGGGGGCAGGCTGAGCCTGTGGTTCATTCTTCTTCCTGATGGGAAAATGGAGTGACCTATGCCTGTCCCAACACCTAGGGCTCGTCTCTCGTTGGTTCCGCGTCTTCCCGTTCATCCTCAGGACAAATTGCAACCTGTACAATCAGGAGGTTAAAGGTGCTGATTCTCCAAGTAGGGAGATGGTTAGTCAAGCGGCTGGAATGGCGAACCCGAGCACAAGGAGAGGAGAAATGAGGTGCGTTTTAGAAACCTTTCCCGATCTCATGGCATACCATCTTCTGGGTTTCCCATGCATGTTTTGATGTAGGAAGATGCCCTTGTACCTGGAGATTTGAGACCCATGGGGTGTGTTCCCCGCAGTGTTACTTTAAATTATCTGCGTTTGCTCACCCAACCTCACCAATCCTCTCAGCCCCAAGAGTGTCCAGCCTTATGTCTCATCCAGCTGTGGGTCTAGATATGGTCAATCCAGGTTGCATCATAGACCCTGAACGGATTTTGTAAGAAATTCTCTCTCTTTCACTGTCTTTGTTTTGTGGGTTTTTTAAAGTAATTTATGTTTAGAATGGGTCTTGGCTGCTTTTCCCTGCTGTGTTGATGCCGCTTTACACCCTCTTGATTCATTGCAGAGAGATATCGATACATAGGTTTTCAGATTCTTACTAGTCAGATATATTCTTGTGTGGTGACTAGGGTGTGTTGAGTCCAGTTCACTGAGCAGGGAGTAGGCCTTGTCTATTACATATTTGGCTTATGGAGCGGTCTCTGAGCTAATTTCAAACCCTTGTTTTATGCATCACCCCACCTCACCTTTCCCGTTAAGCAGCCATAGTGTGTCTTCTAAAGGTGTGACTCTGTTCTGTTTTGTAATTCAGTTCAAGTGTAGCGATTTTGACATTCCCTCTATAAGCGATATCTTAGGATAAGTGTCTTTTTCTGTGTGACTTATTTCACTTAGAATCATCGTATCTAAATCCACTCATCATGCTGCTAACTCGCCTTATGACATTGATTTCATGGCTGAGTGATTTTCCATTGTGCCAAGTACCACCATTTCTTTATCCATTTTTCTCTTTCCTGGGACATTGATGGTGTACCGAAGTGGAGGTTCTTGGAAACAGAGCAGCCGTAAACTTTAGGGTGCCTGTGTCTTGTTGATTTTAGTTTTCCCAATTTATACGCCCATGAGTGGAAGTGCCCTATGCTCTCTACGCTGTGTTTATTACTTGTTTCAGGACACACCGTACTCTTGTCCAGAGTGCCTGTTGGCAATTTACATCCCGCACATCAGCGTAGCAAGGCTCCCATGTCTCCATGGCCTGTCCTGCTTTTCTGGTTTTTACACTTTGTTCAGCATGGCCCTTTTGACCGAGGGCAAGCGAGACTTCTTTGTAGCGCTGATTTGCCCTTCCGGCTTGCTTGCTTGGCCAAAAAGGGCGTATGCGTTTTTTCCTGAATATATTCAGGAAAAAACGCATACGCCCTTTTTGGCCAAGGGCATCATTGTCAACGTTTTGCCGCTTTTCATGTGCTTTAAAGGCGAGTCGAATCTACCTCCTGAAATCTGTTTCCTGCAAATCTGCCTTGCTTTCAAATCCTCTTCGTTGCCTTCCCTCAATATATTTGTGGACGAGAGTTCTCATTTATAACTCTGCACGTTTGTGAATTGCAGTGCCCCTGAGCTCCATTTGTCTCCTCGCTTTTTTGGGAGCTGGCCGCAAAAGCGCAGGATTGCTTCAGGCCCTATTTTGGTTCTGGGGGGCAGGCTGAGCCTGTGGTTCATTCTTCTTCCTGATGGGAAAATGGAGTGACCTATGCCTGTCCCAACACCTAGGGCTCGTCTCTCGTTGGTTCTGCGTCTTCCCATTCATCCTCAGGACAAATTGCAACCTGTACAATCAGGAGGTTAAAGGTGCTGATTCTCCAAGTAGGGAGATGGTTAGTCAAGCAGCTGGAATGGCGAACCCGAGCACAAGGAGAGGAGAAATGAGGTGCGTTTTAGAAACCTTTCCCGATCTCATGGCATACCATCTTCTGGGTTTCCCATGCATGTTTTGATGTAGGAAGATGCCCTTGTACCTGGAGATTTGAGACCCATGGGGTGTGTTCCCCGCAGTGTTACTTTAAAGTATCTGCGTTTGCTCACCCAACCTCACCAATCCTCTCAGCCCCAAGAGTGTCCAGCCTTATGTCTCATCCAGCTGTGGGTCTAGATATGGTCAATCCAGGTTGCATCATAGACCCTGAACGGATTTTGTAAGAATTTCTCTCTCTTTCACGGTCTTTGTTTTGTGGGTTTTTTAAAGTAATTTACGTTTAGAATCGGTCTTGGCTGCTTTTCCCTGCTGTGTTGATGCCGCTTTACACCCTCTTGATTCACTTGCAGAGAGATATCGATACATAGGTTTTCAGATTCTTACTAGTGTGGTGACTAGGGTGTGTTGAGTCCAGTTCACTGAGCAGGGAGTAGGCCTTGTCTATTTCATATTTGGCTTATGAAGCGGTCTCTGAGCTAATTTCAAACCCTTGTTTTATGCATCACCCCACCTCACCTTTCCCGTTAAGCAGCCATAGTGTGTCTTCTAAAGGTGTGACTCTGTTCTCTTTTGTAATTCAGTTCAAGTGTAGCGATTTTGACATTCCCTCTATAAGCGATATCTTAGGATAAGTGTCTTTTTCTGTGTGACTTATTTCACTTAGAATCATCGTACCTAAATCCACTCATCATGCTGCTAAATAGCCTTATGACATTGATTTCATGGCTGAGTGATATTCCATTGTGCCAAGTACCACCATTTCTTTATCCATTTTTCTCTTTCCTGGGATATTGAAGGTGTACCGAAGCGGAGGTTCTTGGAAACACAGCAGCCGTAAACTTTAGGGTGCCTGTGTCTTGTTGATTTTTACTTTTCCCAATTTATACGCCCATGAGTGGAAGTGCCCTATGCTCTCTACGCTGTGTTTATTACTTGTTTCAGGACACACCGTACTCTTCTCCAGAGTGCCTGTTGGCAATTTACATCCCGCCCATCAGCGTAGCAAGGCTCCCATGTCTCCATGGCCTGTCCTGCTTTTCTGGTTTTTACACTTTGTTCAGCATGGCCCTTTTGACCGAGGGCAAGCGAGACTTCTTTGTAGCGCTGATTTGCCCTTCCGGCTTGCTTGGTTGGCCAAAAAGGGCGTATGCGTTTTTTCCTGAATATATTCAGGAAAAAACGCATACGCCCTTTTTGGCCAAGGGCATCATTGTCAACGTTTTGCCGCTTTTCATGTGCTTTAAAGGCGAGTCGAATCTACCTCCTGAAATCTGTTTCCTGCAAATCTGCCTTGCTTTCAAATCCTCTTCGTTGCCTTCCCTCAATATATTTGTGGACGAGAGTTCTCATTTATAACTCTGCACGTTTGTGAATTGCAGTGCCCCTGAGCTCCATTTGTCTCCTCGCTTTTTTGGGAGCTGGCCGCAAAAGCGCAGGATTGCTTCAGGCCCTATTTTGGTTCTGGGGGGCAGGCTGAGCCTGTGGTTCATTCTTCTTCCTGATGGGAAAATGGAGTCACCTATGCCTGTCCCAAAACCTAGGGATTGTCTCTCGTTGGTTCCGCATCTTCCCTTTCATCCTCAGGACAAATTGCAACCTGTACAATCAGGAGGTTAAAGGTGCTGATTCTCCAAGTAGGGAGATGGTTAGTCAAGCGGCTGGAATGGCAAACCAGAGCACAAGGAGAGGAGAAATGAGGTGCGTTTTAGAAACCTTTCCCGATCTCATGGCATACCATCTTCTGGGTTTCCCATGCATGTTTTGATGTAGGAAGATGCCCTTGTACCTGGAGATTTGAGACCCATGGGGTGTGTTCCCCGCAGTGTTACTTTAAAGTATCTGCGTTTGCTCACCCAACCTCACCAATCCTCTCAGCCCCAAGAGTGTCCAGCCTTATGTCTCATCCAGCTGTGGGTCTAGATATGGTCAATCCAGGTTGCATCATAGACCCTGAACGGATTTCGTAAGAATTTCTCTCTCTTTCACGGTCTTAGTTTTGTGGGTTTTTTAAAGTAATTTACGTTTAGAATCGGTCTTGGCTGCTTTTCCCTGCTGTGTTGATGCCGCTTTACACCCTCTTGATTCACTTGCAGAGAGATATCGATACATAGGTTTTCAGATTCTTACTAGTGTGGTGACTAGGGTGTGTTGAGTCCAGTTCACTGAGCAGGGAGTAGGCCTTGTCTATTACATATTTGGCTTATGGAGCGGTGTCTGAGCTAATTTCAAACCCTTGTTTTATGCATCACCCCACCTCACCTTTCCCGTTAAGCAGCCATAGTGTGTCTTCTAAAGGTGTGACTCTGTTCTCTTTTGTAATTCAGTTCAAGTGTAGCGATTTTGACATTCCCTCTATAAGCGATATCTTAGGATAAGTGTCTTTTTCTGTGTGACTTATTTCACTTAGAATCATCGTACCTAAATCCACTCATCATGCTGCTAACTAGCCTTATGACATTGATTTCATGGCTGAGTGATATTCCATTGTGCCAAGTACCACCATTTCTTTATCCATTTTTCGCTTTCCTGGGACATTGATGGTGTACCGAAGTGGAGGTTCTTGGAAACAGAGCAGCCGTAAACTTTAGGGTGCCTGTGTCTTGTTGATTTTTACTTTTCCCAATTTATACGCCCATGAGTGGAAGTGCCCTATGCTCTCTACGCTGTGTTTATTACTTGTTTCAGGACACACCGTACTCTTCGCCAGAGTGCCTTTTGGCAATTTACATCCCGCCCATCAGCGTAGCAAGGCTCCCATGTCTCCATGGCCTGTCCTGCTTTTCTGGTTTTTACACTTTGTTCAGCATGGCCCTTTTGACCGAGGGCAAGCGAGACTTCTTTGTAGCGCTGATTTGCCCTTCCGGCTTGCTTGGTTGGCCAAAAAGGGCGTATGCGTTTTTTCCTGAATATATTCAGGAAAAAACGCATACGCCCTTTTTGGCCAAGGGCATCATTGTCAACGTTTTGCCGCTTTTCATGTGCTTTAAAGGCGAGTCGAATCTACCTCCTGAAATCTGTTTCCTACAAATCTGCCTTGCTTTCAAATCCTCTTCGTTGCCTCCCCTCAATATATTTGTGGACGAGAGTTCTCATTTATAACTCTGCACGTTTGTGAATTGCAGTGCCCCTGAGCTCCATTTGTCTCCTCGCTTTTTAGGGAGCTGGCCGCAAAAGCGCAGGATTGCTTCAGGCCCTATTTTGGTTCTGGGGGGCAGGCTGAGCCTGTGGTTCATTCTTCTTCCTGATGGGAAAATGGAGTGACGTATGCCTGTCCCAACACCTAGGGCTCGTATCTCGTTGGTTCTGCGTCTTCCCATTCATCCTCAGGACAAATTGCAACCTGTACAATCAGGAGGTTAAAGGTGCTGATTCTCCAAGTAGGGAGATGGTTAGTCAAGCGGCTGGAATGGCGAACCCGAGCACAAGGAGAGGAGAAATGAGGTGCGTTTTAGAAACCTTTCCCGATCTCATGGCATACCATCTTCTGGGTTTCCCATGCATGTTTTGATGTAGGAAGATGCCCTTGTACCTGGAGATTTGAGACCCATGGGGTGTGTTCCCCGCAGTGTTACTTTAAAGTATCTGCGTTTGCTCACCCAACCTCACCAATCCTCTCAGCCCCAAGAGTGTCCAGCCTTATGTCTCATCCAGCTGTGGGTCTAGATATGGTCAATCCAGGTTGCATCATAGACCCTGAACGGATTTTGTAAGAATTTCTCTCTCTTTCACTGTCTTTGTTTTGTGGGTTTTTTAAAGTAATTTATGTTTAGAATCGGGCTTGATGCTTTTCCATGCTGTGTTGATGCCGCTTTACACCCTCTTGATTCACTTGCAGAGAGATATCCATACATAGGTTTTCAGATTCTTACTAGTCAGATATATTCTTGTGTGGTGACTAGGGTGTGTTGAGTCCAGTTCACTGAGCAGGGAGTAGGCCTTGTCTATTACATATTTGGCTTATGGAGCGGTCTCTGAGCTAATTTCAAACCCTTGTTTTATGCATCACCCCACCTCACCTTTCCCGTTAAGCAGCCATAGTGTGTCTTCTAAAGGTGTGACTCTGTTCTGTTTTGTAATTCAGTTCAAGTGTAGCCATTTTGACATTCCCTCTATAAGCGATATCTTAGGATAAGTGTCTTTTTCTGTGTGACTTATTTCACTTAGAATCATCGTACCTAAATCCACTCATCATGCTGCTAACTAGCTTTATGACATTGATTTCATGGCTGAGTGATATTCCATTGTGCCAAGTACCACCATTTCTTTATCCATTTTTCTCTTTCCTGGGATATTGAAGGTGTACCGAAGTGGAGGTTCTTGGAAACAGAGCAGCCGTAAACTTTAGGGTGCCTGTGTCTTGTTGATTTTTAGTTTTCCCAATTTATACGCCCATGAGTGGAAGTGCCCTATGCTCTCTACGCTGTGTTTATTACTTGTTTCAGGACACACCGTACTCTTCTCCAGAGTGCCTGTTGGCAATTTACATCCCGCCCATCAGCGTAAGAAGGCTCCCATGTCTCCATGGCCTGTCCTGCTTTTCTGGTTTTTACTGTTTGTTCAGCATGGCCCTTTTGACCGAGGGCAAGCGAGACTTCTTTGTAGCGCTGATTTGCCCTTCCGGCTTGCTTGGTTGGCCAAAAAGGGCGTATGCGTTTTTTCCTGAATATATTCAGGAAAAAACGCATACGCCCTTTTTGGCCAAGGGCATCATTGTCAACGTTTTGCCGCTTTTCATGTGCTTTAAAGGCGAGTCGAATCTACCTCCTGAAATCTGTTTCCTGCAAATCTGCCTTGCTTTCAAATCCTCTTCGTTGCCTTCCCTCAATATATTTGTGGACGAGAGTTCTCATTTATAACTCTGCACGTTTGTGAATTGCAGTGCCCCTGAGCTCCATTTGTCTCCTCGCTTTTTTGGGAGCTGGCCGCAAAAGCGCAGGATTGCTTCAGGCCCTATTTTGGTTCTGGGGGGCAGGCTGAGCCTGTGGTTCATTCTTCTTCCTGATGGGAAAATGGAGTGACCTATGCCTGTCCCAACACCTAGGGCTCGTCTCTCGTTGGTTCCGCGTCTTCCCGTTCATCCTCAGGACAAATTGCAACCTGGACGAAACAGGAGGTTAAAGGTGCTGATTCTCCAAGTAGGGAGATGGTTAGTCAAGTGGCTGGAATGGCGAACCCGAGCACAAGGAGAGGATAAATGAGGTGCGTTTTAGAAACCTTTCCCGATCTCATGGCATACCATCTTCTGGGTTTCCCATGCATGTTTTGATGTAGGAAGATGCCCTTGTACCTGGAGATTTGAGACCCATGGGGTGTGTTCCCCGCAGTGTTACTTTAAAGTATCTGCGTTTGCTCACCCAACCTCACCAATCCTCTCAGCCCCAAGAGTGTCCAGCCTTATGTCTCATCCAGCTGTGGGTCTAGATATGGTCAATCCAGGTTGCATCATAGACCCTGAACGGATTTCGTAAGAATTTCTCTCTCTTTCACGGTCTTTGTTTTGTGGGTTTTTTAAAGTAATTTATGTTTAGAATCGGGCTTGGCTGCTTTTCCCTGCTGTGTTGATGCCGCTTTACACCCACTTGATTCACTTGCAGAGAGATATCGATACATAAGTTTTCAGATTCTTACTAGTCAGATATATTCTTGTGTGGTGTCTAGGGTGTGTTGAGTCCAGTTCACTGAGCAGGGAGTAGGCCTTGTCTATTACATATTTGGCTTATGGAGCGGTCTCTGAGCTAATTTCAAACCCTTGTTTTATGCATCACCCCACCTCACCTTTCCCGTTAAGCAGCCATAGTGTGTCTTCTAAAGGTGTGACTCTGTTCTGTTTTGTAATTCAGTTCAAGTGTAGCGATTTTGACATTCCCTCTATAAGCCATATCTTAGGATAAGTGTCTATTTCTGTGTGACTTATTTCACTTAGAATCATCGTACCTAAATCCACTCATCATGCTGCTAACTAGCCTTATGACATTGATTTCATGGCTGAGTGATATTCCATTGTGCCAAGTACCACCATTTCTTTATCCATTTTTCTCTTTCCTGGGATATTGAAGGTGTACCGAAGCGGAGGTTCTTGGAAACAGAGCAGCCGTAAACTTTAGGGTGCCTGTGTCTTGTTGATTCTTAGTTTTCCCAATTTATACGCCCATGAGTGGAAGTGCCCTATGCTCTCTACGCTGTGTTTATTACTTGTTTCAGGACACACCGTACTCTTCTCCAGAGTGCCTGTTGGCAATTTACATCCCGCCCATCAGTGTAGCAAGGCTCCCATGTCTCCATGGCCTGTCCTGCTTTTCTGGTTTTTACACTTTGTTCAGCATGGCCCTTTTGACCGAGGGCAAGCGAGACTTCTTGTAGCGCTGATTTGCCCTTCCGGCTTGCTTGGTTGGCCAAAAAGGGCGTATGCGTTTTTTCCTGAATATATTCAGGAAAAAACGCATACGCCCTTTTTGGCCAAGGGCATCATTGTCAACGTTTTGCCGCTTTACATGTGCTTTAAAGGCGAGTCGAATCTACCTCCTGAAATCTGTTTCCTGCAAATCTGCCTTGCTTTCAAATCCTCTTCGTTGCCTTCCCTCAATATATTTGTGGACGAGAGTTCTCATTTATAACTCTGCACGTTGGTGAATTGCACTGCCCCTGAGCTCCATTTGTCTCCTCGCTTTTTTGGGAGCTGGCCGCAAAAGCTCAGGATTGCTTCAAGCCCTATTTTGGTTCTGGGGGGCAGGCTGAGCCTGTGGTTCATTCTTCTTCCTAATGGGAAAATGGAGTCACCTATGGCTGTCCCAAAACCTAGGGATTGTGTCTCGTTGGTTCCGCATCTTCCCTTTCATCCTCAGGACAAATTGCAACCTGTAAAATCAGGAGGTTAAAGGTGCTGATTCTCCAAGTAGGGAGATGGTTAGTCAAGCGGCTGGAATGGCAAACCAGAGCACAAGGAGAGGAAAAATGAGGTGCGTTTTAGAAACCTTTCCCGATCTCATGGCATACCATCTTCTGGGTTTCCCATGCATGTTTTGATGTAGGAAGATGCCCTTGTACCTGGAGATTTGAGACCCATGGGGTGTGTTCCCCGCAGTGTTACTTTAAAGTATCTGCGTTTGCTCACCCAACCTCACCAATCCTCTCAGCCCCAAGAGTGTCCAGCCTTATGTCTCATCCAGCTGTGGGTCTAGATATGGTCAATCCAGGTTGCATCATAGACCCTGAACGGATTTTGTAAGAATTTCTCTCTCTTTCACTGTCTTTGTTTTGTGGGTTTTTTAAAGTAATTTACGTTTAGAATCGGTCTTGGCTGCTTTTCCCTGCTGTGTTGATGCCGCTTTACACCCTCTTGATTCACTTGCAGAGAGATATCGATACATAGGTTTTCAGATTCTTACTAGTGTGGTGACTAGGGTGTGTTGAGTCCAGTTCACTGAGCAGGGAGTAGGCCTTGTCTATTACATATTTGGCTTATTGAGCGGTCTTTGAGCTAATTTCAAACCCTTGTTTTATGCATCACCCCACCTCACCTTTCCCGTTAAGCAGCCATAGTGTGTCTTCTAAAGGTGTGACTCTGTTCTGTTTTGTAATTCAGTTCAAGTGTAGCGATTTTGACATTCCCTCTATAAGCGATATCTTAGGATAAGTGTCTTTTTCTGTGTGACTTATTTCACTTAGAATCATCGTATCTAAATCCACTCATCATGCTGCTAACTCGCCTTATGACATTGATTTCATGGCTGAGTGATTTTCCATTGTGCCAAGTACCACCATTTCTTTATCCATTTTTCTCTTTCCTGGGACATTGATGGTGTACCGAAGTGGAGGTTCTTGGAAACAGAGCAGCCGTAAACTTTAGGGTGCCTGTGTCTTGTTGATTTTAGTTTTCCCAATTTATACGCCCATGAGTGGAAGTGCCCTATGCTCTCTACGCTGTGTTTATTACTTGTTTCAGGACACACCGTACTCTTGTCCAGAGTGCCTGTTGGCAATTTACATCCCGCACATCAGCGTAGCAAGGCTCCCATGTCTCCATGGCCTGTCCTGCTTTTCTGGTTTTTACACTTTGTTCAGCATGGCCCTTTTGACCGAGGGCAAGCGAGACTTCTTTGTAGCGCTGATTTGCCCTTCCGGCTTGCCTGGTTGGCCAAAAAGGGCGTATGCGTTTTTTCCTGAATATATTCAGGAAAAAACGCATACGCCCTTTTTGGCCAAGGGCATCATTGTCAACGTTTTGCCGCTTTTCATGTACTTTAAAGGCGAGTCGAATCTACCTCCTGAAATCTGTTTCCTGCAAATCTGCCTTGCTTTCAAATCCTCTTTGTTGCCTTCCCTCAATATATTTGTGGACGAGAGTTCTCATTTATAACTCTGCACGTTTGTGAATTGCAGTGCCCCTGAGCTCCATTTGTCTCCTCGCTTTTTTGGGAGCTGGCCGCAAAAGCGCAGGATTGCTTCAGGCCCTATTTTTGTTCTTGGGGGCAGGCTGAGCCTGTGGTTCATTCTTCTTCCTGATGGGAAAATGGAGTGACCTATGCCTGTCCCAACACCTAGGGCTCGTCTCTCGTTGGTTCTGCGTCTTCCCATTCATCCTCAGGACAAATTGCAACCTGTACAATCAGGAGGTTAAAGGTGCTGATTCTCCAAGTAGGGAGATGGTTAGTCAAGCGGCTGGAATGGCGAACCCGAGCACAAGGAGAGGAGAAATGAGGTGCGTTTTAGAAACCTTTCCCGATCTCATGGCATACCATCTTCTGGGTTTCCCATGCATGTTTTGATGTAGGAAGATGCCCTTGTACCTGGAGATTTGAGACCCATGGGGTGTGTTCCCCGCAGTGTTACTTTAAAGTATCTGCGTTTGCTCACCCAACCTCACCAATCCTCTCAGCCCCAAGAGTGTCCAGCCTTATGTCTCATCCAGCTGTGGGTCTAGATATGGTCAATCCAGGTTGCATCATAGACCCTGAACGGATTTTGTAAGAATTTCTCTCTCTTTCACTGTCTTTGTTTTGTGGGTTTTTTAAAGTAATTTACGTTTAGAATCGGTCTTGGCTGCTTTTCCCTGCTGTGTTGATGCCGCTTTACACCCTCTTGATTCACTTGCAGAGAGATATCGATACATAGGCTTTCAGATTCTTACTGGTGTGGTGACTAGGGTGTGTTGAGTCCAGTTCACTGAGCAGGGAGTAGGCCTTGTCTATTACATATTTGGCTTATGGAGCGGTCTCTGAGCTAATTTCAAACCCTTGTTTTATGCATCACCCCACCTCACCTTTCCCGTTAAGCAGCCATAGTGTGTCTTCTAAAGGTGTGACTCTGTTCTGTTTTGTAATTCAGTTCAAGTGTAGCGATTTTGACATTCCCTCTATAAGCGATATCTTAGGATAAGTGTCTTTTTCTGTGTGACTTATTTCACTTAGAATCATCGTACCTAAATCCACTCATCATGCTGCTAACTAGCCTTATGACATTGATTTCATGGCTGAGTGATATTCCATTGTGCCAAGTACCACCATTTCTTTATCCATTTTTCTCTTTCCTGGGATATTGAAGGTGTACCGAAGCGGAGGTTCTTGGAAACAGAGCAGCCGTAAACTTTAGGGTGCCTGTGTCTTGTTGATTTTTAGTTTTCCCAATTTATACGCCCATGAGTGGAAGTGCCCTATGCTCTCTACGCTGTGTTTATTACTTGTTTCAGGACACACCGTACTCTTCTCCAGAGTGCCTGTTGGCAATTTACATCCCGCCCATCAGCGTAGCAAGGCTCCCATGTCTCCATGGCCTGTCCTGCTTTTCTGGTTTTTACACTTTGTTCAGCATGGCCCTTTTGACCGAGGGCAAGCGAGACTTCTTTGTAGCGCTGATTTGCCCTTCCGGCTTGCTTGGTTGGCCAAAAAGGGCGTATGCGTTTTTTCCTGAATATATTCAGGAAAAAACGCATACGCCCTTTTTGGCCAAGGGCATCATTGTCAACGTTTTGCCGCTTTTCATGTGCTTTAAAGGCGAGTCGAATCTACCTCCTGAAATCTGTTTCCTGCAAATCTGCCTTGCTTTCAAATCCTCTTCGTTGCCTTCCCTCAATATATTTGTGGACGAGAGTTCTCATTTATAACTCTGCACGTTTGTGAATTGCAGTGCCCCTGAGCTCCATTTGTCTCCTCGCTTTTTTGGGAGCTGGCCGCAAAAGCGCAGGATTGCTTCAGGCCCTATTTTGGTTCTGGGGGGCAGGCTGAGCCTGTGGTTCATTCTTCTTCCTGATGGGAAAATGGAGTCACCTATGCCTGTCCCAAAACCTAGGGATTGTCTCTCGTTGGTTCCGCATCTTCCCTTTCATCCTCAGCACAAATTGCAACCTGTACAATCAGGAGGTTAAAGGTGCTGATTCTCCAAGTAGGGAGATGGTTAGTCAAGCGGCTGGAATGGCAAACCAGAGCACAAGGAGAGGAGAAATGAGGTGCGTTTTAGAAACCTTTCCCGATCTCATGGCATACCATCTTCTGGGTTTCCCATGCATGTTTTGATGTAGGAAGATGCCCTTGTACCTGGAGATTTGAGACCCATGGGGTGTGTTCCCCGCAGTGTTACTTTAAAGTATCTGTGTTTGCTCACCCAACCTCACCAATCCTCTCAGCCCCAAGAGTGTCCAGCCTTATGTCTCATCCAGCTGTGGGTCTAGATATGGTCAATCCAGGTTGCATCATAGACCCTGAACGGATTTCGTAAGAATTTCTCTCTCTTTCACGGTCTTTGTTTTGTGGGTTTTTTAAAGTAATTTACGTTTAGAATCGGTCTTGGCTGCTTTTCCCTGCTGTGTTGATGCCGCTTTACACCCTCTTGATTCACTTGCAGAGAGATATCGATACATAGGTTTTCAGATTCTTACTAGTGTGGTGACTAGGGTGTGTTGAGTCCAGTTCACTGAGCAGGGAGTAGGCCTTGTCTATTACATATTTGGCTTATGGAGCGGTCTCTGAGCTAATTTCAAACCCTTGTTTTATGCATCACCCCACCTCACCTTTCCCGTTAAGCAGCCATAGTGTGTCTTCTAAAGGTGTGACTCTGTTCTGTTTTGTAATTCAGTTCAAGTGTAGCGATTTTGACATTCCCTCTATAAGCGATATCTTAGGATAAGTGTCTTTTTCTGTGTGACTTATTTCACTTAGAATCATCGTACCTAAATCCACTCATCATGCTGCTAACTAGCCTTATGACATTGATTTCATGGCTGAGTGATATTCCATTGTGCCAAGTACCACCATTTCTTTATCCATTTTTCTCTTTCCTGGGATATTGAAGGTGTACCAAAGTGGAGGTTCTTGGAAACAGAGCAGCCGTAAACTTTAGGGTGCCTGTGTCTTGTTGATTTTTAGTTTTCCCAATTTATACGCCCATGAGTGGAAGTGCCCTATGCTCTCTACGCTGTGTTTATTACTTGTTTCAGGACACACCGTACTCTTCTCCAGAGTGCCTGTTGGCAATTTACATCCCGCCCATCAGCGTAGCAAGGCTCCCATGTCTCCATGGCCTGTCCTGCTTTTCTGGTTTTTACACTTTGTTCAGCATGGCCCTTTTGACCGAGGGCAAGCGAGACTTCTTTGTAGCGCTGATTTGCCCTTCCGGCTTGCTTGGTTGGCCAAAAAGGGCGTATGCGTTTTTTCCTGAATATATTCAGGAAAAAACGCATACGCCCTTTTTGGCCAAGGGCATCATTGTCAACGTTTTGCCGCTTTTCATGTGCTTTAAAGGCGAGTCGAATCTACCTCCTGAAATCTGTTTCCTGCAAATCTGCCTTGCTTTCAAATCCTCTTCGTTGCCTTCCCTCAATATATTTGTGGACGAGAGTTCTCATTTATAACTCTGCACGTTTGTGAATTGCAGTGCCCCTGAGCTCCATTTGTCTCCTCGCTTTTTTGGGAGCTGGCTGCAAAAGCGCAGGATTGCTTCAGGCCCTATTTTTGTTCTTGGGGGCAGGCTGAGCCTGTGGTTCATTCTTCTTCCTGATGGGAAAATGGAGTGACCTATGCCTGTCCCAACACCTAGGGCTCGTCTCTCGTTGGTTCCGCGTCTTCCCGTTCATCCTCAGGACAAATTGCAACCTGTAAGAAACAGGAGGTTAAAGGTGCTGATTCTCCAAGTAGGGAGATGGTTAGTCAAGCGGCTGGAATGGCGAACTCGAGCACAAGGAGAGGAGAAATGAGGTGCGTTTTAGAAACCTTTCCCGATCTCATGGCATACCATCTTCTGGGTTTCCCATGCATGTTTTGATGTAGGAAGATGCCCTTGTACCTGGAGATTTGAGACCCATGGGGTGTGTTCCCCGCAGTGTTACTTTAAAGTATCTGCGTTTGCTCACCCAACCTCACCAATCCTCTCAGCCCCAAGAGTGTCCAGCCTTATGTCTCATCCAGCTGTGGGTCTAGATATGGTCAATCCAGGTTGCATCAGAGACCCTGAACGGATTTTGTAAGAATTTCTCTCTCTTTCACTGTCTTTGTTTTGTGGGTTTTTTAAAGTAATTTATGTTTAGAATTGGGCTTGGCTGCTTTTCCCTGCTGTGTTGATGCCGCTTTACACCCACTTGATTCACTTGCAGAGAGATATCGATACATAAGTTTTCAGATTCTTACTAGTCAGATATATTCTTGTGTGGTGTCTAGGGTGTGTTGAGTCCAGTTCACTGAGCAGGGAGTAGGCCTTGTCTATTACATATTTGGCTTATGGAGCGGTCTCTGAGCTAATTTCAAACCCTTGTTTTATGCATCACCCCACCTCACCTTTCCCGTTAAGCAGCCATAGTGTGTCTTCTAAAGGTGTGACTCTGTTCTGTTTTGTAATTCAGTTCAAGTGTAGCGATTTTGACATTCCCTCTATAAGCGATATCTTAGGATAAGTGTCTTTTTCTGTGTGACTTATTTCACTTAGAATCATCGTACCTAAATCCACTCATCATGCTGCTAACTAGCCTTATGACATTGATTTCATGGCTGAGTGATATTCCATTGTGCCAAGTACCACCATTTCTTTATCCATTTTTCTCTTTCCTGGGATATTGAAGGTGTACCGAAGCGGAGGTTCTTGGAAACAGAGCAGCCGTAAACTTTAGGGTGCCTGTGTCTTGTTGATTCTTAGTTTTCCCAATTTATACGCCCATGAGTGGAAGTGCCCTATGCTCTCTACGCTGTGTTTATTACTTGTTTCAGGACACACCGTACTCTTCTCCAGAGTGCCTGTTGGCAATTTACATCCCGCCCATCAGCGTAGCAAGGCTCCCATGTCTCCATGGCCTGTCCTGCTTTTCTGGTTTTTACACTTTGTTCAGCATGGCCCTTTTGACCGAGGGCAAGCGAGACTTCTTTGTAGCGCTGATTTGCCCTTCCGGCTTGCTTGGTTGGCCAAAAACGGCGTATGCGTTTTTTCCTGAATATATTCAGGAAAAAACGCATATGCCCTTTTTGGCCAATGGCATCATTGTCAACGTTTTGCCGCTTTTCATGTGCTTTAAAGGCGAGTCGAATCTACCTCCTGAAATCTGTTTCCTGCAAATCTGCCTTGCTTTCAAATCCTCTCCGTTGCCTTCCCTCAATATATGTGTGGACGAGAGTTATCATTTATAACTCTGCACGTTTGTGAATTGCAGTGTCCCTGAGCTCCATTTGTCTACTCGCTTTTTTGGGAGCTGGCCGCAAAAGCACAAGATTGCTTCAGGCCCTATTTTGGTTCTGGGGGTCAGGCTGAGCCTGTGGTTCATTCTTCTTCCTGATGGGAAAATGGAGTGGCCTGTGCCTGTCCCAACACCTAGGGCTAGTCTCTCGTTGGTTGCCCGTCTTCCCGTTCATCCTCAGGACAAATTGCAACCTGTACGAAACAGGAGGTTAAAGGTGCTGATTCTCCAAGTAGGGAGATGGTTAGTCAAGCGGCTGGAATGGCGAACCCGAGCACAAGGAGAGGAGAAATGAGGTGCGTTTTAGAAACCTTTCCCGATCTCACGGCATACCATCTTCTGGGTTTCCCATGCATGTTTTGATGTAGGAAGATGCCCTTGTACCTGGAGATTTGAGACCCATGGGGTGTGTACCCCGCAGTGTTACTTTAAAGTATCTGCGTTTGCTCACCCAACCTCACCAATCCTCTCAGCCCCAAGAGTGTCCAGCCTTATGTCTCATCCAGCTGTGGGTCTAGATATGGTCAATCCAGGTTGCATCATAGACCCTGAACGGATTTTGTAAGAATTTCTCTCTCTTTCACTGTCTTTGTTTTGTGGGTTTTTTAAAGTAATTTATGTTTAGAATCGGGCTTGGCTGCTTTTCCCTGCTGTGTTGATGCCGCTTTACACCCTCTTGATTCACTTGCAGAGAGATATCGATACATAGGTTTTCAGATTCTTACTAGTCAGATATATTCTTGTGCGGTGACTAGGGGGTGTTGAGTCCAGTTCACTGAGCAGGGAGTAGGCCTTGTCTATTACATATTTGGCTTATGGAGCGGTGTCTGAGCTAATTTCAAACCCTTGTTTTATGCATCACCCCACCTCACCTTTCCCGTTAAGCAGCCATAGTGTGTCTTCTAAAGGTGTGACTCTGTTCTGTTTTGTAATTCAGTTCAAGTGTAGCGATTTTGACATTCCCTCTATAAGCGATATCTTAGGATAAGTGTCTTTTTCTGTGTGACTTATTTCACTTAGAATCATCGTACCTAAATCCACTCATCATGCTGCTAACTAGCCTTATGACATTGATTTCATGGCTGAGTGATATTCCATTGTGCCAAGTACCACCATTTCTTTATCCATTTTTCTCTTTCCTGGGATATTGAAGGTGTACCGAAGCGGAGGTTCTTGGAAACAGAGCAGCCGTAAACTTTAGGGTGCCTGTGTCTTGTTGATTTTTAGTTTTCCCAATTTATACGCCCATGAGTGGAAGTGCCCTATGCTCTCTACGCTGTGTTTATTACTTGTTTCAGGACACACCGTACTCTTCTCCAGAGTGCCTGTTGGCAATTTACATCCTGCACATCAGCGTAGCAAGGCTCCCATGTCTCCATGGCTTGTCCTGCTTTTCTGGTTTTTACTGTTTGTTCAGCATGGCCCTTTTGACCGAGGGCAAGCGAGACTTCTTTGTAGCGCTGATTTGCCCTTCCGGCTTGCTTGGTTGGCCAAAAACGGCGTATGCGTTTTTTCCTGAATATATTCAGGAAAAAACGCATACGCCCTTTTTGGCCAAGGGCATCACAGTCAACGTTTTGCCGCTTTTCATGTGCTTTAAAGGCGAGTCGAATCTACCTCCTGAAATCTGTTTCCTGCAAATCTGCCTTGCTTTCAAATCCTCTTCGTTGCCTTCCCTCAATATATTTGTGGACGAGAGTTATCATTTATAACTCTGCACGTTTGTGAATTGCAGTGTCCCTGAGCTCCATTTGTCTACTCGCTTTTTTGGGAGCTGGCCGCAAAAGCACAGGATTGCTTCAGGCCCTATTTTGGTTCTGGGGGTCAGGCTGAGCCTGTGGTTCATTCTTCTTCCTGATGGGAAAATGGAGTGGCCTGTGCCTGTCCCAACACCTAGGGCTAGTCTCTCGTTGGTTGCCCGTCTTCCCGTTCATCCTCAGGACAAATTGCAACCTGTACAATCAGGAGGTTAAAGGTGCTGATTCTCCAAGTAGGGAGATGGTTAGTCAAGCGGCTGGAATGGCGAACCCGAGCACAAGGAGAGGAGAAATGAGGTGCGTTTTAGAAACCTTTCCCGATCTCACGGCATACCATCTTCTGGGTTTCCCATGCATGTTTTGATGTAGGAAGATGCCCTTGTACCTGGAGATTTGAGACCCATGGGGTGTGTTCCCCGCAGTGTTACTTTAAAGTATCTGCGTTTGCTCACCCAACCTCACCAATCCTCTCAGCCCCAAGAGTGTCCAGCCTTATGACTCATTCAGCTGTGGGTCTAGATATGGTCAATCCAGGTTGCATCAGTGACCCTGAACGGATTTTGTAAGAATTTCTCTCTCTTTCACTGTCTTTGTTTTGTGGGTTTTTTAAAGTAATTTATGTTTAGAATCGGGCTTGGCTGCTTTTCCCTGCTGTGTTGATGCCGCTTTACACCCTCTTGATTCACTTGCAGAGAGATATCGATACATAGGTTTTCAGATTCTTACTAGTCAGATATATTCTTGTGCGGTGACTAGTGTGTGTTGAGTCCAGTTCACTGAGCAGGGAGTAGGCCTTGTCTAGTACATATTTGGCTTATGGAGCGGTGTCTGAGCTAATTTCAAACCCTTGTTTTATGCATCACCCCACCTCACCTTTCCCTTTAAGCAGCCATAGTGTGTCTTCTAAAGGTGTGACTCTGTTCTGTTTTGTAATTCAGTTCAAGTGTAGCGATTTTGAAATTCCCCCTAAAAGCGATATCTTAGGATAAGTGTCTTTTTCTGTGTGACTTATTTCACTTAGAATCATCGTACCTAAATCCACTCATCATGCTGCTAAGTAGCCTTATGACATTGATTTCATGGCTGAGTGATATTCCATTGTGCCAAGTACCACCATTTCTTTATCCATTTTTCTCTTTCCTGGGATATTGAAGGTGTACCGAAGCGGAGGTTCTTGGAAACAGAGCAGCCGTAAACTTTAGGGTGCCTGTGTCTTGTTGATTTTTACTTTTCCCAATTTATACGCCCTTGAGTGGAAGTGCCCTATGCTCTCTACGCTGTGTTTATTACTTGTTTCAGGACACACCGTACTCTTCTCCAGAGTGCCTGTTGGCAATTTACATCCCGCCCATCAGCGTAGCAAGGCTCCCATGTCTCCATGGCCTGTCCTGCTTTTCTGGTTTTTACACTTTGTTCAGCATGGCCCTTTTGACCGAGGGCAAGCGAGACTTCTTTGTAGCACTGATTTGCCCTTCCGGCTTGCTTGGTTGGCCAAAAAGGGCGTATGCGTTTTTTCCTGAATATATTCAGGAAAAAACGCATACGCCCTTTTTGGCCAAGGGCATCATTGTCAACGTTTTGCCGCTTTTCATGTGCTTTAAAGGCGAGTCGAATCTACCTCCTGAAATCTGTTTCCTGCAAATCTGCCTTGCTTTCAAATCCTCTTCGTTGCCTTCCCTCAATATATTTGTGGACGAGAGTTCTCATTTATAACTCTGCACGTTTGTGAATTGCAGTGCCCCTGAGCTCCATTTGTCTCCTCGCTTTTTTGGGAGCTGGCCGCAAAAGCGCAGGATTGCTTCAGGCCCTATTTTGGTTGTGGGGGGCAGGCTGAGCCTGTGGTTCATTCTTCTTCCTGATGGGAAAATGGAGTGACCTATGCCTGTCCCAACACCTAGGACTCGTCACTCGTTGGTTCCGCGTCTTCCCGTTCATCCTCAGGACAAATTGCAACCTGTACAATCAGGAGGTTAAAGGTGCTGATTCTCCAAGTAGGGAGATGGTTAGTCAAGCGGCTGGAATGGCGAACTCGACCACAAGGAGAGGAGAAATGAGGTGCGTTTTAGAAACCTTTCCCGATCTCATGGCATACCATCTTCTGGGTTTCCCATGCATGTTTTGATGTAGGAAGATGCCCTTGTACATGGAGATTTGAGACCCATGGTGTGTGTTCCCCGCAGTGTTACTTTAAAGTATCTGCGTTTGCTCACCCAACCTCACCAAACCTCTCAGCCCCAAGAGTATCCAGCCTTATGTCTCATCCAGCTGTGGGTCTAGATATGGTCAATCCAGGTTGCATCATAGTCCCTGAACGGATTTTGTAAGAATTTCTCTCTCTTTCACTGTCTTTGTTTTGTGGGTTTTTTTTAAAGTAATTTATGTTTAGAATCGGGCTTGGCTGCTCTTGCCTGCTGTGTTGATGCCGCTTTACACCCTCTTGATTCACTTGCAGAGAGATATTGATACATAGGTTTTCAGATTCTTACTAGTCAGATATATTCTTGTGTGGTGTCTAGGGTGTGTTGAGTCCAGTTCACTGAGCAGGGAGTAGGCCTTGTCTATTACATATTTGGCTTATGGAGCGGTCTCTGAACTAATTTCAAACCCTTGTTTTATGCATCACCCCACCTCACCTTTCCCGTTAAGCAGCCATAGTGTGTCTTGTAAAGGTGTGAGTCTGTTCTGTTTTGTAATTCAGTTCAAGTGTAGCGATTTTGACATTCCCTCTATAAGCGATATCTTAGGATAAGTGTCTTTTTCTGTGTGACTTATTTCACTTAGAATCATCGTACCTAAATCCACTCATCATGCTGCTAACTAGCCTTATGACATTGATTTCATGGCTGAGTGATATTCCATTGTGCCAAGTACCACCATTTCTTTATCCATTTTTCTCTTTCCTGGGATATTGAAGGTGTACCGAAGCGGAGGTTCTTGGAAACAGAGCAGCCGTAAACTTTAGGGTGCCTGTGTCTTGTTGATTTTTAGTTTTCCCAATTTATACGCCCATGTGTGGAAGTGCCCTATGCTCTCTACGCTGAGTTTATTACTTGTTTCAGGACACACCGTACTCTTCTCCAGAGTGCCTGTTGGCAATTTACATCCCGCCCATCAGCGTAGCAAGGCTCCCATGTCTCCATGGCCTGTCCTGCTTTTCTGGTTTTTACACTTTGTTCAGCATGGCCCTTTTGACTGAGGGCAAGCGAGACATCTTTGTAGCGCTGATTTGCCCTTCCGGCTTGCTTGGTTGGCCAAAAAGGGCGTATGCGTTTTTTCCTGAATATATTCAGGAAAAAACGCATACGCCCTTTTTGGCCAAGGGCATCATTGTCAACGTTTTGCCGCTTTTCATGTGCTTTAAAGGCGAGTCGAATCTACCTCCTGAAATCTGTTTCCTGCAAATCTGCCTTGCTTTCAAATCCTCTTCTTTGCCTTCCCTCAATATATTTGTGGACGAGAGTTCTCATTTATAACTCTGCACGTTTGTGAATTGCAGTGCCCCTGAGCTCCATTTGTCTCCTCGCTTTTTTGGGAGCTGGCCGCAAAAGCGCAGGATTTCTTCAGGCTTTATTTTGGTTCTGGGGGGCAGGCTGAGCCTGTGGTTCATTCTTCTTCCTGATGGGAAAATGGAGTCACCTATGCCTGTCCCAACACCTAGGGCTCGTCTCTCGTTGGTTCCGCGTCTTCCCGTTCATCCTCAGGACAAATTGCAACCTGTAAGAAACAGGAGGTTAAAGGTGCTGATTCTCCAAGTAGGGAGATGGTTAGTCAAGTGGCTGGAATGGCGAACCCGAGCACAAGGAGAGGATAAATGAGGTGCGTTTTAGAAACCTTTCCCGATCTCATGGCATACCATCTTCTGGGTTTCCCATGCATGTTTTGATGTAGGAAGATGCCCTTGTACCTGGAGATTTGAGACCCATGGGGTGTGTTCCCCGCAGTGTTACTTTAAAGTATCTGCGTTTGCTCACCCAACCTCACCAATCCTCTCAGCCCCAAGAGTGTCCAGCCTTATGTCTCATCCAGCTGTGGGTCTAGATATGGTCAATCCAGTTTGCATCAGAGACCCTGAACGGATTTTGTAAGAATTTCTCTCTCTTTCACTGTCTTTGTTTTGTGGGTTTTTTAAAGTAATTTATGTTTAGAATCGGGCTTGGCTGCTTTTCCCTGCTGTGTTGATGCCGCTTTACACCCTCTTGATTCACTTGCAGAGAGATATCGATACATAGGTTTTCAGATTCTTACTAGTCAGATATATTCTTGTGTGGTGTCTAGGGTGTGTTGAGTCCAGTTCACTGAGCAGGGAGTAGGCCTTGTCTATTACATATTTGGCTTATGGAGCGGTCTCTGAACTAATTTCAAACCCTTGTTTTATGCATCACCCCACCTCACCTTTCCCGTTAAGCAGCCATAGTGTGTCTTCTAAAGGTGTGACTCTGTTCTGTTTTGTAATTCAGTTCAAGTGTAGCGATTTTGACATTCCCTCTATAAGCGATATCTTAGGATAAGTGTCTTTTTCTGTGTGACTTAATTCACTTAGAATCATCGTATCTAAATCCACTCATCATGCTGCTAACTAGCCTTATGACATTGATTTCATGGTTGAGTGATATTCCATTGTGCCAAGTACCACCATTTCTTTATCCATTTTTCTCTTTCCTGGGATATTGAAGGTGTACCGAAGTGGAGGTTCTTGGAAACAGAGCAGCCGTAAACTTTAGGGTGCCTGTGTCTTGTTGATTTTTAGTTTTCCCAATTTATACGCCCTTGAGTGGAAGTGCCCTATGCTCTCTACGCTGTGTTTATTACTTGTTTCAGGACACACCGTACTCTTCTCCAGAGTGCCTGTTGGCAATTTACATCCCGCCCATCAGCGTAGCAAGGCTCCCATGTCTCCATGGCCTGTCTTGCTTTTCTGGTTTTTACACTTGGTTCAGCATGGCCCTTTTGACCGAGGGCAAGCGAGACTTCTTTGTAGCGCTGATTTGCCCTTCCGGCCTGCTTGGTTGGCCAAAAAGGGCGTATGCGTTTTTTCCTGAATATATTCAGGAAAAAACGCATACGCCCTTTTTGGCCAAGGGCATCATTGTCAACGTTTTGCCGCTTTTCATGTGCTTTAAAGGCGAGTCGAATCTACCTCCTGAAATCTGTTTCCTGCAAATCTGCCTTGCTTTCAAATCCTCTTCGTTGCCTTCCCTCAATATATTTGTGGACGAGAGTTCTCATTTATAACTCTGCACGTTTGTGAATTGCAGTGCCCCTGAGCTCCATTTGTCTCCTCGCTTTTTTGGGAGCTGGCCGCAAAAGCGCAGGATTGCTTCAGGCCCTATTTTGGTTCTGGGGGGCAGGCTGAGCCTGTGGTTCATTCTTCTTCCTGATGGGAAAATGGAGTGACTTATGCCTGTCCCAACACCTAGGGCTCGTCTCTCGTTGGTTCCGCGTCTTCCCGTTCATCCTCAGGACAAATTGCAACCTGTACAATCAGGAGGTTAAAGGTGCTGATTCTCCAAGTAGGGAGATGGTTAGTCAAGCGGCTGGAATGGCGAACCCGAGCACAAGGAGAGGAGAAATGAGGTGCGTTTTAGAAACCTTTCCCGATCTCATGGCATACCATCTTCTGGGTTTCCCATGCATGTTTTGATGTAGGAAGATGCCCTTGTACCTGGAGATTTGAGACCCATGGGGTGGGTACCCCGCGGTATTACTTTAAAGTATCTGCATTTGCTCACCCAACCTCACCAATCCTCTCAGCCCCAAGAGTGTCCAGCCTTATGTCTCATCCAGCTGTGGGTCTAGATATGGTCAATCCAGGTTGCATCAGAGACCCTGAACGGATTTTGTAAGAATTTCTCTCTCTTTCACTGTCTTTGTTTTGTGGGTATTTTAAAGTAATTTATGTTTAGAATAGAGCTTGGCTGCTTTTCCGTGCTGTGTTGATGCCGCTTTACACCCTCTTGATTCACTTGCAGAGATATCGATACATAGGTTTTCAGATTCTTACTAGTCAGATATATTCTTGTGTGGTGACTAGGGTGTGTTGAGTCCAGTTCACTGAGCAGGGAGTAGGCCTTGTCTATTACATATTTGGCTTATGGAGCGGTCTCTGAGCTAATTTCAAACCCTTGTTTTATGCATCACCCCACCTCACGTTTCCCGTTAAGCAGCCATAGTGTGTCTTGTAAAGGTGTGAGTCTGTTCTGTTTTGTAATTCAGTTCAAGTGTAGCGATTTTGACATTCCCTCTATAAGCGATATCTTAGGATAAGTGTCTTTTTCTGTGTGACTTATTTCACTTAGAATCATCGTACCTAAATCCACTCATCATGCTGCTAACTAGCCTTATGACATTGATTTCATGGCTGAGTGATATTCCATTGTGCCAAGTACCACCATTTCTTTATCCATTTTTCTCTTTCCTGGGATATTGAAGGTGTACCGAAGCGGAGGTTCTTGGAAACAGAGCAGCCGTAAACTTTAGGGTGCCTGTGTCTTGTTGATTTTTAGTTTTCCCAATTTATACGCCCATGAGTGGAAGTGCCCTATGCTCTCTACGCTGTGTTTATTACTTGTTTCAGGACACACCATACTCTTCTCCAGAGTGCCTGTTGGCAATTTACATCCCGCCCATAAGCGTAGCAAGGCTCCCATGTCTCCATGGCCTGTCCTGCTTTTCTGGTTTTTACAATTTGTTCAGCATGGCCCTTTTGACCGAGGGCAAGGGAGACTTCTTTGTAGCGCTGATTTGCCCTTCTGGCTTGCTCTGTTGGCCAAAAAGGGCGTATGCGTTTTTTCCTGAATATATTCAGGAAAAAAAGCATACGCCCTTTTTGGCCAAGGGCATCATTGTCAACGTTTTGACGCTTTTCATGTGCTTTAAAGGCGAGTCGAATCTACCTCCTGAAATCTGTTTCCTGCAAATCTGCCTTGCTTTCAAATCCTCTTCGTTGCCTTCCCTCAATATATTTGTGGATGAGAGTTCTCATTTATAACTCTGCACGTTTGTGAATTGCAGTGCCCCTGAGCTCCATTTGTCTCCTCGCTTTTTTGGGAGCTGGCCGCAAAAGCGCAGGATTGCTTCAGGCCCTATTTTGGTTCTGGGGGGCAGGCTGAGCCTGTGGTTCATTCTTCTTCCTGATGGGAAAATGGAGTGACCTATGCCTGTACCAACACATAGGGCTCGTCTCTCGTTGGTTCCGCGTCTTCCCGTTCATCCTCAGGACAAATTGCAACCTGTACAATCAGGAGGTTAAAGGTGCTGATTCTCCAAGTAGGGAGATGGTTAGTCAAGCGGCTGGAATGGCGAACCCTAGCACAAGGAGAGGAGAAATGAGGTGCGTTTTAGAAACCTTTCCCGATCTCACGGCATACCATCTGCTCGGTTTCCCATGCATGTTTTGATGTAGGAAGATTCCCTTGTACCTGGAGATTTGAGACCCATGGGGTGGGTACCCCGCGGTATTACTTTAAAGTATCTGCATTTGCTCACCCAACCTCACCAATCCTCTCAGCCCCAAGAGTGTCCAGCCTTATGTCTCATCCAGCTGTGGGTCTAGATATGGTCAATCCAGGTTGCATCAGAGACCCTGAACGGATTTTGTAAGAATTTCTCTCTCTTTCACTGTCTTTGTTTTGTGGGTTTTTTAAAGTAATTTATGTTTAGAATCGGGCTTGGCTGCTTTTCCCTGCTGTGTTTATGCCGCTTTACACACTCTTGATTCACTTGCAGAGAGATATCGATACATAGGTTTTCAGATTCTTACTAGTCAGATATATTCTTGTGTGGTGACTAAGGTGTGTTGAGTCCAGTTCACTGAGCAGGGAGTAGGCCTTGTCTATTACATATTTGGCTTATGGAGCGGTCTCAGAGCTAATTTCAAACCCTTGTTTTATGCATCACCCCAACTCACCTTTCCGGTTAAGCAGCCATAGTATGTCTTCTAAAGGTGTGACTCTGTTCTGTTTTGTAATTCAGTTCAAGTGTAGCGATTTTGACATTCCCTCTATAAGCGATATCTTAGGATAAGTGTCGTTTTCTGTGTGACTTATTTCACTTAGAATCATCGTACCTAAATCCACTCATCATGCTGCTAACTAGCCTTATGACATTGATTTCATGGCTGAGTGATATTCCATTGTGCCAAGTACCACCATTTCTTTATCCATTTTTCTCTTTCCTGGGATATTGAAGGTGTACCGAAGTGGAGGTTCTTGGAAACAGAGCAGCCGTAAAGTTTGGGGTGCCTGTGACTTGTTTACTTTTAGTTTTCCCAATTTATACGCCCATGAGTGGAAGTGCCCTATGCTCTCAACGCTGTGTTTATTACTTGTTTCAGGACACACCGTACTCTTCTCCAGAGTGCCTGTTGGCAATTTATATCCCGCCCATCAACGTAGCAAGGCTCCCATGTCTCCATGGCCTGTCCTGCTTTGCTGGTTTTTACACTTGGTTCAGCATGGCCCTTTTGACCGAGGGCAAGCGAGACTTCTTTGTAGCGCTGATTTGCCCTTCCGGCTTGCTTGGTTGGCCAAAAAGGGCGTATGCGTTTTTTCCTGAATATATTCAGGAAAAAACGCATACGCCCTTTTTGGCCAAGGGCATCATTGTCAACATTTTGCCGCTTTTCATGTACTTTAAAGGCGAGTCGAATCTACCTCCTGAAATCTGTTTCCTGCAAATCTGCCTTGCTTTCAAATCCTCTTCGTTGCCTTCCCTCAATATATTTGTGGACGAGAGTTCTCATTTATAACTCTGCACGTTTGTGAATTGCAGTGCCCCTGAGCTCCATTTGTCTCCTCGCTTTTTTGGGAGCTGGCCGCAAAAGCGCAGGATTGCTTCAGGCCCTATTTTGGTTCTGGGGGGCAGGCTGAGCCTGTGGTTCATTCTTCTTCCTGATGGGAAAATGGAGTGACCTATGCCTGTCCCAACAACTAGGGCTCGTCTCTCGTTGGTTCCGCGTCTTCCCGTTCATCCTCAGGACAAATTGCAACCTGTACAATCAGGAGGTTAAAGGTGCTGATTCTCCAAGTAGGGAGATGGTTAGTCAAGCGGCTGGAATGGCGAACCCGAGCACAAGGAGAGGAGAAATGAGGTGCGTTTTAGAAACCTTTCCCGATCTCACGGCATACCATCTTCTGGGTTTCCCATGCATGTTTTGATGTAGGAAGATTCCCTTGTACCTGGAGATTTGAGACCCATGGGGTGGGTACCCCGCGGTATTACTTTAAAGTATCTGCATTTGCTCACCCAACCTCACCAATCCTCTCAGCCCCAAGAGTATCCAGCCTTATGTCTCATCCAGCTGTGGGTCTAGGTATGGTCAATCCAGGTTGCATCAGAGACCCTGAACGGATTTTGTAAGAATTTCTCTCTCTTTCACTGTCTTTGCTTTGTGGGTTTTTTAAATTAATGTATGTTTAGAATGGGGTTTGGCTGCTTTTCCCTGCTGTGTTTATGCCGCTTTACACCCTCTTGATTCACTTGCAGAGAGATATCAATACATAGGTTTTCAGATTCATACTAGTCAGATATATTCTTGTGCGGTGACTAGGGGGTGTTGAGTCCAGTTCACTGAGCAGGGAGTAGGCCTTGTCTATTACATATTTGGCTTATGGAGCGGTGTCTGAGCTAATTTCAAACCGTTGTTTTATGCATCACCCCACCTCACCTTTCCGGTTAAGCAGCCATAGTGTGTCTTCTAAAGTTGTGCCTCTGTTCTGTTTTGTAATTCAGTTCAAGTGTAGCGATTTTGACATTCCCTCTATAAGCGATATCTTAGGATAAGTGTCTTTTTCTGTGTGACTTATTTCACTTAGAATCATCGTACCTAAATCCACTCATCATGCTGCTAACTAGCCTTATGACATTGATTTCATGGCTGAGTGATATTCCATTGTGCCAAGTACCACCATTTCTTTATCCATTTTTCTCTTTCCTGGGATATTGAAGGTGTACCGAAGTGGAGATTCTTGGCAACAGAGCAGCCGTAAACTTTAGGGTGCCTGTTTCTTGTTGATTTTTAGTTTTCCCAATTTATACGCCCATGAGTGGAAGTGCCCTATGCTCTCTACGCTGTGTTTATTACTTGTTTCAGGACACACCGTACTCTTCTCCAGAGTGCCTGTTGACAATTTACATCCCGCCCATCAGCGTAGCAACGTTCCCATGTCTCCATGGCCTGTCCTGCTTTTCTGGTTTTTACACTTTTTTCAGCATGGCCCTTTTGACCGAGGGCAAGCGAGACTTCTTTGTAGCGCTGATTTGCCCTTCAGGCTTGCTTGGTTGGCCAAAAAGGGCGTATGCGTTTTTTCCTGAATATATTCAGGAAAAAACGCATACGCCCTTTTTGGCCAAGGGCATCATTGTCAACGTTTTGCCGCTTTTCACGTGCTTTAAAGGCGAGTCGAATCTACCTCCTGAAATCTGTTTCCTGCAAATATGCCTTGCTTTCAAATCCTCTTCGTTGCCTTCCCTCAATATATTTGTGGACGAGAGTTCTCATTTATAACTCTGCACGTTTGTGAATTGCAGTGCCCCTGAGCTCCATTTGTCTCCTCGCTTTTTTGGGAGCTGGCCGCAAAAGTGCAGGATTGCTTCAGGCCCTATTTTGGTTCTGGGCGGCAGGCTGAGCCTGTGGTTCATTCTTCTTCCTGATGGGAAAATGGAGTGACCTATGCCTGTCCCAACAACTAGGGCTCGTCTCTCGTTGGTTCCGCGTCTTCCCGTTCATCCTCAGGACAAATTGCAACCTGTACAATCAGGAGGTTAAAGGTGCTGATTCTCCAAGTAGGGAGATGGTTAGTCAAGCGGCTGGAATGGCGAACCCGAGCACAAGGAGAGGAGAAATGAGGTGCGTTTTAGAAACCTTTCCCGATCTCACGGCATACCATCTTCTGGGTTTCCCATGCATGTTTTGATGTAGGAAGATGCCCTTGTACCTGGAGATTTGAGACCCATGGGGTGGGTACCCCGCGGTATTACTTTAAAGTATCTGCATTTGCTCACCCAACCTCACCAATCCTCTCAGCCCCAAGAGTGTCCAGCCTTATGTCTCATCCAGCTGTGGGTCTAGATATGGTCAATCCAGGTTGCATCAGAGACCCTGAACGGATTTTGTAAGAATTTCTATCTCTTTCACTGTCTTTGCTTTGTGGGTTTCTTAAAGTAATGTATGTTTAGAATGGGGTTTGGCTGCTTTTCCCTGCTGTGTTGATGCCGCTTTACACCCTCTTGATTCACTTGCAGAGAGATATCAATACATAGGTTTTCAGATTCATACTAGTCAGATATATTCTTGTGCGGTGACTAGGGGGTGTTGAGTCCAGTTCACAGAGCAGGGAGTAGGCCTTGTCTATTACATATTTGGCTTATGGAGCGGTCTCTGAGCTAATTTCAAACCCTTTTTTTATGCATCACCCCACCTCACCTTTCCCGTTAAGCAGCCATAGTGTGTCTTCTAAAGTTGTGCCTCTGTTCTGTTTTGTAATTCAGTTCAAGTGTAGCGATTTTGACATTCCCTCTATAAGCGATAACTTAGGATAAGTGCCTTTTTCTGTGTGACTTATTTCACTTAGAATCATCGTACCTAAATCCACTCATCATGCTGCTAACTAGCCTTATGACATTGATTTCATGGCTGAGTGATATTCCATTGTGCCATGTACCACCATTTCTTTATCCATTTTTCTCTTTCCTGGGATAGTGAAGGTGTACCGAAGCGGAGGTTCTTGGAAACAGGGCAGCCTTAAATTTGGGGTGCCTGTGTCTTGTTTACTTTTAGTTTTCCCAATTTATACGCCCATGAGTGGAAGTGCCCTATGCTCTCAACGCTGTGTTTATTACTTGTTTCAGGACACACCGTACTCTTCTCCAGAGTGCCTGTTGGCAATTTATATCCCGCCCATCAACGTAGCAAGGCTCCCATGTCTCCATGGCCTGTCCTGCTTTTCTGGTTTTTACACTTTGTTCAGCATGGCCCTTTTGACCGAGGGCAAGCGAGAGTTCTTTGTAGCGCTGATTTGCCCTTCTGGCTTGCTTGGCTGGCCAAAAAGGGCGTATGCGTTTTTTCCTGAATATATTCAGGAAAAAACGCATACGCCCTTTTTGGCCAAGGGCATCATTGTCAACATTTTGCCGCTTTTCGTGTACTTTAAAGGCGAGTCGAATCTACCTCCTAAAATCTGTTTCCTGCAAATCTGCCTTGCTTTCAAATCCTCTTCGTTGCCTTCCCTCAATATATTTGTGGACGAGAGTTCTCATTTATAACTCTGCACGTTTGTGAATTGCAGTGCCCCTGAGCTCCATTTGTCTCCTCGCTTTTTTGGGAGCTGGCCGCAAAAGCGCAGGATTGCTTCAGGCCCTATTTTGGTTCTGGGGGGCAGGCTGAGCCTGTGGTTCATTCTTCTTCCTGATGGGAAAATGGAGTGACCTATGCCTGTCCCAACAACTAGGGCTCGTCTCTCGTTGGTTCCGCGTCTTCCCGTTCAACCTCAGGACAAACTGCAACCTGTACAATCAGGAGGTTAAAGGTGCTGATTCTCCAAGTAGGGAGATGGTTAGTCAAGCGGCTGGAATGGCGAACCCGAGCACAAGGAGAGGAGAAATGAGGTGCTTTTTAGAAACCTTTCCCGATCTCACGGCATACCATCTTCTGGGTTTCCCATGCATGTTTTGATGTAGGAAGATTCCCTTGTACCTGGAGATTTGAGACCCATGGGGTGGGTACCCCGCGGTATTACTTTAAAGTATCTGCATTTGCTCACCCAACCTCACCAATCCTCTCAGCCCCAAGAGTGTCCAGCCTTATGTCTCATCCAGCTGTGGGTCTAGATATGGTCAATCCAGGTTGCATCAGAGACCCTGAACGGATTTTGTAAGAATTTCTCTCTCTTTCACTGTCTTTGTTTTGTGGGTTTTTTAAAGTAATTTATGTTTAGAATCGGGCTTGGCTGCTTTTCCCTGCTGTGTTGATGCCGCTTTACACCCTCTTGATTCACTTGCAGAGAGATATCGATACATAGGTTTTCAGATTCTTACTAGTCAGATATATTCCTGTGTGGTGACTAGGGTGTGTTGAGTCCACTTCACTGAGCAGGGAGTAGGCTTTGTCTATTACATATTTGGCTTATGGAGCGGTCTCTGAGCTAATTTCAAACCCTTGTTTTATGCATCACCCCACCTCACCTTTCCCGTTAAGCAGCCATAGTGTGTCTTCTAAAGGTGTGACTGTTCTGTTTTGTAATTCAGTTCAAGTGTAGCGATTTTGACATTCCCTCTATAAGCGATATCTTAGGATAAGTGTCTTTTTCTGTGTGACTTATTTCACTTAGAATCATCGTACCTAAATCCACTCATCATGCTGCTAACTAGCCTTATGACATTGATTTCATGGCTGAGTGATATTCCATTGTGCCAAGTACCACCATTTGTTTATCCATTTTTCTCTTTCCTGGAATATTGAAGGTGTACCGAAGCGGAGGTTCTTGGAAACAGAGCAGCCGTAAACTTTAGGGTGCCTGTGTCTTGTTGATTTTTAGTTTTGCCAATTTATACGCCCATGAGTGGAAGTGCCCTATGCTCTCTACGCTGTGTTTATTACTTGTTTCAGGACACACCGTACTCTTCTCCAGAGTGCCTGTTGGCAATTTACATCCCGCCCATCAGCGTAGCAAGGCTCCCATGTCTCCATGGCCTGTCCTGCTTTTCTGGTTTTTACACTTGGTTCAGCATGGCCCTTTTGACCGAGGGCAAGCGGGACTTCTTTGTAGCGCTGATTTGCCCTTCCGGCTTGCTTGGTTGGCCAAAAAGGGCGTATGCGTTTTTTCCTGAATATATTCAGGAAAAAACGCATACGCCCTTTTTGGCCAAGGGCATCATTGTCAACGTTTTGCCGCTTTTCATGTGCTTTAAAGGCGAGTCGAATCTACCTCCTGAAATCTGTTTCCTGCAAATCTGCCTTGCTTTCAAATCCTCTTCGTTGCCTTCCCTCAATATATTTGTGGACGAGAGTTCTCATTTATAACTCTGCACGTTTGTGAATTGCAGTGCCCCTGAGCTCCATTTGTCTCCTCGCTTTTTTGGGAGCTGGCCGCAAAAGCGCAGGATTGCTTCAGGCCCTATTTTGGTTCTGGGGGGCAGGCTGAGCCTGTGGTTCATTCTTCTTCCTGATGGGAAAATGGAGTGACCTGTGCCTGTCCCAACACCTAGGGCTAGTCTCTCGTTGGTTCCCCATCTTCCCGTTCATCCTCAGGACAAATTGCAACCTGGACGAAACAGGAGGTTAAAGGTGCTGATTCTCCAAGTAGGGAGATGGTTAGTCAAGCGGCTGGAATGGCGAACCCGAGCACAAGGAGAGGAGAAATGAGGTGCGTTTTAGAAACCTTTCCCGATCTCACGGCATACCATCTTCTGGGTTTCCCATGCATGTTTTGATGTACGAAGATTCCCTTGTACCTGGAGATTTGAGACCCATGGGGTGGGTACCCCACAGTATTACTTTAAAGTATCTGCATTTGCTCACCCAACCTCACCAATTCTCTCAGCCCCAAGAGTGTCCAGCCTTATGTCTCATCCAGCTGTGGGTCTAGATATGGTCAATCCAGGTTGCATCAGAGACCCTGAACGGATTTTGTAAGAATTTCTATCTCTTTCACTGTCTTTGCTTTGTGGGTTTTTTAAAGTAATGTATGTTTAGAATGGGGTTTGGCTGCTTTTCCCTGCTGTGTTTATGCCGCTTTACACCCTCTTGATTCACTTGCAGAGAGATATCAATACATAGGTTTTCAGATTCATACTAGTCTGATATATTCTTGTGCGGTGACTAGGGGGTGTTGAGTCCAGTTCACTGAGCAGGGAGTAGGCCTTGTCTATTACATATTTGGCTTAATGAGCGGTGTCTGAGCTAATTTCAAACCCTTGTTTTATGCATCACCCCACCTCACCTTTCCGGTTAAGCAGCCATAGTGTGTCTTCTAAAGTTGTGCCTCTGTTCTATTTTGTAATTCAGTTCAAGTGTAGCGATTTTGACATTCCCTCTATAAGCGATAACTTAGGATAAGTGTCTTTTTCTGTGTGACTTTTTTCACTTAGAATCATCGTACCTAAATCCACTCATCATGCTGCTAACTAGCCTTATGACATTGATTTCATGGCTGAGTGATATTCCATTGTGCCAAGTACCACCATTTCTTTATCCATTTTTCTCTTTCCTGGGATATTGAAGGTGTACCGAAGCGGAGATTCTTGGAAACAGAGCAGCCGTAAACGTTTGGGTGCCTGTGTATTGCTGATTTTTAGTTTTCCCAATTTATACGCCCATGAGTGGAAGTGCCCTATGCTCTCTACGCTGTGTTTATTACTTGTTTCAGGACACACCGTACTCTTCTCCAGAGTGCCTGTTGACAATTTACATCCCGCCCATCAGCGTAGCAACGCTCCCATGTCTCCATGGCCTGTCCTGCTTTTCTGGTTTTTACACATTTTTCAGCATGGCCCTTTTGACCGAGGGCAAGCGAGACTTCTTGGTAGCGCTGATTTGCCCTTCAGGCTTGCTTGGTTGGCCAAAAAGGGCGTATGCGTTTTTTCCTGAATATATTCAGGAAAAAACGCATACGCCCTTTTTGGCCAAGGGCATCATTGTCAACGTTTTGCCGCTTTTCACGTGCTTTAAAGGCGAGTCGAATCTACCTCCTGAAATCTGTTTCCTGCAAATCTGCCTTGCTTTCAAATCCTCTTCGTTGCCTTCCCTCAATATATTTGTGGACGAGAGTTCTCATTTATAACTCTGCACGTTTGTGAATTGCAGTGCCCCTGAGCTCCATTTGTCTCCTCGCTTTTTTGGGAGCTGGCCGCAAAAGCGCAGGATTGCTTCAGGCCCTATTTTGGTTCTGGGGGGCAGGCTGAGCCTGTGGTTCATTCTTCTTCCTGATGGGAAAATGGAGTGACCTGTGCCTGTCCCAACACCTAGGGCTAGTCTCTCGTTGGTTCCCCGTCTTCCCGTTCATCCTCAGGACAAATTGCAACCTGTACGAAACAGGAGGTTAAAGGTGCTGATTCTCCAAGTAGGGAGATGGTTAGTCAAGCGGCTGTAATGGCGAACCCGAGCACAAGGAGAGGAGAAATGAGGTGCATTTTAGAAACCTTTCCCGATCTCACGGCATACCATCTTCTGGGTTTCCCATGCATGTTTTGATGTAGGAAGATTCCCTTGTACCTGGAGATTTGAGACCCATGGGGTGGGTACCCCGCGGTATTACTTTAAAGTATCTGCATTTGCTCACCCAACCTCACCAATCCTCTCAGCCCCAAGAGTGTCCAGCCTTATGTCTCATCCAGCTGTGGGTCTAGATATGGTCAATCCAGGTTGCATCAGAGACCCTGAACGGATTTTGTAAGAATTTCTCTCTCTTTCACTGTCTTTGCTTTGTGGGTTTTTTAAAGTAATTTATGTTTAGAATGGGGCTTGGCTGCTTTTCCCTGCTGTGTTGATGCCGCTTTACACCCTCTTGATTCACTTGCAGAGAGATATCGATACATAGGTTTTCAGATTCTTACTAGTCAGATATATTCTTGTGTGGTGACTAGGGTGTGTTGAGTCCACTTCACTGAGCAGGGAGTAGGCCTTGTCTATTACATATTTGGCTTATGGAGCGGTCTCTGAGCTAATTTCAAACCCTTGTTTTATGCATCACCCCACCTCACCTTTCCCGTTAAGCAGCCATAGTGTGTCTTCTAAAGGTGTGACTCTGTTCTGTTTTGTAATTCAGTTCAAGTGTAGCGATTTTGACATTCCCTCTATAAGCGATATCTTAGGATAAGTGTCTTTTTCTGTGTGACTTATTTCACTTAGAATCATCGTACCTAAATCCACTCATCATGCTGCTAACTAGCCTTATGACATTGATTTCATGGCTGAGTGATATTCCATTGTGCCAAGTACCACCATTTGTTTATCCATTTTTCTCTTTCCTGGAATATTGAAGGTGTACCGAAGCGGAGGTTCTTGGCAACAGAGCAGCCGTAAACTTTAGGGTGCCTGTGTCTTGTTGATTTTTAGTTTTCCCAATTTATACGCCCATGAGTGGAAGTGCCCTATGCTCTCTACGCTGTGTTTATTACTTGTTTCAGGACAAACCGTACTCTTCTCCAGAGTTCCTGTTGGCAATTTACATCCCGCCCATCAGCGTAGCAAGGCTCCCATGTCTCCATGGCCTGTCCTGCTTTTCTGGTTTTTACACTTGGTTCAGCATGGCCCTTTTGACCGAGGGCAAGCGAGACTTCTTTGTAGCGCTGATTTGCCCTTCCGGCTTGCTTGGTTGGCCAAAAAGGGCGTATGCGTTTTTTCCTGAATATATTCAGGAAAAAACGCATACGCCCTTTTTGCCAAGGGCATCATTGTCAATGTTTTGCCGCTTTTCATGTGCTTTAAAGGCGAGTCGAATCTACCTCCTGAAATCTGTTTCCTGCAAATCTGCCTTGCTTTCAAATCCTCTTCGTTGCCTTCCCTCAATACATTTGTGGACGAGAGTTCTCATTTATAACTCTGCACGTTTGTGAATTGCAGTGCCCCTGAGCTCCATTTGTCTCCTCGCTTTTTTGGGAGCTGGCCGCAAAAGCGCAGGATTGCTTCAGGCCCTATTTTGGTTCTGGGGGGCAGGCTGAGCCTGTGGTTCATTCTTCTTCCTGATGGGAAAATGGAGTGACCTGTGCCTGTCCCAACACCTAGGGCTAGTCTTTCGTTGGTTCCCCGTCTTCCCGTTCATCGTCAGGACAAATTGCAACCTGGACGAAACAGGAGGTTAAAGGTGCTGATTCTCCAAGTAGGGAGATGGTTAGTCAAGCGGCTGGAATGTCGAACCCGAGCACAAGGAGAGGAGAAATGAGGTGCGTTTTAGAAACCTTTCCCGATCTCACGGCATACCATCTTCTGGGTTTCCCATGCATGTTTTGATGTAGGAAGATTCCCTTGTACCTGGAGATTTGAGACCCATGGGGTGGGTACCCCGCGGTATTACTTTAAAGTATCTGCATTTGCTCACCCAACCTCACCAATCCTCTCAGCCCCAAGAGTGTCCAGACTTATGTCTCATCCAGCTGTGGGTCTAGATATGGTCAATCCAGGTTGCATCAGAGACCCTGAACGGATTTTGTAAGAATTTCTCTCTCTTTCACTGTCTTTGTTTTGTGGGTTTTTTAAAGTAATTTATGTTTAGAATCGGGCTTGGCTGCTTTTCCCTGCTGTGTTGATGCCGCTTTACACCCTCTTGATTCACTTGCAGAGAGATATCGATACATAGGTTTTCAGATTCTTACTAGTCAGATATATTCTTGTGCGGTGACTAGGGGGTGTTGAGTCCAGTTCACTGAGCAGGGAGTAGGCCTTGTCTATTACATATTTGGCTTATGGAGCGTTGTCTGAGCTAATTTCAAACCCTTATTTTATGCATCACCCCACCTCACCTTTCCGGTTAAGCAGCCATAGTGTGTCTTCTAAAGTTGTGCCTCTGTTCTGTTTTGTAATTCAGTTCAAGTGTAGCGATTTTGACATTCCCTCTATAAGCGATATCTTAGGATAAGTGTCTTTTTCTGTGTGACTTATTTCACTTAGAATCATCGTACCTAAATTCACTCATCATGCTGCTAACTAGCCTTATGACATTGATTTCATGGCTGAGTGATATTCCATTGGGCCAAGTACCACCATTTCTTTATCCATTTTTCTCTTTCCTGGGATATTGAAGGTGTACCGAAGCGGAGATTCTTGGAAACAGAGCAGCCGTAAACTTTAGGGTGCCTGTGTCTTGTTGATTTTTAGTTTTCCCAATTTATACGCCCATGAGTGGAAGTGCCCTATGCTCTCTACGCTGTGTTTATTACTTGTTTCAGGACACACCGTACTCTTCTCCAGAGTGCCTGTTGACAATTTACATCCCCCCCATCAGCGTAGCAAGGCTCCCATGTCTCCATGGCCTGTCCTGCTTTACTGGTTTTTACACTTTTTTCAGCATGGCCCTTTTGACCGAGGGCAAGCGAGACTTCTTTGTAGCGCTGATTTGCCCTTCAGGCTTGCTTGGTAGGCCAAAAAGGGCGTATGCGTTTTTTCCTGAATATATTCAGGAAAAAACGCATACGCCCTTTTTGGCCAAGGGCATCATTGTCAACGTTTTGCCGCTTTTCACGTGCTTTAAAGGCGAGTCGAATCTACCTCCTGAAATCTGTTTCCTGCAAATCTGCCTTGCTTTCAAATCCTCTTCGTTGCCTTCCCTCAATATATTTGTGGACGAGAGTTCTCATTTATAACTCTGCACGTTTGTGAATTGCAGTGCCCCTGAGCTCCATTTGTCTCCTCGCTTTTTTGGGAGCTGGCCGCAAAAGCGCAGGATTGCTTCAGGCCCTATTTTGGTTCTGGGGGGCAGGCTGAGCCTGTGGTTCATTCTTCTTCCTGATGGGAAAATGGAGTGACCTGTGCCTGTCCCAACACCTAGGGCTAGTCTCTCGTTGGTTCCCCATCTTCCCGTTCATCCTCAGGACAAATTGTAACCTGGACGAAACAGGAGGTTAAAGGTGCTGATTCTCCAAGTAGGGAGATGGTTAGTCAAGCGGCTGGAATGGCGAACCCGAGCACAAGGAGAGGAGAAATGAGGTGCGTTTTACAAACCTTTCCCGATCTCACGGCATACCATCTTCTCGGTTTCCCATGCATGTTTTGATGTAGGAAGATTCCCTTGTACCTGGAGATTTGAGACCCATGGGGTGGGTACCCCGCGGTATTACTTTAAAGTATCTGCGTTTGCTCACCCAACCTCACCAATCCTCTCAGCCCCAAGAGTGTCCAGCCTTATGTCTCATCCAGCTGTGGGTCTAGATATGGTCAATCCAGGTTGCATCAGAGACCCTGAACGGATTTTGTAAGAATTTCTATCTCTTTCCCTGTCTTTGCTTTTTGGGTTTTTTAAAGTAATGTATGTTTAGAATGGGGTTTGGCTGCTTTTCCCTGCTGTGTTTACGCCGCTTTACACCCTCTTGCTTCACTTGCAGAGAGATATCGATACATAGGTTTTCAGATTCATACTAGTCAGATATATTCTTGTGCGGTGACTAGGGGGTGTTGAGTCCAGTTCACTGAGCAGGGAGTAGGCCTTGTCTATTACATATTTGGCTTATGGAGCGGTGTCTGAGCTAATTTCAAACCCTTGTTTTATGCATCACCCAACCTCACCTTTCCGGTTAAGCAGCCATTGTGTGTCTTCTAAAGGTGTGCCTCTGTTCTGTTTTGTAATTCAGTTCAAGTGTAGCGATTTTGACATTCCCTCTATAAGCGATATCTTAGGATAAGTGTCTTTTTCTGCGTGACTTATTTCACTTAGAATCATCGTACCTAAATCCACTCATCATGCTGCTAACTAGCCTTATGACATTGATTTCATGGCTGAGTGATATTCCATTGGGCCAAGTACCACCATTTCTTTATCCATTTTTCTCTTTCCTGGGATATTGAAGGTGTACTGAAGCGGAGATTCTTAGAAACAGAGCAGCCGTAAACTTTAGGGTGCCTGTGTCTTGTTGATTTTTAGTTTTCCCAATTTATACGCCCATGAGTGGAAGTGCCCTATGCTCTCTACGCTGTGTTTATTACTTGTTTCAGGACACACCATAATCTTCTCCAGAGTGCCTGTTGGCAATTTACATCCCGCCCATCAGCGTAGCAAGGCTCCCATGTCTCCATGGCCTGTCCTGCTTTTCTGGTTTTTACACTTTGTTCAGCATGGCCCTTTTGACCGAGGGCAAGGGAGACTTCTTTGTAGCGCTGATTTGCCCTTCCGGCTTGCTCTGTTGGCCAAAAAGGGCGTATGCTTTTTTTCCTGAATATATTCAGGAAAAAAAGCATACGCCCTTTTTGGCCAAGGGCATCATTGTCAACGTTTTGCTGCTTTTCATGTGCTTTAAAGGCGAGTCGAATCTACCTCCTGAAATCTGTTTCCTGCAAATCTGCCTTGCTTTCAAATCCTCTTCGTTGCCTTCCCTCAATATATTTGTGGACGAGAGTTCTCATTTATAACTCTGCACGTTTGTGAATTGCAGTGCCCCTGAGCTCCATTTGTCTCCTCGCTTTTTTGGGAGCTGGCCGCAAAAGCGCAGGATTGCTTCAGGCCCTATTTTGGTTCTGGGGGGCAGGCTGAGCCTGTGGTTCATTCTTCTTCCTGATGGGAAAATGGAGTGACCTATGCCTGTCCCAACACCTAGGGCTCGTCTCTCGTTGGTTCCACGTCTTCCCGTTCATCCTCAGGACAAATTGCAACCTGTACAATCAGGAGGTTAAAGGTGCTGATTCTCCAAGTAGGGAGATGGTTAGTCAAGCGGCTGGAATGGCGAACCCGAGCACAAGGAGAGGAGAAATGAGGTGCGTTTTAGAAAACTTTCCCGATCTCACGGCATACCATCTTCTCGGTTTCCCATGCATGTTTTGATGTAGGAAGATGCCCTTGTACCTGGAGATTTGAGACCCATGGGGTGTGTTCCCCGCAGTGTTACTTTAAAGTATCTGCGTTTGCTCACCCAACCTCACCAATCCTCTCAGCCCCAAGAGTGTCCAGCCTTATGTCTCATCCAGCTGTGGGTCTAGATATGGTCAATCCAGGTTGCATCATAGACCCTGAACGGATTTTGTAAGAATTTCTCTCTCTTTCACTGTCTTTGTTTTGTGGGTTTTTTAAAGTAATTTATGTTTAGAATAGGGCTTGGCTGCTTTTCCCTGCTGTGTTGATGCCGCTTTACACCCTCTTGATTCACTTGCAGAGAGATATCGATACATCGGTTTTCAGATTCTTACGAGTCAGATATATTCTTGTGTGGTGACTAGGGGGTGTTGAGTCCAGTTCACTGAGCAGGGAGTAGGCCTTGTCTATTACATATTTGGCTTATGGAGCGGTCTCTGAGCTAATTTCAAACCCTTGTTTTATGCATCACCCCACCTCACCTTTCCGGTTAAGCAGCCATAGTGTGTCTTCTAAAGGTGTGACTCTGTTCTGTTTTGTAATTCAGTTCAAGTGTAGCGATTTTTACATTCCCTCTATAAGCGATATCTTAGGATAAGTGTCTTTTTCTGTGTGACTTATTTCACTTAGAATCATCGTACCTAAATCCACTCATCATGCTGCTACCTAGCCTTATGACATTGATTTCATGGCTGAGTGATATTCCATTGTGCCAAGTACCACCATTTCTTTATCCATTTTTCTCTTTCCTGGGATATTGAAGGTGTACCGAAGCGGAGGTTCTTGGAAACAGAGCAGCCGTAAACTTTAGGGTGCCTGTGTCTTGTTGATTTTTAGTTTTCCCAATTTATACGCCCATGAGTGGAAGTGCCCTATGCTCTCAACGCTGTGTTTATTACTTGTTTCAGGACACACCGTACTCTTCTCCAGAGTGCCTGTTGGCAATTTCTATCCCGCCCATCAACGTAGCAAGGCTCCCATGTCTCCATGGCCTGTCCTGCTTTTCTGGTTTTTACACTTTGTTCAGCATGGCCCTTTTGACCGAGGGCAAGCGAGACTTCTTTGTAGCGCTGATTTGCCCTTCCGGCTTGCTTGGTTGGCCAAAAAGGGCGTATGCGTTTTTTCCTGAATATATTCAGGAAAAAACGCATACGCCCTTTTTGGCCAAGGGCATCATTGTCAACGTTTTGCCGCTTTTCATGTGCTTTAAAGGCGAGTCGAATCTACCTCCTGAAATCTGTTTCCTGCAAATCTGCCTTGCTTTCAAATCCTCTCCGTTGCCTTCCCTCAATATATTTGTGGACGAGAGTTCTCATTTATAACTCTGCATGTTTGTGAATTGCAGTGCCCCTGAGCTCCATTTGTCTCCTCGCTTTTTTGGGAGCTGGCCGCAAAAGCGCAGGATTGCTTCAGGCCCTATTTTGGTTCTGGGGGGCAGGCTGAGCCTGTGGTTCATTCTTCTTCCTGATGGGAAAATGGAGTGACCTGTGCCTGTCCCAACACCTAGGGCTAGTCTCTCGTTGGTTCCCCGTCTTCCCGTTCATCCTCAGGACAAATTGCAACCTGGACGAAACAGGAGGTTAAAGGTGCTGATTCTCCAAGTAGGGAGATGGTTAGTCAAGCGGCTGGAATGGCGAACCCGAGCACAAGGAGAGGAGAAATGAGGTGCGTTTTAGAAACCTTTCCCGATCTCACGGCATACCATCTTCTGGGTTTCCCATGGATGTTTTGATGTAGGAAGATTCCCTTGTACCTGGAGATTTGAGACCCATGGGGTGGGTACCCCGCGGTATTACTTTAAAGTATCTGCATTTGCTCACCCAACCTCACCAATCCTCTCAGCCCCAAGAGTGTCCAGCCTTATGTCTCATCCAGCTGTGGGTCTAGATATGGTCAATCCAGGTTGCATCAGAGACCCTGAACGGATTTTGTAAGAATTTCTCTCTCTTTCACTGTCTTTGCTTTGTGGGTTTTTTAAAGTAATGTATGTTTAGAATGGGGTTTGGCTGCTTTTCCCTGCTGTGTTTATGCCGCTTTACACCCTCTTGATTCACTTGCAGAGAGATATCGATACATGGGTTTTCAGATTCTTACTAGTCAGATATATTCTTGTGTGGTGACTAGGGTGTGTTGAGTCCAGTTCACTGAGCAGAGAGTAGGCCTTGTCTATTACATATTTGGCTTATGGAGCGGTTTCTGAGCTAATTTCAAACCCTTTTTTTATGCATCACCCCACCTCACCTTTCCCGTTAAGCTGCCATAGTGTGTCTTCCAAAGGTGTGACTCTGTTCTGTTTTGTAATTCAGTTCAAGTGTAGCGATTTTGACATTCCCTCTATAAGCGATATCTTAGGATAAGTGCCTTTTTCTGTGTGACTTATTTCACTTAGAATCATCGTACCTAAATCCACTCATCATGCTGCTAACTAGCCTTCTGACATTGATTTCATGGCTGAGTGATATTCCATTGTGCCAAGTACCACAATTTCTTTATCCATTTTTCTCTTTCCTGGGATATTGAAGGTGTACCGAAGCGGAGGTTCTTGGCAACAGAGCAGCCGTAAAGTTTGGGGTGCCTGTGTCTTGTTGATATTTAGTTTTCCCAATTTATACGCCCATGAGTGGAAGTGCCCTCTGCTCTCTACGCTGTGTTTATTACTTGTTTCAGGACACACCGTACTCTTCTCCAGAGTGCCTGTTGGCAATTTACATCCCGCCCATCAGCGTAGCAAGGCTCCCATGTCTCCATGGCCTGTCCTGCTTTTCTGGTTTTTACACTTTGTTCAGCATGGCCCTTTTGACCGAGGGCAAGCGAGACTTCTTTGTAGCGCTGATTTGCCCTTCCGGCTTGCTTGGTTGGCCAAAAAGGGCGTATGCGTTTTTTCCTGAATATATTCAGGAAAAAACGCATACGCCCTTTTTGGCCAAGGGCATCATTGTCAACGTTTTGCCGCTTTTCATGTGCTTTAAAGGCGAGTCGAATCTACCTCCTGAAATCTGTTTCCTGCAAATCTGCCTTGCTTTCAAATCCTCTTCGTTGCCTTCCCTCAATATATTTGTGGACGAGAGTTCTCATTTATAACTCTGCACGTTTGTGAATTTCAGTGCCCCTGAGCTCCATTTGTCTACTCGCTTTTTTGGGAACTGGCCGCAAAAGCGCACGATTGTTTCAGGCCCTATTCGGCTTCCAGGGGGCAGGCGGAGCCTGTGGTTCATTCTTCTTCCTGATGGGAAAATGGAGTGACCTGTGCCTGTCCCAACACCTAGGGCTAGTCTCTCGTTGGTTCCCCGTCTTCCCGTTCATCCTCAGGACAAATTGCAACCTGGACGAAACAGGAGGTTAAAGGTGCTGATTCTCCAAGTAGGGAGATGGTTAGTCAAGCGGCTGGAATGGCGAACCCGAGCACTAGGAGAGGAGAAATGAGGTGCGTTTTAGAAACCTTTACCAATCTCACGGCATACCATCTTCTGGGTTTCCCATGCATGTTTTGATGTAGGAAGATGCCCTTGTACCTGGAGATTTGAGACCCATGGGGTGGGTACCCCGCGGTGTTATTTTAAGTATCTGGGTTTGCTCACCCAACCTCACCAATCCTCTCAGCCCCAAGAGTGTCCAGCCTTATGTCTCATCCAGCTGTGGGTCTAGATATGGTCAATCCAGGTTGCATCAGAGACCCTGAACGGATTTTGTAAGAATTTCTCTCTCTTTCACTGTCTTTGCTTTGTGGGTTTTTTAAAGTAATGTATGTTTAGAATGGGGTTTGGCTGCTTTTCCCTGCTGTGTTTATGCCGCTTTACACCCTCTTGATTCACTTGCAGAGAGATATCGATACGTGGGTTTTCAGAATCTTACTAGTCAGATATATTCTTGTGTGGTGACTAGGGTGTGTTGAGTCCAGTTCACTGAGCAGAGAGTAGGCCTTGTCTATTACATATTTGGCTTATGGAGCGGTCTCTGAGCTAATTTCAAACCCTTTTTTTATGCATCACCCCACCTCACCTTTCCCGTTAAGCAGCCATAGTGTGTCTTCCAAAGGTGTGACTCTGTTCTGTTTTGTAATTCAGTTCAAGTGTAGCGATTTTGACATTCCCTCTATAAGCGATATCTTAGGATAAGTGCCTTTTTCTGTGTGACTTATTTCACTTAGAATCATCGTACCTAAATCCACTCATCATGCTGCTAACTAGCCTTATGACATTGATTTCATGGCTGAGTGATATTCCATTGTGCCAAGTACCACCATTTCTTTATCCATTTTTCTCTTTCCTGGGATATTGAAGGTGTACCGAAGCAGAGGTTCTTGACAACAGAGCAGCCGTAAAGTTTGGGGTGCCTGTGTCTTGTTGATTTTTAGTTTTCCCAATTTATACGCCCATGAGTGGAAGTGCCCTCTGCTCTCTACGCTGTGTTTATTACTTGTTTCAGGACACACCGTACTCTTCTCCAGAGTGCCTGTTGGCAATTTACATCCCGCCCATCAGCGTAGCAAGGCTCCCATGTCTCCATGGCCTGTCCTGCTTTTCTGGTTTTTACACTTTGTTCAGCATGGCCCTTTTGACCGAGGGCAATGGAGACTTCTTTGTAGTGCTGATTTGCCCTTCCGGCTTGCTTGGTTGGCCAAAAAGGGCGTATGCGTTTTTTCCTGAATATATTCAGGAAAAAACGCATACGCCCTTTTTGGCCAAGGGCATCATTGTCAACGTTTTGCCGCTTTTCATGTGCTTTAAAGGCGAGTCGAATCTACCTCCTGAAATCTGTTTCCTGCAAATCTGCCTTGCTTTCAAATCCTCTTCGTTGCCTTCCCTCAATATATTTGTGGACGAGAGTTCTCATTTATAACTCTGCACGTTTGTGAATTGCAGTGCCCCTGAGCTCCATTTGTCTACTCGCTTTTTTGGGAGCTGGCCGCAAAAGCGCAGGATTGCTTCAGGCCCTATTTTGGTTCTGGGGGGCAGGCCGAGCCTGTGGTTCATTCTTTTTCCTGATGGGAAAATGGAGTGACCTGTGCCTGTCCCAACACCTAGGGCTAGTCTCTCGTTGTTACCCCGTCTTCCCGTTCATCCTCAGGACAAATTGCAACCTGGACGAAACAGGAGGTTAAAGGTGCTAATTCTCCAAGTAGGGAGATGGTTAGTCAAGCAGCTGGAATGGCGAACCTGAGCACAAGGAGAGGAGAAATGAGGTGCGTTTTAGAAACCTTTCCCGATCTCACGGCATACCATCTTCTGGGTTTCCCATGCATGTTTTGATGTAGGAAGATGCCCTTGTACCTGGAGATTTGAGACCCATGGGTTGTGTACCCCGAGGTGTTATTTGAAGTATCTGCGTTTGCTCACCCAACCTCACCAATCCTCTCAGCCCCAAGAGTGTCCAGCCTTATGTCTCATCCAGTTGTGGGTCTAGATATGGTCAATCCAGGTTGCATCAGAGACCCTGAACGGATTTTGTAAGAATTTCTCTCTCTTTCACTGTCTTTGCTTTGTGGGTTTTTTTAAAGTAATGTATGTTTAGAATGGGGTTTGGCTGCTATTCCCTGCTGTGTTTATGCCGCTTTACACCCTCTTGATTCACTTGCAGAGAGATATCAATACATAGGTTTTCAGATTCATACTAGTCCGATATATTCTTGTGCGGTGACTAGGGGGTGTTGAGTCCAGTTCACTGAGCAGGGAGTAGGCCTTGTCTATTACATATTTGGCTTATGGAGCGGTCTCTGAGCTAATTTCAAACCCTTGTTTTATGCATCACCCCACCTCACCTTTCCTGTTAAGCAGCCATAGTGTGTCTTCTAATGGTGTGACTCTGTTCTGTTTTGTAATTCAGTTCAAGTGTAGCGATTTTGACATTCCCTCTATAAGCGATATCTTAGGATAAGTGCCTTTTTCTGTGTGACTTATTTCACTTAGAATCATCGTACCTAAATCCACTCATCATGCTGCTAACTAGCCTTATGACATTGATTTCATGGCTGAGTGATATTCCATTGTGCCAAGTACCACCATTTCTTTATCCATTTTTCTCTTTCCTGGGATATTGAAGGTGTACCGAAGCGGAGGTTCTTGGCAACAGAGCAGCCGTAAAGTTTGGGGTGCCTGTGTCTTGTTGAGTTTTAGTTTTTCCAATTTATACCGCCCATGAGTGGAAGTGCCCTATGCTCTTTAAGCTGTGTTTATTACTTGTTTCAGGACACACCGTACACTTCTCCAGAGTGCCTGTTGGCAATTTACATCCCGCCCATCAGCGTAGCAAGGCTCCCATGTCTCCATGGCCTGTCCTGCTTTTCTGGTTTTTACACTTTTTTCAGCATGGCCCTTTTGACCGAGGGCAAGCGAGACTTCTTTGTAGCACTGATTTGCCCTTCCGGCTTGCTTGGTTGGCCAAAAAGGGCGTATGCGTTTTTTCCTGAATATATTCAGGAAAAAACGCATACGCCCTTTTTGGCCAAGGGCATCATTGTCAACGTTTTGCCGCTTTTCATGTGCTTTAAAGGCGAGTCGAACCTACCTCCTGAAATCTGTTTCCTGCAAATCTGCCTTGCTTTCAAATCCTCTTCCTTGCCTTCCCTCAATATATTTGTGGACGAGAGTTATCATTTATAACTCTGCAAGTTTCTGAATTGCAGTGCCCCTGAGCTCCATTTGTCTACTCGCTTTTTTGTGAGCTGGCCGCAAAAGCGCAGGATTGCTTCAGGCGTTATTCGGCTTCCATGGGGCCGGCGGAGCCTGTGGTTCATTCTTCTTCCTGATGGGAAAATGGAGTGACCTGTGCCTGTCCCAACACCTAGGGCTAGTCTCTCGTTGGTTCCCCATCTTCCCGTTCATCCTCAGGACAAATTGCAACCTGTACGAAACAGGAGGTTAAAGGTGCTGATTCTCCAAGTAGGGAGATGGTTAGTCAAGCGGCTGGAATGGCGAACCCGATCACAAGGAGAGGAGAAATGAGGTGCGTTTTAGAAACCTTTCCCGATTTCACTGCATACCATCTTTTGGGTTTTGCTTGCAGGTTTTGATGTAGGAAGATGCCCTTGTACCTGGAGTTTTGAGACACATGGCGTGGGTACCCCGCAGTGTTACTTTAAAGTATCTGCATTTGCTCACCCAACCTCACCAACCCTTTCAGCCCCAAGAGTGTCCAGCCTTATGTCTCATCCAGCTGTGGGTCTAGATATGGTCAATCCAGGTTGCATCAGAGACCCTGAACGGATTTTGTAAGAATTTCTCTCTCTTTCACTGTCTTTGCTTTGTGGGTTTTTTAAAGTAATGTATGTTTAGAATGGGGCTTGGCTGCTTTTCCCTGCTGTGTTTATGCCGCTTTACACCCTCTTGATTCACTTGCAGAGAGATATCGATACAAAGGTTTTCAGATTCTTACTAGTCAGATATATTCTTGTGCGGTGACTAGGGGGTGTTGAGTCCAGTTCACTGAGCAGGGAGTAGGCCTTGTCTATTACATATTTGGCTTATGCAGCGGTATCTGAGCTAATTTCAAACCCTTGTTCTATGCATCACCCCACCTCACCTTTCCCGTTAAGCAGCCATAGTGTGTCTTCTAATGGTGTGACTCTGTTCTGTTTTGTAATTCAGTTCAAGTGTAGCGATTTTGACATTCCCTCTATAAGCGATATCTTAGGATAAGTGTCTTTTTCTGTGTGACTTATTTCACTTAGAATCATCGTACCTAAATCCACTCATCATGCTGCTAACTAGCCTTATGACATAGATTTCATGGCTGAGTGATATTCCATTGTGCCAAGTACCACCATTTCTTTATCCATTTTTCTCTTTCCTGGGATATTGAAGGTGTACCGAAGTGGAGGTTCTTGGAAACAGAGCAGCCGTAAAGTTTGGGGTGCCTGTGTCTTGTTGATTTTTAGTTTTCCCAATTTATACGCCCATGAGTGGAAGTGCCCTATGCTCTCTAAGCTGTGTTTATTACTTTTTCAGGACACACCGTACACTTCTCCAGAGTGCCTGTTGGCAATTTACATCCCGCCCATCAGCGTAGCAAGGCTCCCATGTCTCCATGGCCTGTCCTGCTTTTCTGGTTTTTACACTTTCTTCAGCATGGCCCTTTTGACCGAGGGCAAGCGAGACTTCTTTGTAGCGCTGATTTGCCCTTCCGGCTTGCTTGGTTGGCCAAAAAGGGCGTATGCGTTTTTTCCTGAATATATTCAGGAAAAAACGCATACGCCCTTTTTGGCCAAGGGCATCATTGTCAACGTTTTGCTGCTTTTCATGTGCTTTAAAGGCGAGTCGAATCTACCTCCTGAAATCTGTTTCATGCAAATCTGCCTTGCTTTCAAATCCTCTTCGTTGCCTTCCCTCAATATATTTGTGGACGAGAGTTCTCATTTATAACTCTGCACGTTTGTGAATTGCAGTGCCCCTGAGCTCCATTTGTCTGCTCGCTTTTTTGGGAGCTGGCCGCAAAAGCGCAGGATTGCTTCAGGCCCTATTTTGGTTCTGGGGGGCAGGCTGAGCCTGTGGTTCATTCTTCTTCCTGATGGGAAAATGGAGTGACCTGTGCCTGTCCCAACACCTAGGGCTAGTCTCTCGTTGGTTCCCCGTCTTCCCGTTCATCCTCAGGACAAATTGCAACCTGTACGAAACAGGAGGTTAAAGGTGCTGATTCTCCAAGTAGGGAGATGTTTAGTCAAGCAGCTAGAAAGGTGAACCCGAGCACAAGGAGAGGAGAAATGAGGTGCGTTTTAGAAGCCTTTCCCGATCTCACGGCATACAAACCTCTGGGTTTCCCATGCATGTTTTGATGTAGGAAGATGCCCTTGTACCTGGAGATTTGAGACCCATGGGGTGGGTACCCCGCGGTATTACTTTAAAGTATCTGCGTTTGCTCACCCAACCTCACCAATCCTCTCAGCCCCAAGAGTGTCCAGCCTTATGTCTCATCCAGCTGTGGCTCTAGATATGGTCGAACCAGGTGGCATCAGAGCCCCTGAACTGATTTTGTAAGAATTTCTCTCTCTTTCACTGTCTTTGTTTTGTGGGTTTTTTTAAGTAATTTATGTTTAGAATGGGGCTTTGCTGCTTTTCCCTGCTGTGTTTATGCCGCTTTACACCCTCTTGATTCACTTGCAGAGAGATATCGATACATAGGTTTTCAGATTCTTACTAGTCAGATATATTCTTGTGCGGTGACTAGGGGGTGTTGAGTCCAGTTCACTGAGCAGGGGGTAGGCCTTGTCTATTACATATTTGGCTTATGGAGCGGTCTCTGAGCTAATTTCAAACCCTTGTTTTATGCATCACCCCACCTCACCTTTCCCGTTAAGCAGCCATAGTGTGTCTTCTAAAGGTGTGACTCTGTTCTGTTTTGTAATTCAGTTCAAGCGTAGCGATTTTGACATTCCCTCTATAAGCGATATCTTAGGATAAGTGTCTTTTTCTGAGTGACTTATTTCACTTAGAATCATCGTCGCTAAATCCACTCATCATGCTGCTAACTAGCCTTATGACATTGATTTCATGGCTGAGTGATATTCCATTGTGCCAAGTACCACCATTTGTTTATCCATTTTTCTCTTTCCTGGGATATTGAAGGTGTACTGAAGTGGAGGTTCTTGGAAACAGAGCAGCCGTAAAGTTTGGGGTGCCTGTGTCTTGTTGATTTTTAGTTTTCCGAATTTATACGCCCATGAGTGGAAGTGCCCTATGCTCTCTAAGCTGTGTTTATTACTTGTTTCAGGACACACCGTACACTTCTCCAGAGTGCCTGTTGGCAATTTACATCCCGCCCATCAGCGTAGCAAGGCTCCCATGTCTCCATGGCCTGTCCTGCTTTTCTGGTTTTTACACTTTTTTCAGCATGGCATTTTTGACCGAGGGCAAGCGAGACTTCTTTGTAGCACTGATTTGCCCTTCCGGCTTGCTTGGTTGGCCAAAAAGGGCGTATGCGATTTTTCCTGAATATATTCAGGAAAAAACGCATACGCCCTTTTTGGCCATGGGCATCATTGTCAACGTTTTGCCGCTTTTCATGTGCTTTAAAGGCGAGTCAAATCTACCTCCTGAAATCTGTTTCCTGAAAATCTGCCTTGCTTTCAAATCCTCTTCGTTGCCTTCCCTCCATATATTTGTGGACGAGAGTTCTCATTGATAACTCTGCACGTTTGTGAATTGCAGTGCCCCTGAGCTCCATTTGTCTCCTCGCTTTTTTGGGAGCTGGCCGCAAAAGCGCAGGATTGCTTCAGGCGCTATTTTGGTTCTGGGGGGCAGGCTGAGCCTGTGGTTCATTCTTCTTCCTGATGGGAAAATGGAGTGACCTGTGCCTGTCCCAACACCTAGGGCTAGTCTCTCGTTGGTTCCCCGTCTTCCCGTTCATCCTCAGGACAAATTGCAACCTGTACGAAACAGGAGGTTAAAGGTGCTGATTCTCCAAGTAGGGAGATGTTTAGTCAAGCGCCTAGAATGGCGAACCCGAGCACAAGGAGAGGAGAAATGAGGTGCGTTTTAGAAGCCTTTCCCGATCTCACGGCATACAATTCTCTGGGTTTCCCATGCATGTTTGGATGTAGGAAGATGCCCTTGTACCTGGAGATTTGAGACCCATGGGGTGGGTACCCCGCAGTATTACTTTAAAGTATCTGCGTTTGCTCACCCAACCTCACCAATCCTCTCAGCCCCAAGAGTGTCCAGCCTTATGTCTCATCCAGCTGTGGGTCTAGATATGGTCAATCCAGGTTGCATCAGAGACCCTGAACGGATTTTGTAGGAATTTCTCTCTCTTTCACTGTCTTTGTTTTGTGGGTTTTTTTAAGTTATTTATGTTTAGAATGGAGCTTGGCTGCTTTCCCCTGCTGTGTTTATGCCGCTTTACACCCTCTTGATTCACTTGCAGAGAGATATTGATACATAGGTTTTCAGATTTTTACTAGTCAGATATATTCTTGTGAGGTGACTAGGGGGTGTTGAGTCCAGTTCACTGAGCAGGGAGTAGGCCTTGTCTATTATATATTTGGCTTATGGAGTGGTCTCTGAGCTAATTTCAAACCCCTGTTTTATGTATCACCCCACCTCACCTTTTCCGTTAAGCAGCCATAGTGTGTCTTCTAAAGGTGTGACTCTGTTCTGTTTTGTAATTCAGTTCAAGTGTAGCGATTTTGACATTCTCTCTATAAGCGATATCTTAGGATAAGTGTCTTTTTCTGTGTGACTTATTTCACTTAGAATCATCGTCGCTAAATCCACTCATCATGCTGCTAACTAGCCTGATGACACTGATTTCATGGCTGAGTGATATTCCATTGTGCCAAGTACCACCATTTCTTTATCCATTTTTCTCTTTCCTGGGATATTGAAGGTGTACCGAAGTGGAGGTTCTTGGAAACAGAGCAGCCGTAAAGTTTGGGGTGCCTGTGTCTTGTTGATTTTTAGTTTTCCCAATTTATACGCCCATGAGTGGAAGTGCCCTATGCTCTCTATGCTGTGTTTATTACTTGTTTCAGGACACACCGTACACTTCTCCAGAGTGCCTGTTGGCAATTTACATCCCGCCCATCAGCGTAGCAAGGCTCCCATGTCTCCATGGCCTGTCCTGCTTTTCTGGTTTTTACACTTGGTTCAGCATGGCCCTTTTGACCGAGGGCAAGCGAGACTTCTTTGTAGCGCTGATTTGCCCTTCCGGCTTGCTTGGTTGGCCAAAAAGGGCGTATGCGATTTTTCCTGAATATATTCAGGAAAAAACGCATACGCCCTTTTTGGCCAAGGGCATCATTGTCAACGTTTTGCCGCTTTTCATGTGCTTTAAAGGCGAGTCGAATCTACCTCCTGAAATCTGTTTCCTGCAAATCTGCCTTGCTTTCAAATCCTCTTCGTTGCCTTCCCTCAATATATTTGTGGACGAGAGTTCTCATTTATAACTCTGCACGTTTGTGAATTGCAGTTCCCCTGAGCTCCATTTGTCTCCTCGCTTTTTTGGGAGCTGGCCGCAAAAGCGCAGGATTGTTCCAGGCCCTATTCGGCTTCCAGGGGGCAGGCGGAGCCTGTGGTTCATTCTTCTTCCTGATGGGAAAATGGAGTGACCTGTGCCTGTCCCAACACCTAGGGTTTGTCTCTCGTTGGTTCCCCGTCTTCCCGTTCATCCTCAGGACAAATTACAACCTGTACGAAACAGGAGGTTAAAGGTGCTGATTCTCCAAGTAGGGAGATGGTTAGTCAAGCGGCTGGAATGGCGAACCCGAGCACAAGGAGAGGAGAAATGAGGTGCGTTTTAGAAACCTTTCCCGATCTCATGGCATACCATCTTCTGTGTTTCCCATGCATGTTTTGATGTAGGAAGATGCCCTTGTACCTGGAGATTTGAGACCCATGGGGTGGGTACCCCGTGGAGTTACTTTAAAGTATCTGCATTTGCTCACCCAACCTCACCAATCCTCTCAGCCCCAAGAGTGTCCAGCCTTATGTCTCATCCAACTGTGGGTCTAGATATGGTCAATCCAGGTTGCATCAGAGACCCTGAACGGATTTTGTAAGAATTTCTCTCTCTTTCACTGTCTTTGTTTTGTGGGTTTTTTTAACTAATTTATGTTTAGAATGGGTCTTGGCTGCTTTTCCCTGCTGTGTTTATGCTGCTTTACACCCTCTTGATTCACTTGCAGAGAGATATCGATATATAGGTTTTCAGATTCTTACGAGTCACATATATTCTTCTGCGGTGACTAGGGGGTGTTGAGTCCAGTTTACTGAGCAGGGAGTAGGCCTTGTCTATTACATATTTGGCTTATGGAGCGGTCTCTGAGCTAACTTCAAACCCTTGTTTTATGCATCACCCCACCTCACCTTTCCCGTTAAGCAGCCATAGTGTGTCTTCTAAAGGTGTGACTCTGTTCTATTTTGTAATTCAGTTCAAGCGTAGCGATTTTGACATTCCCTCTATAAGCGATATCTTAGGATAAGTGTCTTTTTCTGTGTGACTTATTTCACTTAGAATCATCGTATCTAAATCCACTCATCATGCTGCTAACTAGCCTTATGACATTGATTTCATGGCTGAGTGATATTCCATTGTGCCAAGTACCACCATGTCTTTATCCATTTTTCTCTTTCCTGGGATATTGAAGGTGTACCAAAGTGGAGGTTCTTGGAAACAGAGCAGCCGTAAAGTTTGGGGTGCCTGTGTCTTGTTGATTTTTAGTTTTCCCAATTTATATGCCCATGAATGGAAGTGCCCTATGCTCTCTAATTTGTGTTTATTACTTGTTTCAGGACACACCGTACAATTCTCCAGAGTGGCTGTTTAGCAATTTACATCCCGCCCATCAGCGTAGCAAGGCTCCCATGTCTCCATGGCCTGTCCTGCTTTTCTGGTTTTTACACTTTTTTCAGCATGGCCCTTTTGACCGAGGGCAAGCGAGACTTCCTTGTAGCGCTGATTTGCCCTTCCGGCTTGCTTGGTTGGCCAAAAAGGGCGTATGCGTTTTTTCCTGAATATATTCAGGAAAAAACGCATACGCCCTTTTTGGCCATGGGCATCATTGTCAACGTTTTGCCGCTTTTCATGTGCTTTACACGCGAGTCAAATCTACCTCCTGAAATCTGTTTCCTGAAAATCTGCCTTGCTTTCAAATCCTCTTCGTTGCCTTCCCTCAATATATTTGTGGACGAGAGTTCTCATTGATAACTCTGCACGTTTGTGAATTGCAGTGCCCCTTAGCTCCATTTGTCTACTCGCTTTTTTGGGAGCTGGCCGCAAAAGCGCAGGATTGCTTCAGGCCCTATTTTGGTTCTGGGGGGCAGGCTGAGCCTGTGATTCATTCTTCTTCCTGATGGGAAAATGGAGTGACCTGTGCCTGTCCCAACACCTAGGGCTAGTCTCCCGTTGGTTGCCCGTCTTCCCGTTCATCCTCAGGACAAATTGCAACCTGTACGAAACAGGAGGTTAAAGGTGCTGATTCTCCAAGTAGGGAGATGTTTAGTCAAGCGCCTAGAATGGCGAACCCGAGCACAAGGAGAGGAGAAATGAGGTGCGTTTTAGAAGCCTTTCCCGATCTCACGGCATACAATTCTCTGGGTTTCCCATGCATGTTTGGATGTAGGAGGATGCCCTTGTACCTGGAGATTTAAGACCCATGGGGTGGGTACACCACGGTATTACTTTAATGTATCTGCGTTTGCTCACCCAACCTCACCAAACTTCTCAGCCCCAAGAGTGTCCAGCCTTATGTCTCATCCAGCTGTGGGTCTAGATATGGTCAATCCAGGTGGCATAAGAGCCCCTGAACTGATTTTGTAAGAATTTCTATCTCTTTCACTGTCTTTGTTTTGTGGGTTTTTTTAAGTAATTTATGTTTAGAATGGGGCTTGGCTGCTTTTCCCTGCCCTGTTTATGCCGCTTTACACCCTCTTGATTCACCTGCAGAGAGATATCGATACATAGGTTTTCAGATTCTTACTAGTCAGATATATTCTTGTGCGGTGAATAGCGGGTGTTGAGTGCAGGTCACTGAGCAGGGAGTAGGCCTTTTCTATTACATATTTGGCTTATGGAACGGTGTCTGAGCTAATTTCAAACCCTTGTTTTATGCATCACCCCACCTCACCTTTCCCGTTAAGCAGCCATAGTGTGTCTTCTAAATGTGTGACTCTGTTCTGTTTTGTAATTCAGTTCAAGTGTAGCGATTTTGACATTCCCTCTATAAGCGATATCTTAGGATAAGTGTCTTTCGCTGTGTGACTTATTTCACTTAGAATCATCGTACCTAAATCCACTTATCATGCTGCTAACTAACCTTATGACATTGATTTCATGGCTGAGTGATATTCCATTGTGCCAAGTACCACCATTTCTTTATCCATTTTTCTCTTTCTGGGATATTGAAGGTGTACCGAAGTGGAGGTTCTTGGAAACAGAGCAGCCGTAAAGGTTGCGGTGCTTGTGTCTTGTTGATTTTTAGTTTTCCAATGTATACGCCCATGAGTGGAAGTGCTCTATGCTCTCTAAGCTGTGTTTATTACTTTTTTCAGGACACACCGTACACTTCTCCAGAGTGCCTGTTGGCAATTTACATCCCGCCCATCAGCGTAGCAAGGCTCCCATGTCTCCATGGCCTGTCCTGCTTTTATGGTTTTTACACTTTTTTAAGAATGTCCCTTTTGACCGATGGCAAGCGAGATTTCTTTGTAGCGCTGATTTGCCCTTCCGGCTTGCTTGGTTGGCCAAAAAGGGCGTATGCGTTTTTTCCTGAATATATTCAGGAAAAAACGCATACGCCCTTTTTGGCCAAGGGCATCATTGTCAACGTTTTGCCGCTTTTCATGTGCTTTAAAGGCGAGTCGAATCTACCTCCTGAAATCTGTTTCCTGCAAATCTGCCTTGCTTTCAAATCCTCTTCGTTGCCTTCCTTCAATATATTTGTGGACGAGAGTTCTCATTTATAACTCTGCACGTTTGTGAATTGCAGTGCCCCTGAGCTCCATTTGTCTACTCGCTTTTTTGGGAGCTGGCCGCAAAAGCGCAGGATTGCTTCAGGCCCTATTTTGGTTTTGGGGGGCAGGCTGAGCCTGTGGTTCATTCTTCTTCCTGATGGGAAAATGGAGTGACCTGTGCCTGTCTCAACACCTAGGGCTAGTCTCTCTTTGGTTCCCCGTCTTCCCGTTCATCCTCAGGAAAATTGCAACCTGTACGATACAGGAGTTTAAAGATGCTGATTCTCCAAGTAGGGAGATGGTTAATCAAGCGGCTGAAATGGGGAACCCGAGCACAAGGAGAGGAGAAATGAGGTGCGTTTTAGAAACCTTTCCCGATCTCACGGCATACCATCTTCTTGGTTTCACATGCATGTTTTGATGTAGGAAGATGCCCTTGTACCTGGAGATTTGAGACCCATGGGGTGGGTACCCCGCGGTATTACTTTAAAGTATCTGCGTTTGCTCATCCAACCTCACCAATCCTCTCAGCCCCAAGAGTGTCCAGCCTTATGTCTGATCCAGCTGTGGGTCTAGATATGGTCAATCCATGTTGCATCAGAGACCCTGAACGGATTTTGTAAGAATTTCTCTCTCTTTCACTCTCTTTGTTTTGTGGGATGTTTAAAGGAATTTATGTTTAGAATCGGGCTTGGCTGCTTTTCCCTGCTGTGTTTATGCCGCTTTACACCCTCTTGATTCACTTGCAGAGAGATATCGATACAAAGGTTTTCAGATTCTTACTAGTCAGATATATTCTTGTGCGGTGACTAGGGGGTGTTGAGTCCAGTTCACTGAGCAGGGAGTAGGCCTTGTCTATTACATATTTGGCTTATGGAGTGGTCTCTGAGCTAATTTCAAACCCCTGTTTTATGTATCACCCCACCTCACCTTTTCCATTAAGCAGCCATAGTGTGTCTTCTAAAGGTGTGACTCTGTTCTGTTTTGTAATTCAGTTCAAGTGTAGCGATTTTGACATTCCCTGTATAAGCGATATCTTAGGATAAGTGTCTTTTTCTGTGTGACTTATTTCACTTAGAATTATCGTTGCTAAATCCACTCATCATGGTGCTAACTAGCCTTATGACACTGATTTCATGGCTGAGTGATATTCCATTGTGCCAAGTACCACCATTTCTTTATCCATTTTTCTCTTTCCTGGGATATTGCAGGCGTAACAAAGTGGAGGTTCTTGGAAACAGAGCAGCCGTAAAGTTCTGGGTGCCTGTGTCTTGTTGATTTTTAGTTTTCCCAATTTATACGCCCATGAGTGGAAGTGCCCTATGCTCTCTAAGCTGTGTTTATTACTTTTTTCAGGACACACCGTACACTTCTCCAGAGTGCCTGTTGGCCATTTACGTCCCACCCATCAGCTTAGCAAGGCTTCCATGTCTCCATGGCCTGTCCTGCTTTTCTGGTTTTTACACTTTTTCAGCATGGCCCTTTTGACCGAGGTCAAGCGAGACTTCTTTGTAGCGCTGATTTGCCCTTCTGGCTTGCTTGGTTGGCCAAAAAGGGCGTATGCCTTTTTTCCTGAATATATTCAGGAAAAAAGGCATACGCCCTTTTTGGTCAAGGGCATCATTATCAACGTTTTGCCACTTTTCATGTGCTTTAAAGGCGAGTCGAATCTACCTCCTGAAATCGGTTTCTTGCAAATCTTCCTTGCTTTCAAATCCTCTTCGTTGCCTTCCCTCAATATATTTGTGGACGAGAGTTCTCATTTATAACTCTGCACGTTTGTGAATTGCAGTGCCCCTGAGCTCCATTTGTCTACTCGCTTTTTTGGGAGCTGGCCGCAAAAGAGCAGGATTGCTTCAGGCCCTATTTTGGTTCTGGGGGGCAGGGTGAGCCTGTGGTTCATTCTTCTTCCTGATGGGAAAATGGAGTGACCTGTGCCTGTCCCAAAACCTAGGGCTAGTCTCTCGTTGGTTGCCCGTCTTCCCGTTCATCCTCAGGACAAATTGCAACCTGTACGAAACAGGAGGTTAAAGGTGCTGATTCTCCAAGTAGGGAGATGGTTAGTCAAGCGGCTGGAATGACGAACCCGAGCACAAAGAGAGGAGAAATGAGGTGCCTTTTAGAAACCTTTCCCGATCTCACGGCTCACCATCTTCTGGGTTTCCCATGCATGTTTTGATGTAGGAAGATGCCCTTGTACCTGGAGATTTGAGACCCATGGGGGGGGTACCCCGCGGTATTATTTTAAAGTATCTGCGTTTGCTCACCCAACCTCACCAATCCTCTCAGCCCCAAGAGTGTCCAGCCTTATGTCTCATCCAGCTGTGGGTCTAGATATGGTCAATCCAGGTGGCATAAGAGCCCCTGAACGGATTTTGTAAGAATTTCTCTCTCTTTCACTGTCTTTGTTTTGTGGGTTTTTTAAAGTAATGTATGTTTAGAATGGGGTTTGGCTGCTTTTCCCTGCTGTGTTTATGCCGCTTTACACCCTCTTGATTCACTTGCAGAGAGATATCGATACATAGGTTTTCAGATTCTTACGAGTCAGATATATTCTTGTGCGGTGACTAGGGGGTGTTGAGTCCAGTTCACTGAGCAGGGAGTAGGCCTTGTCTATTACATATTTGGCTTATGGAGCGGTCTCTGAGCTAATTTCAAACCCTTCTTCTATGCATCACCCCACCTCACCTTTCCCGTTAAGCAGCCATAGTGTGTCTTCTAAAGGTGTGACTCTGTTCTGTTTTGTAATTCAGTTCAAGTGCAGCGATTTTGACATTCCCTCTTTAAGCGATATCTTAGGATAAGTGTCTTTTTCTGTGTGACTTATTTCACTTAGAATCATCGTCGCTAAATCCACTCATCATGCCGCTAACTAGCCTTATGACATTGATTTCATGGCTGAGTGATATTCCATTGTGCCAAGTACCACCATTTGTTTATCCATTTTTCTCTTTCCTGGGATATTGAAGGTGTACCGAAGTGGAGGTTCTTGGAAACAGAGCAGCCGTAAAGTTTGGGGTGCCTGTGTCTTGTTGATTTTTAGTTTTCCCAATTTATACGCCCATGAGTGGAAGTGCCCTATGCTCTTTAAGCTGTGTTTATTACTTGTTTCAGGACACACCGTACACTTCTCCAGAGTGCCTGTTGGCAATTTACATCCCACCCATCAGCATAGCAAGGCTCCCATGTCTCCATGGCCTGTCCTGCTTTTCTGGTTTTTACACTTTTTTCAGCATGGCCCTTTAGACCGAGGGCAAGCGATACTTCTTTGTAGCGCTGATTTGCCCTTCCGGCTTGCTTGGTTGGCCAAAAAGGGCGTATGCGTTTTTTCCTGAAAATATTCAGGAAAAAACGCATACGCCCTTTTTGGCCAAGGGCATCATTGTCAACGTTTTGCCGCTTTTCATGTGCTTTAAAGGCGAGTCGAATCTACCTCCTGAAATCGGTTTCTTGCAAATCTTCCTTGCTTTCAAATCCTCTTCGTTGCCTTCCCTCAATATATTTGTGGACGAGAGTTCTCATTTATAACTCTGCACGTTTGTGAATTGCAGTGCCCCTGAGCTCCATTTGTCTACTCGCTTTTTTGGGAGCTGGCCGCAAAAGAGCAGGATTGCTTCAGGCCCTATTTTGGTTCTGGGGGGCAGGGTGAGCCTGTGGTTCATTCTTCTTCCTGATGGGAAAATGGAGTGACCTGTGCCTGTCCCAAAACCTAGGGCTAGTCTCTCGTTGGTTGCCCGTCTTCCCGTTCATTCTCAGGACAAATTGCAACCTGTACGAAACAGGAGGTTAAAGGTGCTGATTCTCCAAGTAGGGAGATGGTTAGTCAAGCGGCTGGAATGACGAACCCGAGCACAAAGAGAGGAGAAATGAGGTGCCTTTTAGAAACCTTTCCCGATCTCACGGCTCACCATCTTCTGGGTTTCCCATGCATGTTTTGATGTAGGAAGATGCCCTTGTACCTGGAGATTTGAGACCCATGGGGGGGGGTACCCCGCGGTATTATTTTAAAGTATCTGCGTTTGCTCACCCAACCTCACCAATCCTCTCAGCCCCAAGAGTGTCCAGCCTTATGTCTCATCCAGCTGTGGGTCTAGATATGGTCAATCCAGGTTGCATCAGAGACCCTGAACGGATTTTGTAAGAATTTCTCTCTCTTTCCCTGTCTTTGTTTTGTGGGTTTTCAAAAAGTTATTTATGTTTAGAATGGGGTTTGGCTCCTTTTCCCTGCTGTGTTTAATCCGTTTTACAGCCTCTTGATTCACTCGCAGATAGATATCGATACATAGATTTTCAGATTCTTACTAGTCAGATATATTCTTGTGCGGTGACTAGGGGGTGTTGAGTCCAGATCACTGAGCAGGGAGTAGGCCTTGTCTATTACATATTTGGCTTATGGAACGGTCTCTGAACTAATTTCTGACCCTTGTTTTATGCATCACCCCACCTCACCTTTCCCATTAAGAAGCCATAGTGTGTCTTCTAAAGGTGTGACTCTGTTCTGTTTTGTAATTCAGTTCAAGTGTAGCGATTTTGACATTCCCTCTATAAGCGATATCTTAGTTTAAGTGTCTTTTCTGTGTGACTTATTTCACTTAGAATCATCATACGTAAATTCACTCATCATGCTGCTAACTAGCCTTATGACATTGATTTCATGGCTGAGTGATATTCCATTGTGCCAAGTACCACCATTTGTTTATCCATTTTTCTCTTTCCTGGGATATTGAAGGTGTACCGAAGTGGAGGTTCTTGGAAACAGAGCAGCCGTAAAGTTTGGGGTGCCTGTGTGTTGTTGGTTTTTAGTTTTCCCAATTTATACGCCCATGAGTGGAAGTGCCCTATGCTCTCTAAGCTGTGTTTATTACTTGTTTCAGGACACACCGTACAGTTCTCCAGAGTGCCTGTTGGCAATTTACATCCCACCCATCAGTGTAGCAAGGCTCCCATGTCTCCATGGCCTGTCCTGTTTTTCTGGTTTTTACAGTTTGTTCAGCATGGCCCTTTTTACCGAGGGCATGCGAGACTTCTTTGTAACGCTGATTTGCCCTTCCGGCTTGCTTGGTTGGCCAAAAAGGGCGTATGCGTTTTTTCCTGAATATATTCAGGAAAGAACGCATACGCCCTTTTTGGCCAAGGGCATCATTGTCACCCTTTTGCGGCTTTTCATGTGCTTTAAAGGCGAGTCGAATCTACCTCCTGAAATCTGTTTCCTGCAAATCTGCCTGGCTTTCAAATCCTCTTCGTTGCCTTCCCTCAATATATTTGTGGACGAGAGTTCTCATTTATAACTCTGCACTTTTGTGAATTGCAGTGCCGCTGAGCTCCATTTGTCTACTCGCTTTTTTGGGAGCTGGCCGCAAAAACGCAGGATTGCTTCAGGCCCTATTTTGGTTCTGGGGGGCAGGCTGAGCCTGTGGTTCATTCTTCTTCCTGATGGGAAAATGGAGTGACCTGTGCCTGTCCCAACACCTAGGGCTAGTCTCTCGTTGGTTCCCCGTCTTCCCGTGCATCCTCAGGACAAATTGCAACCTGGACGAAACAGGAGGTTAAAGGTGCTGATTCTCCAAGTAGGGAGATGGTTAGTCAAGCGGCTGGAATGGCGAACCCGAGCACAAGGAGAGAAGTAATGAGGTGCGTTTTAGAAACCTTTCCCGATCCCACGGCATACCATCTTCTGGGTTTCCCATGCATGTTTTGATGTAGGAAGATGCCCTTGTACCTGGAGATTTGAGACCCATGGGGTGGGTACCCTGCGGTATTACTTTAAATTATCTTCGTTTGCTCACCCAACCTCACCAATCCTCTCAGCCCCAAGAGTGTCCAGCCTTATGTCTCATCCAGCTGTGGGTCTAGATATGGTCAATCCAGGTGGCATAAGAGCCCCTGAACGGATTTTGTAAGAATTTCTCTCTCTTTCACTGTCTTTGTTTTGTGGGTTTTTTAAAGTAATGTATGTTTAGAATGGGGTTTGGCTGCTTTTCCCTGCTGTGTTTATGCCGCTTTACACCCTCTTGATTCACTTGCAGAGAGATATCGATACATAGGTTTTCAGATTCTTACTAGTCAGATATATTCTTGTGCGGTGACTAGGGGGTGTTGAGTCCAGTTCACTGAGCAGGGAGTAGGCCTTGTCTATTACATATTTGGCTTATGGAGCGGTCTCTGAGCTAATTTCAAACCCTTCTTCTATGCATCACCCCACCTCACCTTTCCCGTTAAGCAGCCATAGTGTGTCTTCTAAAGGTGTGACTCTGTTCTGTTTTGTAATTCAGTTCAAGTGCAGCGATTTTGACATTCCCTCTTTAAGCGATATCTTAGGATAAGTGTCTTTTTCTGTGTGACTTATTTCACTTAGAATCATCGTCGCTAAATCCACTCATCATGCCGCTAACTAGCCTTATGACATTGATTTCATGGCTGAGTGATATTCCATTGTGCCAAGTACCACCATTTGTTTATCCATTTTTCTCTTTCCTGGGATATTGAAGGTGTACCGAAGTGGAGGTTCTTGGAAACAGAGCAGCCGTAAAGTTTGGGGTGCCTGTGTCTTGTTGATTTTTAGTTTTCCCAATTTATACGCCCATGAGTGGAAGTGCCCTATGCTCTTTAAGCTGTGTTTATTACTTGTTTCAGGACACACCGTACACTTCTCCAGAGTGCCTGTTGGCAATTTACATCCCACCCATCAGCATAGCAAGGCTCCCATGTCTCCATGGCCTGTCCTGCTTTTCTGGTTTTTACACTTTTTTCAGCATGGCCCTTTAGACCGAGGGCAAGCGATACTTCTTTGTAGCGCTGATTTGCCCTTCCGGCTTGCTTGGTTGGCCAAAAAGGGCGTATGCGTTTTTTCCTGAATATATTCAGGAAAAAACGCATACGCCCTTTTTGGCCAAGGGCATCATTGTCAACCTTTTGCCGCTTTTCATGTGCTTTAAAGGCGAGTCGAATCTACCTCCTGAAATCTGTTTCCTGCAAATCTGCCTTGCTTTCAAATCCTCTTCGTTGCCTTCCCTCAATATATTTGTGGACGAGAGTTCTCATTTATAACTCTGCATGTTTGTGAATTGCAGTGCCCCTGAGCTCCATTTGTCTCCTCGCTTTTTTGGGAGCTGCCGCAAAAGCGCAGGATTGCTTCAGGCCCTATTTTGGTTCTGGGGGGCAGGCTGAGCCTGTGGTTCATTCTTCTTCCTGATGGGAAAATGGAGTGACCTATGCCTGTCCCAACACCTAGGACTCGTCTCTCGTTGGTTCCCCGTCTTCCCGTTCATCCTCAGGACAAATTGCAACCTGTACAATCAGGAGGTTAAAGGTGCTGATTCTCCAAGTAGGGAGATGGTTAGTCAAGCGGCTGGAATGGCGAACTCGAGCACAAGGAGAGGAGAAATGAGGTGCGTTTTAGAAACCTTTCCCGATCTCACGGCATACCATCTTCTGGGTTTCCCATGCATGTTTTGATGTAGGAAGATGCCCTTGTACCTGGAGATTTGAGACCCATGGGGTGTGTACCCCGAGGTGTTATTTTAAGTATCTGCGTTTGCTCACCCAACCTCACCAATCCTCTCAGCCCCAAGAGTGTCCAGCCTTATGTCTCATCCAGTTGTGGGTCTAGATATGGTCAATCCAGGTTGCATCAGAGACCCTGAACGGATTTTGTAAGAATTTCTCTCTCTTTCACTGTCTTTGTTTTGTGGTTTTTTTAAAGTAATTTATGTTTAGAATGGGTCTTGGCTGCTTTTCCCTGCTGTGTTTATGCCGCTTTACACCCTCTTGATTCACTTGCAGAGAGATATCGATACATAGGTTTTCAGATTCTTACTAGTCAGATATATTCTTGTGCGGTGACTAGGGGGTGTTGAGTCCAGTTCACTGAGCAGGGAGTAGGCCTTGTCTATTACATATTTGGCTTATGGAGCGGTCTCTGAGCTTATTTCAAACCCTTGTTTTATGCATCACCCCACCTCACCTTTCCCGTTAAGCAGCCATAGTGTGTCTTCTAAAGGTGTGACTCTGTTCTGTTTTGTAATTCAGTTCAAGTGTAGCGATTTTCACATTCCCTCTATAAACGATATCTTTGGATAAGTGTCTTTTTCTGTGTGACTTATTTCACTTAGAATCATCGTCGCTAAATCCACTCATCATGGTGCTAACTAGCCTTATGACATTGATTTCATGGCTGAGTGATATTCCATTGTGCCAAATACCACCATTTGTTTATCCATTTTTCTCTTTCCTGGGATATTGAAGGTGTACCAAAGTGGAGGTTCTTGGAAACAGAGCAGCCGTAAAGTTTGGGGTGCCTGTGTCTTGTTGAGTTTTAGTTTTTCCAATTTATACCGCCCATGAGTGGAAGTGCCCTATGCTCTTTAAGCTGTGTTTATTACTTGTTTCAGGACACACCGTACACTTCTCCAGAGTGCCTGTTGGCAATTTACATCCCGCCCATCAGCGTAGCAAGGCTCCCATGTCTCCATGGCCTGTCCTGCTTTTCTGGTTTTTACACTTTTTTCAGCATGGCCCTTTTGACCGAGGGCAAGCGAGACTTCTTTGTAGCACTGATTTGCCCTTCCGGCTTGCTTGGTTGGCCAAAAAGGGCGTATGCGTTTTTTCCTGAATATATTCAGGAAAAAACGCATACGCCCTTTTTGGCCAAGGGCATCATTGTCAACGTTTTGCCGCTTTTCATGTGCTTTAAAGGCGAGTCGAATCTACCTCCTGAAATCTGTTTCCTGCAAATCTGCCTTGCTTTCAAATCCTCTTCGTTGCCTTCCCTCAATATATTTGTGGACGAGAGTTATCATTTATAACTCTGCAAGTTTCTGAATTGCAGTGCCCCTGAGCTCCATTTGTCTCCTCGCTTTTTTGTGAGCTGGCCGCAAAAGCGCAGGATTGCTTCAGGCGTTATTCGGCTTCCATGGGGCCAGCGGAGCCTGTGGTTCATTCTTCTTCCTGATGGGAAAATGGAGTGACCTGTGCCTGTCCCAACACCTAGGGCTAGTCTCTCGTTGGTTCCCCATCTTCCCGTTCATCCTCAGGACAAATTGCAACCTGTACGAAACAGGAGGTTAAAGGTGCTGATTCTCCAAGTAGGGAGATGGTTAGTCAAGCGGCTGGAATGGCGAACCCGAGCACAAGGAGAGGAGAAATGAGGTGCGTTTTAGAAACCTTTCCCGATTTCACTGCATACCATCTTCTGGGTTTCCCTTGCATGTTTTGATGTAGGACGATGCCCTTGTACCTGGAGATTTGAGACACATGGCGTGGGTACCCCGCAGTGTTACTTTAAATTATCTGCATTTGCTCACCCAACCTCACCAACACTTTCAGCCCCAAGAGTGTCCAGCCTTATGTCTCATCCAGCTGTGGGTCTAGATATGGTCAATCCAGGTTGTATCAGAGACCTTGAACGGATTTTGTAAGAATTTCTCTCTCTTTCACTGTCTTTCTTTTGTGGGATTTGTAAAGTAATTTATGTTTAGAATGTGTCTTGGCTGCTTTTCCCTGCTGTGTTTATGCCGCTTTACACCCTCTTGATTCACTTGCAGAGAGATATCGATACATAGGTTTTCAGATTCTTACTAGTCATATATATTCTTGTGCGGTGACTAGGGGGTGTTGAGTCCAGTTCACTGAGCAGGGAGTAGGCCTTGTCTATTACATATTTGGCTTATGGAGTGGTCTCTGAGCTAATTTCAAACCCTTGTTTTATGCATCACCCCACCTCACCTTTCCTGTTAAGCAGCCATAGTGTGTCTTCTAATGGTGGGACTCTGTTCTGTTTTGTAATTCAGTTCAAGTGTAGCGATTTTGACATTCCCTCTATAAGCGATATCTTAGGATAAGTGCCTTTTTCTGTGTGACTTATTTCACTTAGAATCATCGTACCTAAATCCACTCATCATGCTGCTAACTAGCCTTATGACATTGATTTCATGGCTGAGTGATATTCCATTGTGCCAAGTACCACCATTTCTTTATCCATTTTTCTCTTTCCTGGGATATTGAAGGTGTACCGAAGCGGAGGTTCTTGGCAACAGAGCAGCCGTAAAGTTTGGGGTGCCTGTGTCTTGTTGAGTTTTAGTTTTTCCAATTTATACCGCCCATGAGTGGAAGTGCCCTATGCTCTTTAAGCTGTGTTTATTACTTGTTTCAGGACACACCGTACACTTCTCCAGAGTGCCTGTTGGCAATTTACATCCCGCCCATCCGCATAGCAAGGCTCCCATGTCTCCATAGCCTGTCCTGCTTTTCTGGTTTTTACACTTTTTTCAGCATGGCCCTTTTGACCGAGGGCAAGCGAGACTTCTTTGTAGCACTGATTTGCCCTTCCGGCTTGCTTGGTTGGCCAAAAAGGGCGTATGCGTTTTTTCCTGAATATATTCAGGAAAAAACGCATACGCCCTTTTTGGCCAAGGGCATCATTGTCAACGTTTTGCCGCTTTTCATGTGCTTTAAAGGCGAGTCGAATCTACCTCCTGAAATCTGTTTCCTGCAAATCTGCCTTACTTTCAAATCCTCTTCCTTGCCTTCCCTTAATATATTTGTGGACGAGAGTTATCATTTATAACTCTGCAAGTTTCTGAATTGCAGTGCCCCTGAGCTCCATTTGTCTCCTCGCTTTTTTGTGAGCTGGCCGCAAAAGCGCAGGATTGCTTCAGGCCCTATTTTGGTTCTGGGGGGCACGCTGAGCCTGTGATTCATTCTTCTTCCTGATGGGAAAATGGAGTGACCTGTGCCTGTCCCAACACCTAGGGCTAGTCTCTCGTTGGTTCCCCGTCTTCCCGTTCATCCTCAGGACAAATTGCAACCTGTACGAAACAGGAGGTTAAAGGTGCTGATTCTCCAAGTAGGGAGATGTTTAGTCAAGCAGCTAGAAAGGTGAACCCGAGCACAAGGAGAGGAGAAATGAGGTGCGTTTTAGAAGCCTTTCCCGATCTCACGGCATACAAACCTCTGGGTTTCCCATGCATGTTTTGATGTAGGAAGATGCCCTTGTACCTGGAGATTTGAGACCCATGGGGTGGGTACCCTGCGGTATTACTTTAAAGTATCTGCGTTTGCTCACCCAACCTCACCAATCCTCTCAGCCCCAAGAGTGTCCAGCCTTATGTCTCATCCAGCTGTGGCTCTAGATATGGTCGAACCAGGTGGCATCAGAGCCCCTGAACTGATTTTGTAAGAATTTCTCTCTCTTTCACTGTCTTTGTTTTGTGGGTTTTTTTAAGTAATTTATGTTTAGAATGGGGCTTTGCTGCTTTTCCCTGCTGTGTTTATGCCGCTTTACACCCTCTTGATTCACTTGCAGAGAGATATCGATACATAGGTTTTCAGATTCTTACTAGTCAGATATATTCTTGTGCGGTGACTAGGGGGTGTTGAGTCCAGTTCACTGAGCAGGGGGTAGGCCTTGTCTATTACATATTTGGCTTATGGAGTGGTCTCTGAGCTAATTTCAAACCCCTGTTTTATGTATCACCCCACCTCACCTTTTCCGTTAAGCAGCCATAGTGTGTCTTCTAAAGGTGTGACTCTGTTCTGTTTTGTAATTCAGTTAAAGTGTAGCGATTTTGACATTCTCTCTATAAGCGATATCTTAGGATAAGTGTCTTTTTCTGTGTGACTTATTTCACTTAGAATCATCGTCGCTAAATCCACTCATCATGCTGCTAACTAGCCTGATGACACTGATTTCATGGCTGAGTGATATTCCATTGTGCCAAGTACCACCATTTCTTTATCCATTTTTCTCTTTCCTGGGATATTGAAGGTGTACCGAAGTGGAGGTTCTTGGAAACAGAGCAGCCGTAAAGTTTGGGGTGCCTGTGTCTTGTTGATTTTTAGTTTTCCCAATTTATACGCCCATGAGTGGAAGTGCCCTATGCTCTCTACGCTGTGTTTATTACTTGTTTCAGGACACACCGTACACTTCTCCAGAGTGCCTGTTGGCAATTTACATCCCGCCCATCAGCGTAGCAAGGCTCCCATGTCTCCATGGCCTGTCCTGCTTTTCTGGTTTTTACACTTGGTTCAGCATGGCCCTTTTGACCGAGGGCAAGCGAGACTTCTTTGTAGCGCTGATTTGCCCTTCCGGCTTGCTTGGTTGGCCAAAAAGGGCGTATGCGATTTTTCCTGAATATATTCAGGAAAAAACGCATACGCCCTTTTTGGCCAAGGGCATCATTGTCAACGTTTTGCCGCTTTTCATGTGCTTTAAAGGCGAGTCGAATCTACCTCCTGAAATCTGTTTCCTGCAAATCTGCCTTGCTTTCAAATCCTCTTCGTTGCCTTCCCTCAATATATTTGTGGACGAGAGTTCTCATTTATAACTCTGCACGTTTGTGAATTGCAGTGCCCCTGAGCTCCATTTGTCTCCTCGCTTTTTTGGGAGCTGGCCGCAAAAGCGCAGGATTGTTCCAGGCCCTATTCGGCTTCCAGGGGGCAGGCGGAGCCTGTGGTTCATTCTTCTTCCTGATGGGAAAATGGAGTGACCTGTGCCTGTCCCAACACCTAGGGTTTGTCTCTCGTTGGTTCCCCGTCTTCCCGTTCATCCTCAGGACAAATTACAACCTGTACGAAACAGGAGGTTAAATGTGCTGATTCTCCAAGTAGGGAGATGGTTAGTCAAGCGGCTGGAATGGCGAACCCGAGCACAAGGAGAGGAGAAATGAGGTGCGTTTTAGAAACCTTTCCCGATCTCATGGCATACCATCTTCTGTGTTTCCCATGCATGTTTTGATGTAGGAAGATGCCCTTGTACCTGGAGATTTGAGACCCATGGGGTGGGTACCCCGTGGAGTTACTTTAAAGTATCTGCATTTGCTCACCCAACCTCACCAATCCTCTCAGCCCCAAGAGTGTCCAGCCTTATGTCTCATCCAACTGTGGGTCTAGATATGGTCAATCCAGGTTGCATCAGAGACCCTGAACGGATTTTGTAAGAATTTCTCTCTCTTTCACTGTCTTTGTTTTGTGGGTTTTTTTAACTAATTTATGTTTAGAATGGGTCTTGTCTGCTTTTCCCTGCTGTGTTTATGCCGCTTTACACCCTCTTGATTCACTTGCAGAGAGATATCGATACATAGGTTTTCAGATTCTTACGAGTCAGATATATTCTTGTGCGGTGACTAGGGGGTGTTGAGTCCAGTTTACTGAGCAGGGAGTAGGCCTTGTCTATTACATATTTGGCTTATGGAGCGGTCTCTGAGCTAACTTCAAACCCTTGTTTTATGCATCACCCCACCTCACCTTTCCCGTTAAGCAGCCATAGTGTGTCTTCTAAAGGTGTGACTGTGTTCTATTTTGTAATTCAGTTCAAGCGTAGCGATTTTGACATTCCCTCTATAAGCGATATCTTAGGATAAGTGTCTTTTTCTGTGTGACTTATTTCACTTAGAATCATCGTATCTAAATCCACTCATCATGCTGCTAACTAGCCTTATGACATTGATTTCATGGCTGAGTGATATTCCATTGTGCCAAGTACAACCATTTCTTTATCCATTTTTCTCTTTCCTGGGATATTGAAGGTGTACCAAAGTGGAGGTTCTTGGAAACAGAGCAGCCGTAAAGTTTGGGGTGCCTGTGTCTTGTTGATTTTTAGTTTTCCCAATTTATATGCCCATGAATGGAAGTGCCCTATGCTCTCTAATTTGTGTTTATTACTTGTTTCAGGACACACCGTACAATTCTCCAGAGTGGCTGTTTAGCAATTTACATCCCGCCCATCAGCGTAGCAAGGCTCCCATGTCTCCATGGCCTGTCCTGCTTTTCTGGTTTTTACACTTTTTTCAGCATGGCCCTTTTGACCGAGGGCAAGCGAGACTTCCTTGTAGCGCTGATTTGCCCTTCCGGCTTGCTTGGTTGGCCAAAAAGGGCGTATGCGTTTTTTCCTGAATATATTCAGGAAAAAACGCATACGCCCTTTTTGGCCATGGGCATCATTGTCAACGTTTTGCCGCTTTTCATGTGCTTTACAGGCGAGTCAAATCTACCTCCTGAAATCTGTTTCCTGAAAATCTGCCTTGCTTTCAAATCCTCTTCGTTGCCTTCCCTCAATATATTTGTGGACGAGAGTTCTCATTGATAACTCTGCACGTTTGTGAATTGCAGTGCCCCTTAGCTCCATTTGTCTACTCGCTTTTTTGGGAGCTGGCCGCAAAAGCGCAGGATTGCTTCAGGCCCTATTTTGGTTCTGGGGGGCACGCTGAGCCTGTGATTCATTCTTCTTCCTGATGGGAAAATGGAGTGACCTGTGCCTGTCCCAACACCTAGGGCTAGTCTCCCGTTGGTTGCCCGTCTTCCCGTTCATCCTCAGGACAAATTGCAACCTGTACGAAACAGGAGGTTAAAGGTGCTGATTCTCCAAGTAGGGAGATGTTTAGTCAAGCGCCTAGAATGGCGAACCCGAGCACAAGGAGAGGAGAAATGAGGTGCGTTTTAGAAGCCTTTCCCGATCTCACGGCATACAATTCTCTGGGTTTCCCATGCATGTTTGGATGTAGGAGGATGCCCTTGTACCTGGAGATTTAAGACCCATGGGGTGGGTACACCACGGTATTACTTTAATGTATCTGCGTTTGCTCACCCAACCTCACCAAACTTCTCAGCCCCAAGAGTGTCCAGCCTTATGTCTCATCCAGCTGTGGGTCTAGATATGGTCAATCCAGGTGGCATAAGAGCCCCTGAACTGATTTTGTAAGAATTTCTATCTCTTTCACTGTCTTTGTTTTGTGGGTTTTTTTAAGTAATTTATGTTTAGAATGGGGCTTGGCTGCTTTTCCCTGCCCTGTTTATGCCGCTTTACACCCTCTTGATTCACCTGCAGAGAGATATCGATACATAGGTTTTCAGATTCTTACTAGTCAGATATATTCTTGTGCGGTGAATAGCGGGTGTTGAGTGCAGGTCACTGAGCAGGGAGTAGGCCTTTTCTATTACATATTTG